>NC_061088.1:17345179-17455179 GCF_015104395.2 Macrobrachium nipponense | reverse complement strand
GGCTTAGAGACAGAAAGAACCTAGCGACAGTCTTCCTCAAAGTAGGAATTGTTGAGTATGCAGTTGCTATGGGGCTTTAAGGTGTGGCTGATGATTACGTGCGTTTGTGCAGGTAATGATGGGTGCAGTCGCCCGATACTTAGTGAGAGAGTCACACGCTCCGGAGGCAAGGCAAAAGGCGGTTCGGAGGACACATTCAAAAGACTTAGGAACAGTTGCCTTTGGAAAGAGAGAAGTGTGAAGTGTATATTTATTTAACATTAATAAATTAATTGTGTGGTGGGTGGAAATATAATGGATTGTGTTCTTTGTTTCAGATGGGTCCCATGTCAATTATTCTAGAGACAGGATTTCTTCTTAAATTTGACTATTGGAAATGGTAGATGGTTGGACAGGTTTGGAAGTTTGGAAGTTGATTTACTTAGGTCTAATTCAAGGAGATTAGAATGATAACTTTACAGTTCTTTTTTGTTGGTCCAAGAACTAGTTCTTTAACATGAACTTTTTTGGTCACTTTTATGTTTTCCATACAATGTTCATTCTGGTTTATTGGGAAATAAATAGGCTATTTTTGTATTTACGTGAACGGAATTCATTAGCCTACTTTGATATTTGACTGCAGAGAGAGGACTGGCCAAGCTAATGAAAGGAAACGGAGTTGACCACTTGCTTAGTTTGGATTAGGGGTTATATATATACCACACAACACATACACACACACACACACACACACCACACAACACACACATATATATATCTAATATAATATATATTATATAATATATATTATAGTATATATATGCATATATATATATAATATATTATATATAGTATTATATATATTATTAATATATATTAAATATATAATAATATCTATAAAGATATAAATATATATATAAATTATATATATATATAATAGTATATATAATATTATCATATAATTCTATATATATATAATATAATAATATATTTGTATATATGTGTTATATATACACCACACACATGTATATATATTATGTGTAGATATAAATATATATATATATTATTATATATATATATATATTAAGATTAATTTTATTATGTATATATATATCTAGGTATATATACTATAATTATATATATTATATATTTGTGTAATATATTATAGATGTATATAAATATATATATTATATAATGTATATATATAATATGTATATATTAAATCTATATATATATAATATATATAAATCCTTGCTGTTTTAAAGTCAGGATCACAATCTCAATATAAAAAGGCCCATTAAAAACCCTCATTGTTTAAAGCTAAAGGACCAGCAATTTCGGTGGACTGCCTCCCAACCCATAGCAAGTAGTGAATGACAGAGGAGTTACATTTGTCAAATAAAAATATAGATAGTGGGAGGATTTTAAACCCACCTTAGGTGATGCTTTAACGGTAACCAGCAGGCAATCACCTAAGGGCCAATACCTCCCACTATATATTTAGCAAATGTAACTTCTTTTGTTTCAACTCACTACTACTTGATACGGGTGGGAGTCAAGTCCACAGAAAATATAGTCTTTAGCTTTTAAAACCAGAGTTATGGCCTTTTATTCTTATGTATAGCATATATATATATATAATATATAGGTAGATGTAAATATATATGATATTATATAATGATATATATATATATTTATATTATATATATATATTGATATAAATATTTATTATATATATATAATATATATATATTTATATATTATATTGTAATATATATATATATATATATATATATATATATATATATAATTAATATATATATGTTTAATATGAATAACTTGATCACGAAGTTTCGTTAGACCGAAAGTTCTTTGACTTTTCTTCGCCTTTCATTTCATCCGTGGCCGTATTATACCTTTATTTATAAAGGATATTTAATAAATAGATAATATATTATAGAGTAATAGCTTCACACCTAAAGGTATATGGAACTGATTATTGTTCATCTACATTGAACTGGACTTCAGGCCCTTTTGGGTTTCATTTATGGACCAAAGGCAGATGACTGATCAATGTATAATATTAGGAAAAACCTTCAATATATGAAGTTAGATGTGGTAACAACAGAGGGCATAGCTGATTATGTAGGTCTTCGCTCTGGGTTGCAGTACCTTATTCTTTCGCTTAAAAGATGCAAATTCACTTTATCCTTTTTAGATAATTGCTTCCGCGAAAATAATCTGTGAAAAATAAAATCTCATCCACGTGAATACATGACTTTAATGAATTGCAACAGTTTTAAGGTACCTTCATGGAATTCAGGTCCAAACAAGGAAAGGGGAAAACTAATTTCCCAAAATGAAACCCTTTTTTCATGAGGAAAAAAAAGACAATTCCCCGGCCATATTTCTGAACACACAATGACAGTTTCTATTTTACATTACACTGATAGCTATTTGTACAAGCAATATACACAGGCGGGAAGGGTTTGTTTTTAAATGGAGACGTTCTGTTTCATATTGGCTTGTTTATTCAATGCCAACGTTTTCAGGGACCCAGCCCCATTTTCAAGCTGAAAATGATAAATCAAAATTGAAACTAATTAACCCATCTGGAAAACACACAGATGAGTAATCAACTTTAATGTGAGTTTATTTGTTTTTATAATTTTCAGCTTGAAAAATTGGGGCCTGGTCCGAGCAAAACGTTGCAATGAATTTAAAACGCCAATATGAAACAAACAAGGACGTCTCCCATTTAAAAACCTTCCCTGCTGTTGTATCCCATCTGGAGGCTTCCCCGCTTCGTTTGATATTATAATATTTATATATATAATATATTAATATTATATAATATATATGAATTATATATATATATATATTATACTATAATTATATATAATATCTCTATATTATATATATATTAGTATATTATTATATCTATATGGTGTGTGTGTGGTGTGTGGTGTGGTGTTGTTTGTGTGTGTTTGGTGTAAACAGATTAAGAACGACCTCAATAAAAACACAGACGATGGTTGCTTTGTTTGAGTTTTTCTGAATTAAAAAAACTACATTCGTATCGTTTTCTCCGTAGTAATGATTAGGTCTTTGTATTGAAAAAATAAAAAAGACGTTTGTAAAGGACCAGCAAAAAAAAAATTCAAATAAATAAATAAAAAAAAAATAAAAAAACCCGATTTCATTCAGGAATGTCAGAATTTCCTTCTTATTTCAGAAATCATGGTGTGAAGGCTTTCTGGTTTTTATTAGTTTGCAGAGGACCCACGATTCCTTTCCAGGAAATATTATCCATTTCTTCGACTGATGTGGGCCTGATGTCAAGTGACCAAACAAGCTGCTCTGCCAAGAAGAAAGGAGAAGAAATGAAAGGAGGAGGAGGATAGGAGGAGGAGGAGGATAGAATTGAAATGGAAAGGATAATAAAAAGGAGGAGGAAGGAGGAGATAGAATGAAAGGATAATAAAAGGAGGAGGAGGTACAGAATGGAAAAAAATAAAAGAAGGAGGAGGTAGGAGTTGGATGGTAATTAAATAAGGAATAAAAGGAGGAAGAGGAAGAGGTAAAAGGAAGAATAAAAAGGAGTAGGAGGAGGAGGAAGAGGAGGTAAAGTAAGAATAAAAGGGCGAGGGAAGGAAAGCGGGTGTATAGGTAGGAATAAAAGGAGGATGAGGAATAAAATAAAAAGGGGGGAGGCGGTAAAGGAGGAAAAAATAAAAGGGGAGGGGAGGAGGTAAGGTAAAATGAGTAATAAAACAAGTAGGAGGAGGATCAGGGGGCGGGGGTTAAAGGATGGAATAAAAAGGAGGAGTAGGCAATGTAGGAATAAAAATGGGGGAGGAAGCCTTCAAACAGCCCTTACAGTTCGTTTCGGGTTGCCCCAGGTCCTCTCAGTTGTGAGGCGGCACCTCTAATGTCTACCAGAGAATATTTGCTTGTAACATCTTCCTGGTATTATTTTGCATCTTCCAGAATCTTGGATGGTGCTGGGAGGATGCAAGTTTCGATATTTGTCCGAGCTTGTTCTTAAAAACACATCTACGCTCAACTCCTGATATTTATTCCCTCATATGAGCTTGGCCAACGGGGCATTGGGGGGAATAGACGCTGCATTTATCGATTGCTGGGTTGCGTAGTGGATTAATGTTCTGTGTGCTTTCCTTATTTTCCTGGTATCGTTTTTTTGGGTTGGTCACTTCTTAATCTTAACCTCTGCTTGCTCTTTCTGAATTTTTATTTTTAGTTTCCCATTGATTGTTTTCTGCTTATTCCTTCCTATCTGTTTCCAATGCCTGAATTGATCATTAGCGTTACTCTTCTCCTTTCTAGACTATATAATTTTTAAGGATTGTAGTCTTTTCCCCAGTAGTCAAGGTTGCTTAACTTCCTTCTATTCTAGCTGTAAAGGACCTTTTGTACACTCTCTATTTGTGCCAATATTCCTTTGTGATAGTGTGGGTACCATATCATATTGGCAATATTCCGTGGGTACTAAACGAAAACATATGGTTTTATAAAGCATAATGCATGTGTTCAGCTTTGTTTCTTGTTTTGAAGTGCCGTAACAACATTCCCATTTTTGGCGGTTTACATTTTTTTGGGGGGGGCCCAAAAAAATTTTTGTTAAAGAATTGCTATTTGATCATTGCATAACATGTTTCCTATTCATCATCACACCAAAGGTCTTTAACTGCTTCCTTATTTGTGATTGTCTCATTATTAGGTCCCCTATATGCAAAATATAGCTTTTCCTTCTCTGTCTCCATAATTTAATTTATGATTCAAATTTATCAGAGTTAAATTACCATCCTATTTACCTCTGCCCAATCATTGTACATTGTTAAGGTCCTTTCTTGTAGTTAGCTGTTCCTATCTTCATCCACAAGTAATTTCCTCTACTTATTTCTTTGTTTGTCATACAGCGAAACTACTCACTACCGAATCCTTAACATTACTGGTGCTATGTCTTCAATCATAATAACAATAACAGTAATTGCAGCTAAACACCAGTTACCTTTTTGGTGGCAGGAAGCAGATATTTACCCAGTCGGCTTCATCCGATTTCTTCATCGTTTGCAAAATAACTATCTGTTTTCTGTTGTTGGTAAAAATTCTTTTAACCCGCATCCTTCCTACTTATCCACGATATTGTGTTTTCGTTTTCTAATTTCTTCGCTAATGTATTATCGGTCTACCTTTGTCAAAAGCTTTTGCAAAAAGTCTAGCATAAACCAACCTCTGTTTCATTTTCCGCTTTTCATATTTTTTGAATAGTAGTTCTCACGGTGGACTAACAGTTGGGGTTTGGGTAGCTTACTTTTTCCGGGTGTACGAAAACCATAGTTGTCCTATATTAAACAAATTATTTTTTATAAATGTTTCATAATATTTTTTCTTCATTTACCCTTTTTTATTTCACCATACACTTTCATAATTATGTGATTTGTTAGAACTCAACAGGCCATATAATAACTTGTCCTCTAGTCCTTGATCCCACTTTTTGAAAGTAGGGGTGATATAATGCTTAATTTGTTGCTCATCATAAATCTTGTTCCTGTATCTACACTTTGTACTTAATCAATATTGCAAGTGGCTTTGGCGATTAGAATGAACTACTTTCTTTGTTAACAAAATAGCAGGTAACCCTCTTCTCATTAGGCCTTGCAGCAGCTTCCATTTTTAATTTCATTAATTGCCTGCACAAATATCAGCTTCACTTAATTTCTATGACAGCTAAATATTCCACTATTTTCGTCCCGTTAATTCCTTTCTTATCATTATCTTCATTATCTATTCTAGGGGTGAATTCTCTCTTATATCGTTTCTGCCAGTATGTTGCAAATTTCCTTTTTTCATTCGTTAATGTCCCTTCAACTTCTTAGCGGGGCCTATTTCTATTTTCTTTCTTTTATTCATCCTTTTTCGCGTATGAGTTATAATAGTTTTGGGGGTTTTTGCTTGATAATTTAGTTCGGGATTTTTACTTCCTAAGTTCCCGTTTTTGCATTTTCGTTTTGCAATTTGTTAATAATCTTTTGTTCCTGGGCTTCTTTTTCTTATCCTTTACTTTTTAGTTCTATAACCTTTCCGCATGCATTTTTTCTTTTTCTTTTGCCAAGGACCTTTTTTCCACTTTTCTGATTTTCTGAACAAGATCCTTCTGTCTCTTGGTATGGCGATGGATGGATGAATTTCTTTTTTCGTTCTTCGGTAATATTTATTTTCCACTTCTTTTCTTTTCTTTAATATTTTATTATAATATCCCTCCGTATTTACCCTTATGTCATCCCACTTACGAAATTTGTTATCCCAAATCTTTGTTTAATTCTTCAGTTTATTTCTGGCACCATTTTATATTTTTACTGTAGAAGTTTGTTATTTTCCATATCCTTCCCCACTTTTTCATTTTCTTGCTTAATCTCTGTTTTTCCACTTGCTTTGGAAAAAAAAAATGGATCTGGTTAATTCTATGACATTATGGTCTGAAATACTAGCATTATAAAAACCTATTATTTCTTTAACATATTAAATCTCGTTTCACAAATTACTAGGTCTAAGTGATTTTCCTTTCTTTTGGTGGAGGTGATTTATTTGGTTTGACTGTTTGTATTGTCCTAGTAGCAATATCTAATAGCTTTTCGAATTGCCTCTTATCTTCTGCACTACTATTACTCTCTTTTTTATATTGTATCCAAGTAAAACCAACCAATCAATCCTCCTTCGTTCTTTCCATCTTTAACGAATGGAAAGTTTGAATCGTCCTCCAATAGGGAGAATAGTCCAGTCCTTGTGACTTTCTGACATATCATCATCCAATTTTCATTTTTCTTTATTTGAAGGTCAAAAACTACATTTAGTATTCAGGAGGTCTATATATTCAGCTATGTTCATTAATTTTTTCAGAATTCAAATTCTACCGCTATTGAGTTCACATTCTGAGGAGGTAGGTTAAGGGGAATAAAAGGTGGAAATAAAAGGAAGGAGGTAGGATGGAGGAAGGAGGAGGTGGTACAGGAGTTAATAAAAATGAGGAAGAGAGGTGGTAAAGGTAAAGGGGAGCAGGAGGTGCGCTGAACTTTAAAATCATACACCGGGAATTTGAATAAGGTTAATCAAAATTTTTGTTAAGAAAAATTAAAGTAATTTTGGTTATTTGTAATTGGCGAACTGTCCTCTCATCCAGGTACTGATAGCGGCAGCCTAATACCACAAAGTTAACTCATCGTTGAAGCACTTGGGGGGAGCCGCAGTAGTTTATTTCAGCCACTTCCAAAATGCCTTAAAATAATTTTACCAAATGCCCTAATTAAACACTACACAATTATAGTCTTATATAATATATTATTATATATATATATATCTACCTATATATATAATTATATATATATATATATACATATATATATATTATATTATATCTAACTAACAGTCCAAACTGACGGTCCACGTAGTACATAATTCCGAGGATATCCCTGAAATGGGTAACGAAACCCTCGTATTACAAAATATGCAAGGTATGGAAAAAAACAGATGCTGGAAATTTAAAATCCTACTGAAAAAGTAAGTTGTGGTAACTGGAAGGCATTTTAAAATGGGAAAACATTATCCCTCCAAATGATTTCGGATTGACATACAAAACTCCCCCTGAGTTTTACAGACCCACCGATACCATCCTGGTACGAAGGCGAAGTACTACGTGTCGAGTGAGAGACTGCGACGAAGGAATGCTTCTTCCTGCCTGGGGTTAGACGGAGATTACATGTCGAAAGGAAGAGTCGTCGTCACTTCCAAGAGCTAGCTGTATAATCCTTATATAGTAAATGGAGCTCAAGGAGTATCTTGAGTTGACGAGACCCGCCTTCGTGATTGAAGTTTCCTTCCTTCTAAACTGACAAAAGAAGTTTTTCCGCCAAAGACTTCAAGGAAGAAAGCAAAGCAAAACCGTTAGTGGCCTAGTTATGGTCAAAAACCAGCAACGGCCGCTGGCGTAGCAGTGAGAGATTGTTAACAAACCAAGGGGGTAGTTAAATATTTGTTAAAAAATTCCAAGTTAATACTGTCCTTCCAGTTGACCATATTAATTAAATAAATTCTAAAAACAATACAAAATTACACAATAAATGGAATTTTTAGTACCGGGAGGAGGAGGAGGAGGAGGTGGAAAGGAGGAATCGGAAGGTAAAGGCAAGGAATCAAATAGGCGGAAAGGATTGTATAAGGAAAAGGAGGATGTAGGCGGAAAAGGGAGGGGGGGGAAAGGGCGGTCGGGGCTATAAAAGGAGGAAAGAAAAGGAGGAAGAAAAGGAGGATGAGGAGGAGGAGGAGAAGGAGGATGAGGATGGGGGGGGGGGAGGAGGAAGATGTAAAGAAGGAATATAATGAAGAGGAGAAGGAGGTAAGTGAGGAATAAACAGGAGGAGGAGGAGGAATGGAAGGAGGTTTGAAGGATAAAAGAATTGGTAGGGATAGGAGGAGGAGGAGGAGGAAGAGGAATAAAAGGAGGATGCGGAGGAGAAGGTAAAGGAGGAGGAAGAAAGGGGAAGGTAAAGGAATGAATGGAAAATGGAGGGAGGAGGAAGGTTAAAGGAGGAAATAAGAAGGGGGGAGGTAAAGGCAGGAATAAAAGGATGGGTAAGGAGGGAGGTTTAAGGAAGAAATAAAAGGGGATGGAAGGCAAGGAATGGAAAGGGTGGAGGAGGGAAGGAGGAAGGTGGGGGGAATGGTAAAGGAAGGAATGAAATGGAGGAGGAAGGAGGGATGTTAAGGATCGAATGGAATAAAAGGAGGAGGAGGAGGGATAGGATATGGATGAGGAGGAGGATGTGAAGGTGAATGTAAAAAAGAAATAAAAAATTTAGGTGAGGAGGAGGGAAGGAGGGAGGAGGTAAACGAGGAATAAAAGTGGAGGAGGAAGAGGAGGTAAAGGAGGATTAAAAAGGGAGGAGGTGGAGGAGGATGCAAAGTAGGATTAGCGGATAGGAGGGAGGAGGCAGGAAGGAGGAGGAGGAGGATAGGGGAGGAATAATATGATGCGGAGGAGCATGAAAGTAAAAGGAGGGAATAAAAGGAGGAGGATATAGAGGAGGAATAAAAGCAGGGAGTTTCGAGGGAGGATGTAAAGAAGGTTTAGAAATGAGGAATGAGGAAGGAGGTAGAACGGAGGATGGAAATGGAGGAATAAAATGAGGAGGAGGAGGTAAGGAAGGATAAAGGAAGAATAAAAGGAAATAAAAGGTAATGGTAAATGGAAAAGGAATAAAGGGCTGATGAGGTGTAGGAGGATAAAAGGAGGAATGAAAAGGTATAGCGGAATAAAAGGGGAGGAGCGGAGGAGGAAAATGAAGGAAATAAAAAGGAGAAATCAGGGGGTAGAATCAGCGAGCAAAACCGTGACCATGACGGGGAGGTCAGGGAAGAGAGAAGAGAGAAGAGAGAGAGATGAGGAGAAAAAAGAAGAAAAAAAAAGGAAAAAAGAGGGAGATAAGAGAGAGAGCGAGAAACGCCAAATGGCAGGTATTTGCGGTAAGGTCAAGAGATTTCAATCCATTTGCCGTCTGCTCAAGAGAGACACAATAAGAAAAGAAAGATCAGTCTGAAAGGAAAGCAATTAATCTGAGGGCCTTGGACATAAACGAAATCGGAATGGGATGTTTTGTTCCTTCGTGTTTTTGGTGGCTCTTCCCTTCGCAAATAAATTGGCTTGGCTGGCCTCTGATTGGGCTTCTTACCCGGGTGGATATTTGGTAATGACAAGGGTAGTCCCCCGCTCCAGCGACGGGACGAATTTGGGGGACCCATTTGTTGCTTGTGATTTTGTGACGTCACACAACCCCAAGTCGGAGAGACAATTTCTGATGTAAACATGGGGGTTAATATCATGGCCTTTTCCTAACACCTTGAAGCGCGATTTCATAAAATATCCCCCTTCCATAGACTTGGAACGGTGAATGCAATATTGTTTTCTGGTGCGAAACTTCTTAAGAGATTGAGACGGTATCCTGGCGAGACGGAGGGTCACGGGGTTTTTTGCTATACGGCTTTTTGAAAAATTCCCTTTGGGTCTCGGCCATGTGGGGTGGATTTGGAAGGCCTCCTTATCAACTGCCTTTCAATTTAAGTTTTACTTTTTATTTTGCGAGTTGAGTCTGTTGGCACGAGTCCGACCTTTCAGTTCACGTATTTTGTTCAAATTAACATAGATTGCTTTTGATAATAAAATTGGGGTTGGTTCACAGTTTTATAACAAAATTAAATTAAACTATGGTTAAAGACTTTTAGTAAACACTGTTTTATGTACACTCGCCGTTACCTGGCACAGGGGGACAAGACCTGGGGATTCGGATCTGATTGAAGATTTTTGTTTCGTCACTTTCCGTCACTCACCACTTTTCTCTCTCTCTCTCTTTCAGTCCTCTTTTCAGTCTCATGTGTTCGAACCGATTTATGTTTCATTAACAAAACTGAATTGAACAATTAATCATTCGGAGAAGAAAAAAAATAAGAAAAATATGTTTATTTTTCACTATGGCTAAAATTTAGCCATAAAAATTCTATATACTGGGGAAAAAGAAAAACAAATCATCATTAAGCATGATGTCTAGTAAGCATTTAGCGATCTCTTTACATCCAACGTTGGTTATGTTTTTTCTTTTTAAAATTCCTTCATTTTTGCCGTGGCCTAATCATCTGATAGAGAAATGGAACCATATTTGGTTACGGAAACCTAAATACCCAATCTAGTGGTCCAGTAATTGTTATATATTGATATATATATATAATATATATATTATATATATATATAGTATATATCTTATATATATTAATATAGATTTAATTATAGTCTATAGTATATATATATCCTAGCTTCCGTCGGACACATGGTTAACAATGGGTATTTCTATGACTGGCGGTACAAAATACTAAAAAATTATGTCAACTTTATTGACCAAATATCCATTTTCATAGTTTGTGGTATTTTTGTTTTTTTCTTATGATTCCGTTGGACGTCTTTTATTATTCTTATTTTAGTTATTATTATTATTATACTATTTCTATTTGCTACAATAGTTCTCGAGTAAGAAAACAGAGAATAAACCATCTAAAGCACAATAATAGAAAGCAAGCAAGATAATGAAAACACAATGATCGACCAGACCCTTGGAAAGTTCGAAAAATAGAATCATATTTTTTGGAAAGAAAGAAATAAAAAAGTAATAGCGAACTCCGAGTCAACAAATAACATAAAATAAAATGCCCCTACAGCCTTTACTGGACACTCGATGATACCTGACCTGACTACGGAATATAAGCAGTTTCCCGTAATAACCAGGGAAAAACAGGTCAATTAAAATCCCTTTACAGATATAGCATCGTATTTCCTTCCAGTTATTAAGAGCATTTCATTACACATCGAGTTGAATGAGAGTTTTCTGTTACCAGGGATCCTATCAATTTTATTGGATTTCGGTATGCTTGGTCGAGCGATGATTTCCGAAGTTCATTTTGGGCCCAAATCAAAAAGGTCAACTTAACAAAGCCTCAAGTGCCCGGGGGTTGTTTTGCCCTCTTCCAATTCTCCTGGAGGAGAGGTTCCAATAACTTGTTTGAATGCGATGAGACTCGGTTGGCTACCGACCGAGTCTCCGAAAGGGATCGGGAAGTGCGGCTCAGTTGCAAGAATGGAAGAGGATCATTTGAGAAAATAAATTAAGAACAGACAAGAGAAACAGATTGGCTGTCAAGTATTGCACATAGAAACGGTCGTGATGGAAAAAATATTCTGAAGGCGATGAAAGGATTTTATATAATACCAACTAAAAGAGTCTGGTTAGCCTTGGAGTATGTATGGTTTGCATTCGAAAGAAGGATTATCTTTACGTTTCAATGAACGAACTGCCGCCTCTGCTGCTTTCACGTGTGGCAGCTTTTCAACCAATTTAGATCATATCCTTCGATCGACTTATGGTGGAAACGTAGTTGAAGAAATTTATCGTTGAAACGTAGTGGAAGAAATGACTAAAATCAACTTGAATACTTTTGAACTAATATTTATTGCCTACTTTTTTTGGAGTATATATATATATATATATATATATATATATATATATATATATATATATATTTATATATATATATATATATATATATATATATCTGTGTGTGTGTGTGTTTGGATTTGAGATGAAATAAGTGAATAGTTAGTTCCTGCTATTATGCTAGCTACCAGGGATCATGTCTCTACTCATGGTACTTGGAAAGGATAACTATATATTTTTAAACAAAGAACCACAACACTGCACTTTGTAATTAGATCATATATATTGTCATGGAATCTACAAAAAAAAAAAAAAAAAAAAAATGTACTGGTAACAAGGAACCAGATTTAGGAGCCAGTGTAAAAGTTCCGTGATTTGCACGACACGGCGGCCAGTCTCCAGACCAGCTGAATTAATCAACGGTACATCTGGTCAGCATTTGGAGGGGTGATCGCTCGGAATATCAAATGTAGTGGCCATCATGTCTAGTGATCCTGTCTGTGGAGCCTTACCGAGAGTCTAGCAATTTTATTTGCTGTAAATCACACCGCTTGCAGATGAAAGCTTGACGCTATTTGCCATCAGCCCTTCCTGACAAGATTAAAAAGAATAATATATACATATATATATATATATATATATATATATAATATATTATAAAGCAGCGACTATTATATTTACTTTCTTATATTTGAACCTATAAAGCCGGTATCCGTTTGAACACTGTAGTACGATAGTTAGGATTATGCTATTAAGCGTCAACATGGTAAACAAATTAAAGAGAAAAAACTATTAATATCATCTGAATCGGCGGCACCTAATCAAATGTATATTTGGCTGGTGCCATTACTGCATAAAATCTCGCATGGAGACTTCTATCTTATCTAAACCCATGCTATCTCAAAAAAACTATATTTTTTTCATTTTTATATTGTTATTTTATTATTATTACTAGATATCGCCATATGAGAGCAACAACAGCTTCCCACTGCATATCGAGGCGCGTAGACTGATAGGAATCTAATGGTCCTATCTTTTTTTTCTTTTTTTTTTGATATTTCAGAAACTCGTTCACTCAGATACGATATACATATATAGCTGCTACCTTTGAACTGATCGCTGTATACTACCATTCTCACTCTTATTATTTTTACCACAGGAAAAGAAAAAGATACGTGTTCTATAATGGTCATTATTGTGTTTCAGTGTTCAGAGGTAGTATCAGTGGAATACAAGAGATTTCGTTATATGGAAAGAATGGACAGTAGTTTGGTAAACAAAGATTATGTAGCTCAAAAGTGTTTAGAATAGACTTGAGGAACACCTTCCAAATTAAACTATGTTAATTTAACAAAATACACGAACTGACAGGCAGATTCGGCCCAACGGACAACTCATTATAGAAAATTATCTTTAAAAAAATTGATGACGAGATTCCAAATGCCCACAAAGCCAAGAGAGGGAATCTTTAAAAACTGTCGAGAAAACCCCGTGACCTCAGTCTTCAGGATACCGTCAGTCTCTGGAGGTTTCACACAAAAAAGCCTGATTTGTGCAACATTTCGCCTTTTCGATTTCTCTAATATCGATTCTCACATGATCTACAATTTTTCATGAGTCCAAAATCACATTCACCTCTCAAATCTATGGAGAAATATTTATTAAATCGTATTTCAAAGTGTAAGAAAGGCAATTGTCCATTTGTCTACATCAGTAAATTGTCACTTCGACTGGGTTGTGTGACGTCACAGATTATGGTCGGTTACATAAAAATGCACCGGACCTGGACGTTGGGTTTTATTTCTCCATTTATCTCACGTTTTGCACAACATAGGGAAGCTTCGGTCAAACCAAACGATTTGGTGTTAATTGCACAGTTAGTTCCAGAAGTGAAGCGACAGATTTCAAAATTGGTCGTACTAAAATTTTTGAGAAACCCCCGCGGGGTTGCCAGTTAGTATATTTTATCGCAATTATTGTCATCCTCTTTATCTGATAATAAGTATCAGTGATTAACTGTAGAAGCACAGAAGGTATTTCCCCAGTGAATGGTCAATGTCAGTTCAATAACTGTTTATTAAAAGAAAAAAAAAATAATCCCCTTAAAAAAAAATAAAAAAAAATAAATAAAAACCCCATAGAAACATCTGCGGCTCTCAATGTGTGATATCAAGTGTTCACCATTGAGTGGCAGCAGGAACCGAGTGCATAAGCATTGGTCTAATATGATTTGTAAATTAACTTTCTACTTTTATAGCGTTATATCGAAAGTTATGATTTCTTTTGATAAAGCACAAAGAAGTTTAGCATCTGATTAAATGAAATATAAATAAGACTCAAATTGGTGTGAGAAAAAAAAAAAAAAAAGAAAAAAAAAAAAAACTAAATCCAAGTTATATGCGCGTTTAGCATTGGCTACATGGTTAGGCCTATTCAAGAATCAAGGGAATATATTTTCCAGCTTGTTAGCTAATAATTTCATCGAATTCCTCAATTTTGCAAATTGTTGCATGTGGAATTGCGTTCAGGGTTGCATCAAACAAGTATTTTCGTAGGTTCCACCTTTTTTTCAGTGCATGAGTGAGACTATTCTTGTCCATACGATTCGGAGTGTGAATATGCTTGTTGAGCATTATTTTAATTTGAGTATCTCGTGTTTTGCTCTCTCTCTCTCTCTCTCTCTCTCTCTCTCTCTCTCTCTCTCTCTCTCTCTCTCTCTCTCTCAAGACCTTTTTATCTAGTCAAGAATAACCAGAGGGCTGTTTTAAGAATCGAGCACTAGGCCTATTGGTCATGCTCGGGTGATTCTTTTATATATATATATATATATATATATATATATATATATATATATATATATATATATATATATATATATATATATATTATTATATATATATATATATATATATTCCCCAAAAAACTCATGAATTTCTGTTATACAATAATGCTTGACTGAATCGAATTGATTACTGGTTACCCGTGGAAATATGAATTTGAGTGATATCACTTCCTTATGATACGCCCACTTACGCAAATTCAGTCTTAAATTTCACGGTTGGAATATGATTAGCAGATTTGAGGTAAAAGTGAAGGTGAAAAAGTTAGGATTGTGGGTTAGACGTAGAGGTAGACGGGGGTGGGTCGGAGGGTGGGGGAGGGGGGTGTGGGGCGGTGTCGGTCGTCTCCCTTACTTAAATAAAACAGGTCGGTGGATTTGACGGGTGTTCTGGTTGCTTGCGACCTTCTTTCTTACTTTTTATTTAGCAAGTCTGTTTTACA
Source organism: Macrobrachium nipponense (assembly GCF_015104395.2). Lineage (NCBI taxonomy): Eukaryota > Metazoa > Arthropoda > Malacostraca > Decapoda > Palaemonidae > Macrobrachium > Macrobrachium nipponense. Next base: position 17,439,865 of record NC_061088.1, on the reverse strand, counting down.
GGTGCAAGGACAGGTCCTGCTATCAGTCCTAATGGTTCTATCTTTGCCTAAATAACAGACAGTGAGTGGCCCTGCATTGTAAGCCTTGCTATGCCCGGAACTAGGCCTAGTCACCTGAAAGTAGCAATTCACGACCCACTTCGAACTCAGCTATGTAAAAAAAAGAAAAAAAAGAAAAAAAATATCAGTTCAAATCACACGGATTACGAATTACACCATTGCATCACTGTACAATAGCAGACCGTCTTACGGGCTGCTCGATGAGTTGAGCAAGAGCCCGTGCTGGCATAAGGCCAACTAAGTATAAAAGAACATAGCAGACCTTTTAGGTTCAGCTCACCATCATAGAAAACGGGATCAGAGAAAACGCGCAATAAAACTGTGAACCCCAATTTTATCACAAAATTAAGCTATGTTAATTAAACAAAATAAATGAATTAAAAGGCGAATCCGTGCTGAAAAAAATTGATAACAAGATTCTAAAGGCACAGAAGGCCAAGAGAAGGAATTTAATAAAAAAAAAAAACGTCGAGAAAATCCCGTGACCTCAGTCTGGAAGATACAACAGTCAGGCTCTGGTGAGACCACAAACACCTCATCACTCAATTACCTGAAAAGAAAACAAAATTAACTTGTCATCATCGAACCCTACCAGGTCATGTAGCCTCCTCTCACAACCAGCCATACCCCTCTCAGTCAACACTCCTCCTGTCTTCCTTCCTTCCTTCCTTCATTTCCTCACTCTCTCTCACATCCTCACCCTCCCACCCCCCACCTTTTCCCAATTAATGCAACCTTTCCTATCCTAAATAAAGTAAAGTAAATAGACACCGGAGGCGTCGAGGGGCAGACACCAGTGTTCCCGTTCTCACTGAAGCATCCTTTCTTACGACGCTGAATAAAATGATACGAAATAGATAGTTTGCATAGTACGTCGTCACCCTTTTTCTACATTTGTCTTATGTTTTGATCTAAAAGATTTATTTCTTTTTTCCTTTTAATTTCATTCCATACTGGTCTTCAAAGTAAGGCTTATACTTGCTGAAAGACTTCACTAACGTTAGAATTAGAAGCACGTAGAATTGGACTTGCTTGTGCCGATGGGTGCTTTGAGAAAGCTACTATGCCCATGATAGAGGCATTGTTTTAAAGAATATTGGGGCATAGGAAGGCAATGGCTAGACGTCATATTTGCAGAAATGATTGGTGTCTGTGCCAATAAATCGTTGCAGGATATTTATTACCTGCTGAGGATAGTTCAAGTACACAAATAGTTGATTGATTACGAACGTTCTGTTTTACTTACCCATTTCTTAATTCTATTTCTCTTTCCCTTGTTTATTTTAACTTTACCTTTTTATTCATATTTTGTGCGTGGTCACATTATAAAGGAAGCAGCGCTGCCGACCATGACATCTCATAGGTATTCTCCCACAAAATCTTGTAGCCTCGTGTACATGGGATTGAGTTTTAGCGTTGTGAAGTTGTTTACTATGTATGTGAACTTTATAAAGTATGATCATCCAAATGTAGTTATTGTTTCTTTCAATTATTATAGTAACGTGTTTAGGACCGTGTTTAATGTTGGTTTCATGCCTTCAGTTCTTGATACCTTTCATTTATTATATAAAAATATAAAAGTGTTGTGAAAAACCTCAGCTGGATGAAATGCAACGTGAATTGGATGCGCATAATAAAGTTCTTGCAACACAATCTAGAGCCGCACTTCATAGCATCAGTATACTGTTCAGACGATAATGATTTGGTTGCGTATTTGCCTTGATCTATAACAAACATTGCTGACACCCACGCTGAGCACTAGTGTTGCTTATTATAAAAGAAAACTGTGGCCATACAACTTTCGTCTTTATAACGTAGAAAGACGTAAATCGACCATGACCTGTGGGACGACATAATGAGTTGCATTAACCGTGACCTCGAGGCTAATCTTGTTAGGATTTAAGGTATAGAGATAAATTTCCTTTATAAAGGTGAAAACTAGATTAAAAACATTGGTGGTTTTAAACAATATTGACGTTTGAAAACTATAAATGCGAATTTACCTTTATTTTTATATATATATTAGCTTGTTTATGTTTTTTTGGTGTTATGCATGACTTTTTTTACTATTTATAATATTTATTCTTATATGCTGTGATGTCGGTAATAGATAATGGCCAAAATAAGTATATATTCATTATAATCCAGCAAAATAACAAGCAGGCACACTCTACTTAACCTTACATTTTATACTGTTGCTCAAGTATGTCTTATAATGACGACGTAATCTTTGGATGTATGGTACACAGATCAATTTCCTGTAAAACTGCAAAGACTAGATTAAAATCGTAAGGTTGATTTCAAAGATATTGATGTTTTAAAACTTTAAATGCATTTTTCTCAGTTTGTAAAAAAACGGCACTTGTGCCCTTGCTCCACTGGGCACCTCAAATGACTGATGCTATAAGTGAGGCATCGACACTTAAACAGTTACAAACTACTACCATAAGTATTATGTATAGGCAGTACTAAACTCAACCTTGTTAATTAACAGGACAGAGGGGTAATTTTAGAGTTGACAATAAGACACATCATACTAAAACCTCAGTTACAGGAAAATTAGGAAAACAATCTCAATGATAGACAACGCAAATTGAATGTCATTGTACGACAAAAGTGAGCGCTATATCGATGGTTATTTTTTATTTCATAATAATAAATTGCAGACCAAACGCGGTATTGCGGTACAATACGATCCATGCAATACTATAGTACTAATCCCACTGCCCTAATCATACAATTAAAGAATTTAGTTGCTCTCTCTCTCTCTCTCTCTCTCTCTCTCTCTCTCTCTCTCTCTTCTCTCTCTCTGAGAGAAAATGTCAGCTCTTCAGGTATCAGTTAAAGAGAGTCATTTCATAATTCTTTATTGCTGTTACCAAGTCAAATTGAGTTTTAAAACTCGGAAGTACTAAAATAATAATCTGTAGCCAGTTCAGTGATCATTAAATGTTGAATCTAAAGCAAATTGTAGTTTTTTTTAATACTACCATTGCAATAGCTATTATTCTGTTTGAGTGTTCGTTTGCTATTTTCTTCCGTTGATGCACAGATTTCTGAATAAGTCATAGCTTTTAATGAACATATTTAAGCAAAATTATTCCACTAAGGCATACAATGATGGAATAAAGTTGGCAAATGATATAACCTACTATTCACTATCAAACAGCAAAATATCTCCCCATACCGTCACACGCACTCCCCACAACAAAAAATTGGGGCGGGGGCGGGGGCGGGGGTGGGGCCCATTCTCCGATTACCTCAAACAATCTTTTTTGTTTTCCATTAGCGTCATCGACGGCAACCCTGTCACACACAGGAGCCATGATAAGGGTGTGGAATAATTTCTCCCTTACCTATTTTTTGAGTAAAGGTTGGTTGCAAATTTGTGATCAGTAAAAAAAAAAAAAAAAAACAAAAAAAAAAAAAAAAAAAAAAAAAAAACTTTGTATTAAAAACTATTGATTTGATATCGACGATGTTTTAGCAACGAGAGGGTAATTGATAAAAAAAAAAAAACAAGGAGTGATCAGACTTACAGCTCTTTTGGGGTGGGTACTAAATTCAACTTTGAAATAAAGTGGTTTCACCAACGGAAATTACGATTAATACGCTATCTTTTATTAGAAATAATTGTTATTTTCTGTTTAACATGCGCATTATTTAATTTGTACAATTTCATTCAAATAAATAAAACATGAATACCTTTTCTAAATACCTGCATCTCTAATTCAATGCGAAATCCCTCGAGACCTTTTTGAGGCTCATCATAGATAGGCCTTCCCTACGAACTAACAGTGTAGTTTGTAGGCTTACTCCGAGTAGCGAAAAGAATTATAATTTTAACCTCGTCGTAATTTTTCAAACGTAATTGAAAGAAATAGTTTGCGGATTTTTTGAAGTTTTTCACTATTTCATTTTTAGAACTGTCGCCTAAATTTCCATGTAAAACAAACGCAACGCATAATGAAAGAGAGAGAGAGAGAGAGAGAGAGAGAGAGAGAGAGAGAGAGAGAGAGAATTATAATTTATGGCGGGCCGGTAATCGTCAATTGGAAAAAAACGACAACTTCACAATATTCTCTTGGGGGTTATTACCTATATATGATATTACAGTCTTTTATGCTTATATAGTAGGTAATCCCCAACGGGTTTGTACTAAAAAGAAGCAAAGGTGGATACATATCTAGGGAATATCAATGGGACTTTTTTTTTTTTTTTTCCTGTGACGTGACTTTTATCGATCTACCTGTGGCTGTTTTCGCTGGATAGTGAGGCTTTAGACAAGGTAGAGAATGTGTGGATGAAAAGTAATTCGTGTGCAGTACGTGACGTATTTTATGCCGATTTCTGATGAGCAAACAAACAATCTTTACTAAAATGTAACGTTTTTCTGACCATAGAAAAACACGTATTAAACAGTTGATTAAGAAACAAGGAAGTTCAACTGACAAATACAGCAGGACCTCGTCGTTCTCAAAAACGCCCATTAGGCCCCGTCCACACGGTCGAGATTTTGGTCGACGAACTTTGTCAGATGTGACGTCAGCAGCGGAGAAACAGCGAGAAAGTCAGAACCTGCCGCGGTTTCTCCGCTTCTGACGTCACATCGAACAAAGTTCGTCGTGCAAAGTTCGGCCGTGTGGACAGGGCCTAACTCTGCATTTGTGTTTTTCGGAATTAATACCCGGGTGGAAACTGTTGAAATTAAGTATACTAAAATTCGGTTTAAGACGAACACTTTAGTTATCGAAAATAAAGTAAATCAGTTAAAAAGTGTGATAACACACAATCAGTTACAGTCTCTCCCCCATGAGCCACCCCCCCCCCCCAAAAAAAAAACCAAAAAAAAAAAACATCTCCCACCCCCTCCCTGTAAGGGTCTTGAACTTCCAGATTTCGACGTGAATAACCCTGCTAAAATATACATTTCCATGGCTCTGTACTCGAGAACGAAAGACAAAGAACAGTAGAGCGTCTCACCACCGCAAACGAAGGTTTGAAAAACATTAAGTATCGCGTATTTCATTGCAATAACCTCAACAAAAGGATTACTGTCGTTGCCATTACAATTGGCGATAGCGTAAGAATTTATTTTATTGGTTGTCACTGTAACATGTAAGCCAACTTTTGACACTTCGATAATGGTTTAAATCAAATTTGACGTTTTTTAAACAAGAAAGTCACCTATTTTACCACTACCGATAAACTTGGGTGGGTTCGCTTATGACGTCAGAAAGGGAGAAACCGCGAACAAAGCTTCTCGCACAGCGCTTCCCTAATGTTATCAAGGTTTTGCCTTTGGCCAAGGGTCTTCCTGGACGGAAATTCGGGACTTCGAAATTAAAGGGATGAACCCTGTTCACACTAAAGGCAAATTAAACCGTCACTTACGAATATATACATCTGCTTTTGCATATATATTATATTAGAGTATTATATATATTATATATATATTTATTATATTATAGAATATAGATAGAAGATAGATGATAGTATATATTATAATGTAATAGTTATTCTATAGATATATAATGATTATATAATAATATTTATCTATATTAATATAATAATATATATATATATATATCTATATATTATAATATATATATAATATAGATATATCATAATATCATTATATATAAATATAATATAATCTATATATATAAAAATAGATATATAGATTATATATATTAATATATTATATATATATTCTATATATCCTAAATATATCTATTTATATATATATAAATTATCTATATTATCTAATATATACATCTATAATATTATAATATATAATAATATATTAAATATATAGATTAATATATATAGTATATAATATATATATATATATATATATTATATACAAAATATAGATTTTATAGCATATATATATATATATATATATATATATATATATATATATAGATATTATATATATATATATATATATATAGATAGATATATAGATATATATATAATACTATATTATAATATTATAATATAATATATAATATATATATCTTATAAAATTTTATTTATTAAATATATATAAGATATGTATATATATCATATATATATATTAGATATAAATCTATATATATATATATATGAATATATTATATATAAGATATATATATATAAATATATTATTATAATTATCTATATTATATTATATATATATATATATAAATATAGATATATATATAATATGTATATAATACATATATAGATATATATTATATAAAATATATAAGAGTATATCTCTTTATATATATAATATATTTATATTATATATATCTATAAATATAGTATGTATATATATATAATATATTTATTATATTAGATATCTAGATATATATATATATAGTATATATATATATATATATATATCGTTATTAGATATCTTGTATATATATATATATATATATATATATATATATATATATATATATATAAATAGATATATATAGATATATATATATATATTTATTATATATATTAGATATATATATATATATATTATATAGAATATATAGATCTATATATATATATATATATATAGTATATATATTCTATATATATATATATTATATATGATATAGTATAGATATATATATATATATGTATATATAGTATATATATCTATATATAGTATATATATATATATATATAGCTATATATATATATATATATCTATTATATATAGTACTATATAAATATATACTATATATATATATATAATACTATATATATATGTATATATCTATATATATATATATATAGTTTATATATATATATATATATAATATATAGTATATATATATAGCTATATATATATCTATATATATAGATATACTATATATATATATATATAATATATATATTATATATATATATATAGATATATATTAGTGATATATATATATATATATATATATATAGATACTAGTATATATATATATATATATATAGATATATCTATATCATTATATATCTTCTATATATATATAGTATAGATAATATATATATATGCAGACACATCCATACATACACAACACACACACACACGCTCTATATATATATTTTATATATATATATATATATATATATATATATATATATATTGTATAATATATATACTTATCTATCTAATTATTATTATTATATTATTATTATTATTATTTATTATTGTTATTTATTATTATTATTTTTTATTGTTATTATTATTATGATTATTATTATTTTATTATATTATTTTATTATTATTATTATTATTTATTATATTATATTTATTATTTATTTTATTATTAATTATTATTATTATTATTATTATTATTATTAATTATTATTATTATTAATTATTATTATTATTAAATATTATTTATTATTAATTATTATTATTATTTATTACTAATTATTATTTATTATTTATTGTTAGTTATTATTATTATTTATTATTATTAATGATTAAAAATTATTATTATTATTATTATTAATTACTTATTATTATTATTATTATTATTATTATTATTATTATTATTATTATTCTTATTATTATTATTAATTATTAATTATTATTGTTATTATTATTATTATTATTATTATTATTATTATTATTATTTTATTAATTAATTATTATTATTATTTTTTATTATTATTATTTTTTATTATTATTATTATTGTTAATTATTATTATTATAATTATTATTATTAATTATTATAATTATTTGTGTATGCTGGAAACAGACTTCTTTCAAACAAGTTTTATTAAAAATAATGGCAGAATTCACAGAATTGATTTTGTACAATATTCTTTCAATTCTCCTTATGATTTGCCTTTCAGGCACGCTGGTATTATAAAGCAGCTGTCCAATGTTCATCGTGCTGTAGGTCGTCAACGGAAATTTCGGGGTTATCAAAAGCAAACTGGTTATCAGGGACAGGCTGGGGTCGTCAACAGGTATACTAGTTTGGAACTCAGTAAACAGGTGCGCTTCGTAGGTCGGGAACAGGCCGTAGTCGTCAGGGGTCTATCCGGATTTCTTGTTATTTCTTCTTTCTGTTTTTAAAGGCGTCTACATGTTTCGGCCACCTCGTTTGGACCATCTTCGGGCCGGGACGGGATCGCTGAGTGCAATGGTCTAGTGTCAGATGTATTCACGCTATTTATTGTTATTCGGCTTCACGGTTGGCTTGAAGAAACGGGTACCCTCACTTTTCATTGGGCAATACCTGTGGACGTCGCGAGCGATGTCATCAGGGGGCCCGTTGCTGGTTGGCTGTCCTCTTCGTGGGCGGAGCCTCATCCTTATTGGTGATGGTGGAGGTCCCCTCGAAGGCGTGCTACCAGGTCGTCCTCAGGGCGAGAGCTTGAGCTGCGATCATCCTCAGGGTTACTAGGGACGTCCTCAGGATGAGAGCTAACGCTTCTATCATCCTCAGGATCCCTCTGGTGCGATGGTCGTTGTGGGGCGGTGTCTGCTGCTCTCCTGACGGCGGTGGGGAGGAGGAAGGTCTCCTGTGTGATGTTCAAACTGGGCTTCTCCCTCCCGATGGCAGACGCTTCTAAGATTCGCAAACGAAGTAGATCGGGTGCTTGGTCGATAACCTCGAAGTTACCGACGATGTCGCTGCGTCGGATTCGTTTTATTATGGGCAGTCTTGCATGATTAAATACTGCTCCTTCCTGCGCGTGACAGGAGATCCTCTTGGAGAGGCGCATTGACGTCATCCCCGATGTAAGTTCGAGGCATCTCGGATTGGGCACGTATATCTGTAAATGACGTTCGTCCTCTTCAAGGGATCCTGCAACGGTGCGGGGTTATTTTTCATAATAAGACTGCATGTTTTTTTACTTGTATAAAATATGATCAAGTTGATCTGCTTGTTGTTGTCGGTCGGGAAACGTGATTCCTGATTATTTCCCGTTGGGCTCGCTCGTCTTCTTTATACGCCGATGGAGGTGCCCTTATAGAAAAAATTAATTTTCTGCTGGGGGTCTGGGCGGGTCCTGTAGGTACCATTTTTCCATGCTCTTCCTGAAGACGTTCTGGATGCTTCGGTTGGTGTGTCCGTTGTTTACTAGGACCTGGGCTACACGTTCCATCTCCTTATGGGTGTCTGCCCATGTTGAAACAATGGGAAAGAGCTCTCCTGACGTAGGCGCTGATGGTGGTGTCCTTATAGCGTTCAGGGCATTCACTCTCGCCGTTCAGACACATTCCCAGGTTCGTGGGCTTCGTGTAAACCCTTGTAGCGAACGCACCTCCTTCTGTTCAACCAGGACGTCCAGGAAGGGAAGACGGCCACACGGCTATATTCGATGGTAAATCGTAAACGGCTGTGGGTGTGGAAGGCTTGAACGTATTTCCTCGATCTCCTCCCTCGTTCCTGCTTGGATGAAAGTGTCATCTATATATCTTACGTATATAGATGGCTTCCTAATACTCCTAAAGACACGCTCCTCCACTATGCCCATATAAAAGTTCGCAAAACAGGACCCCGAGGGGGGATCCATTGCTTTTTTTTTTTTACACCATCGATTTGTAAGTACATATGGCCATGGTGGTTAATGAAGGGAGCCTTCTTGGTGCATATTTCCAGCAGAGAGCGAAGGGCGTGTTCGGGATATTCAGCGGGTCGGTGGATGGGTTCTCTCTGTAGACACGTTCAATGAATCTTTTCGATGGTTTCATCTACAGGAACGTTAGTAAACAGCGACTCTACATCCATCGATGCAATACTGCCTCCAGGGGGCGCGGATCTTAAGGCTTGCAGAAACTCCGCAGACGACTTCAAAACTATGTGTTGCTGGGGATGTAGGGGGTGAGAATAGTATTTAGTTGTTTGGAGCAAGGTGGTATGTGGGTGCTGGTATTTGGCTAATGATAGGTCTTAAAAGGATTTCCATGTTTGTGAGCGAAGGGCGTGTTCGGGATATTCAGCGGGTCGGTGATGGTTCTCTGTAGACACGTTCAAATGATCATTTCGATGGTTCATCTACCACTAAGTTTCGACGCATTACTAAGAACCCGTAGACGACATTAAACGCGAAGCCAATAGAATCATAGAAACTGTCAACGCAGCCACTAACGCCTTACACCTATCTAGTATTTCTGGAGATACAACCTCGGGTACATCTACGGTAATGTGAAAATAAAAAAAAACTCACAAACATGGAAATCCTAAGACCTATCATTAGCCAAATACCAGCACCCACATACCACCTTGCTAAACAAACTAAATACTATTCTCCCCCTACATCCCCAGCACACATAGTTTGAAGTCGTCTGCGGAGTTTCTGCAAGCCTTAAGATCCGCGCCCCCCTGGAGGCAGTATTGCATCGATGGATGTAGAGTCGCTGTTTACAACGTTCCTGTAGATGAAACCATCGAAATGATCCTTGAACGTGTCTACAGAGACCATCCACCGACCCGCTGAATATCCCGAACACTCCCTTCGCTCTCTGCTGGAAATATGCACCAAGAAGGCTCCCTTCATTAACCACCATGGCCATATGTACTTACAAATCGATGGTGTAGCAATGGGATCCCCCCTCGGGGTCCTGTTTGCGAACTTTTATATGGGCATAGTGGAGGAGCGTGTCTTTAGGAGTATTAGGAAGCCATCTATATACGTAAGATATATAGATGACACTTTCATCCAAGCAGGAACGAGGGAGGAGATCGAGGAAATACGTCAAGCCTTCCACACCCACAGCCGTTTACGATTTACCATCGAATATAGCCGTGATGGCCGTCTTCCCTTCCTGGACGTCCTGGTTGAACAGAAGAGGTGCGTCGCTACAAGGGTTTACACGAAGCCCACGAACCTGGGAATGTGTCTGAACGGCGAGAGTGAATGCCCTGAACGCTATAAGGACACCACCATCAGCGCCTACGTCAGGAGAGCTCTTTCCCATTGTTCAACATGGGCAGACACCATAAGGAGATGGAACGTGCAGCCCACGGTCCTAGTAAACAACGGACACACCAACCGAAGCATCCAGAACGTCTTCAGAAGAGCATGGAAAAATGGTACCTACAGGAACCCCGCCCAGACCCCCAGCAGAAAATTAATTTTTTCTATAAGGGCACCTTCCATCGGCGGTATAAAGAAGACGAGCGAGCCCAACGGGAAATAATCAGGAATCAACGTTTCCCCGACCGACAACAACAAGCAGCATCAAACTTGATCATATTTTATACAAGTAAAAAAACATGCAGTCTTATTATGAAAAATAACCCCGCACCGTTGCAGGATCCCTTGAAGAGGACGAACGTCATTTACAGATATACGTGCCCAATCCGAGGATGCCTCGGAACTTACATCGGGATGACGTCAATGCGCCTCTCCAAGAGGATCTCCTGTCACGCGCAGGAAGGAGCAGTATTCAATCATGCAAGGACTGCCCATAATAAAAGAATCCGACGCAGCGACATCGTCGGTAACTTCGAGGTTATCGACCAAGCACCCGATCTACGTCGTTTGCGAATCTTAGAAGCGCTGCACATCGGGAGGGAGAAGCCCAGTTTGAACATCACACAGGAGACCATTCCTCCTCCCCACCGCCGTCAGGAGAGCAGCAGACACCGCCCCACAACCACCATCGCACCAGAGGGATCCTGAGGACGTCCCCTAGTAACCCTGAGGGGTGATCGCAGCTCAAGCTCTCGCCCTGAGGACGACCTGGTAGCACGCCCTTCGAGGGGACCTCCACCATCACCAATAAGGATGAGGCTCCGCCCACGAAGAGGACAGCCAACCAGCAACGGGCCCCCTGATGACATCGCTCGCGACGTCACAGGTATTGCCCAATGAAGTGAGGTACCCGTTTCTTCAAGCCAACCGAATGCAATAAATAGCGTGAATACATTCTGACACAGACCATTGCACTCAGCGATCCCGTCCCGAAGATGGCCAAACTAGGTGGCCGAAACATGTAGACGCCTTTAAAACCAGAAAAGAAGAAATAACAAGAAATACCGGATAGACCCCTGACGACTACCGCCTGTTCCCGACCTACGAAGCGCACCTGTATACCTGTTGACGACCCAGCCTGTCCCTGATAACCAGTTTGCTTTTGATAACACCAGCCCGCCCGAAATTTCCGTTGACGACCTACAGCACGATGAACATTGGACAGCTGCTTTATAATACCAGCGTGCTGAAAGGCAAATCATAAGGAGAATTGAAAGAATATTGTACAAAATCAATTCTGTGAATTCTGCCATTATTTTAATAATATTATAATTATTATAATAATAATTATTATTATTATTATTGTTATGATTATTATTATTTGATTATTGATTATTGATTATTTATTACATTTTTATTATTATTGATGATGACGATGACAATGACGATGCCGATGACAATGACTATAACTACTACTATTACTACTACTACTACTACTACTATTACCACTACTATTACTACTACTACTACTACTAATATTACTATTATTATTATATTATTATTATTATTAATATATATATATATATATATATACTATATATATATATATATATATATATATATATATATATATATATATATATGCACTGCTTATAAATGATTAATACTCGTAATTAAAGTTAATCTTATAAACGAACCAATTAAATAAAATTTCTAAATTGCAAATTTTGCAGTGTACTGTATTATAACATATATCTTAATGAACCACAATCGCAAAACATACAGAAAAATAAGCTCTTCAATGACAAAGTTAAATCTTGGTTGACAAGAGAGGTCGATAACCATAACCTGATAATGAAGGCATGGTGCTAGATGTGTCTTAAAATATTTGGTACAGAAAATTCGTCACTTAATCGCCATCAAAACAGCACATGATATTTAAAGGAGTTGGCTTTTATAAAATCTTAATATCTTATAAATAAGTATCTTTCTCAGTTTTATATTTATTGAACTCATTTCCTTAAAATATCTATGCTGCTTACTATTTTGTTTACGCTTTTTCATGATATTGTTATACATTTCGTTGAGATATGTTTGTGCCTCAATATAATTTAAGTATATAAATTACACCTTGCCCGTATCCCTTTACAAACATCTATATTCACTTCACGTAAACAGTAGAGAATGGCAGAAAAATTACGTCACGGGGCAGTGGAGTTCCTGTCACCCTTGCAGTACCCACAAGCTGTCAGTTCTCGTGTTCCACCTTTAACCAGCAGACTTGTCCAAGGAACACTGATCTCGACAGGTAACTCTGAACCTAATAGAGTTGTATCAACAACACCCATGTCTCTGGGATGTACGAAAGGAAGTGTACAAAGACCGTGAGGCACGAACTGCAGCAATTAAAGAAATCACTGCACATCTAAAGACAATATGTTGCAAACATGAATGAAGCAGAGGTAAAGCGTAAACTAGCTCTGCTTCGAAATCAACATCGGAGGGAAATGCGCAAAGTAAGAATGGGCATTTCTTTCTGTTTTGTATTGTGAAGTAACAGTGTATTGGAGGCTTCCAGTTTGCATTCAGTACTACGTAATCTAATAAACAAAAACTATTGTTTTTTAGGGGGGGTTGCTCTTCATAGATAGTGAGTCTAAGCAATGTTCGGGGCTCGTTATCTAGGACTAATATTTCTTGGGGGTCATTAACTTAATGATATTTACAGTCTTTTGTTTATGTTTTTACGGTTATATCCCCACCAGGCTTGTACCAAACAGGCCGTGATACATACCAGGTCAAATTCTTTGGGGCCACACCCTCTGTAAAAGAACTCACCTGTCTCTCTGTTGTCATGAGATCTTCCTGTGCGTTGCATAGCAGGAGAGAATGACGACCACTAAGGCCAAGCAGACAGCTACGAATTTTGACTGCATTCTGAAAGAAAGTCAAGCGCATGGATAACGTAGTCTGTGAAAACGTCATGTTCTCTATAGCAACCATCTAAGATAAATTCACATCAAAACACAAAACAAAATCGTGTGTTGGTAGTTCATACTGAGTTCATGTAAAGGGAAATAATTATGAAATACAGAACCGCTTGTGAATGAATACTTCGGAGAGACGAAATAAGTGGGTGTGATCAGGAAGACAAACGAAGATCGAATGGTGGCGTTCAGAGAGAATCTCCCACTTTTTAAGCAATGTCAACCCCTTTCCCGGGCCATACCTGTCCACCAACCCCTCCCTCCAGCCCCTCCCCCACCATCAACCCCAGGGTTCCATTCAAAGACAATTTTTTCTCGTCCTACCTTGTTTTGTCTGCATCATTTTTTTTTTTTTTTTTTTTGTCATCTATTATGTTCTTTTTAGCTCCATTCAAGCACGAGTTTCAATTTTTTCCACGTTCATTGTGTCTTGTACGATTATCATCTTATTTGAACGCAATGAAGGGACAACTGTGTGCATCCGAGCTTCGTGGCATTACAGTTTAATCATATGAATGAATATCGAACCAGATTTAATACCTATCCAAGCAAGGCCAATTTTACTGGTTGGGATAAAAGAAACCTGATGTAGCTGCCTACCCGAATTTTAGCCTTTTGTCTTCCTAAATATGTTATGTAGCTATGTATGTATGTATGTATATAAACGACCAAGATTATCACCTTTAATATTTTATTCCCAATTATTTAATTATTGCTCATCTATAACCTAATCTGTCGTTTGACAATGGGGGTTATTTTGCTGAACATCCAAGAAGTGGAAACGACGAGAAACCTCAACCACCATTGCCATCCATAGCAGTGACGATTTTCCCCTGCTTTTGTGAAGGAGGAATGGCGTCGTCAGATATTATATATCTATTTAGTAAGTTACTATCATGAAGTTATAGAATTATTTTTATTTTGATTCTAGCTATCTGTTTGCCTGTAAAAATATGTACTAGATACGTGATTTTATCAACGAGAAATTTCTATTATGAGGGAGTTGCTCATAGCAGCGCAACCTTCAGGTCTCACATGCTTTTATTTATTCATTTGTTTGTTTTATGCTGCTAGGCCCATGGTCCCTCTTCACCTTGTCTATGACTGTCCAAATTCAGCCTCCCAGCTACTTACTCTCTCCTTACGTTAACAGAAGCACAATAGCTCGTTATTTAACTCATTATTATTATTATTATTCCAGAAACAGATCCAAGAGGAGCAACAAGATTCCAATGTTGGCGACGAAAGAAGACCATCCAGCTTTTACGTAACCGAGTCACTGTCCTACGCTATGACACCCATACTTTTTTTTAAACAGATTCTTTGTCCGATTGTGACTTTTCTCGAGGAATTTCTATTCGTGATCATAATACAGATCATATTTTGTGTCAGGACAAGTTATCACATAAATTCAGTTTTCATATGTATAATTCAATCGGAAGAAAACAAAGAATCAGCCATGAAAAGAATGTGCAGAGAGAAACACTATTAATTATTCATCATTCATTTTAGTTATCAGAGAACTTCTGGGGCTTTATCTTAAAAATTGCCTATTTTAAATCATTCCTAAATACGAAGTAGTATTATGAGTGAAGACAAACTTTTCTTTTATTTATTATTTAATATTTCTACATAGAGATCCCTCTTTGCTAAAAATCTGATTTCGCCCAACCATCTTGTGAGTACTGCAAAGTTCCTGCTGCCTTATTGGCTTTTGTTAGTTAATGCTGCACACTTCTTACATCCACTAGTAACATTTTTATTCTTAGATTATTATTATAGGCCAATAGCGTCTGATCTACTAATAATTTAGGGTATTACTAATAATACCCGGAACTCTCCCCTCACCTAACTTTCCTCAACTCATCTGTGATATTTGTCATTCTTGCAGACATATTTTAATGCGTTTTTCATTTCCCAAACTTTTCACGGAATTTCAGTTTATTTAACATCAATTCATTGTAATTTGAATTTTTTTAGTCTTTTGCATTAAAATGGCCTACTTTTATATTTGTAACTCAGAGGAGCAGCCTAGTGTATGATATTAAGCTTCTTGTTTTCCAATGAAATTATCTTCTAAGAGTCTCATTCGATAAATAAAGCAGCATGTCTTGATTTTCGCGCCCGTAAATAATACTTCAGGTTTTCAGTTGTTCGATATCTATATCTTATCCATAGATATAGAGAAGCCTCCATAGCTATGGTCTTATCCACACCCGATGTACTTTTCTTTAAAGACTCATGGACTTATTCACTGACATTTTTATTTTGTTACCCAGTGAGAGAATGAATTAAGTCGTCATTCTTAGTCAATATGATTTGTTTACAGAGAAAATCAATATATTCCATATTTTGTACCTATATCTCTCCAATAAACTTTATTGGCATACAATACACCGACACTTGGGTACAAACACTCCATAACCAAATTGCTTTCAAATAAGATTATAATTGTTACAGAGAAAATACCTCGAGAAAAGAATGAATGTCATGCTTGAACAGACCTATAGAGGAGATATGATTAAAGCAATAGAAAGAGAAAACGTAGGGAAGGGGTCAAATTGTCCAACGGTTGGTTGGGTGCGAGTAGGGTTGGAGTGTGGTGTTGGTACGGCACCCGTAGAGGACTGCTCAGCTGCTTAAAAAGAGGAAGTTTCTCTCACGAGAACATCATTCGATCTTCATCGCTCTTCTTAGTCACTCTTTCGTTCCAGTAGCACCTGAAAGTGAGTATAAGTATTATCCTTGATTAAGCTTTTTTTATTTAATGGTTTTAACTATCTACTGTAGTAGGCTACATATGGATTTGTTTATTTTCTGGAATGATGTGATCTCCTGATAGTTGAAAAAGATTCTCATAATACAGAGTAAACTATAAACTTTCTATAGATCTCGTTACCTAAGTAAAATTAAGCAAAATGATGTGCCGGTTACCTTAGTTTAAGAGAAACTCCACTTGATTTCCTTTTAGAATGCAGGCAAAATTCTTCGCCGTCCTTATGGCAATGGTAGTTGTCGTTCACTCCTGCTATACGGCGTCTGCCCAGGAAGATCTCACGACAACAGAGAGACAGGTAAGCTATAAGGCCGTTATAAGAGTTCAGAAATCACTCTGTTGAAATTCTAGCTTTTAACCAAGTTTTATAACCTAACTGGAAGACTGAAATGCAGTTGCTTCGCAGTTTGATGCAAAGATATATGTTGCTTTAATATCTTCCCATTAACCATCTCCTAAAGCTTATATACTTGACTTAGAATGATTCAACAAGGGTCGCAGAACTTTATTTAGATAGAAACGTAACTTTCATTTTAGGTGGTGGCAGAACTTGCAGCCCAAATCCTGCGCGTGTCCCATGGACCCTGGAGTTCAGCAGAGGCCCACAAGAGGAATTCAGGAATGATCAACTCCATCCTTGGGATTCCCAGAGTAATGGCTGAAGCAGGAAAGAAGTAGGATGACGAAATGTTTACATTCTAGGTAGGTGAGGAGTGGCTGATGTACTTTCAAAATAAATTATTAGTAAAAATAGACGTGACTGGCTGGGGTAAAGAGAACACGCCTTCACATGCCTGTACCGAGGGGGGATGGGGTGTCGAACTGTACTTTCAAAGTAAAAAATAACAATCTTTTGTTTTTTGGTTAGTTTTTTTTTTTTATAAATTATGTTATTAAACATCACCATCATTCTTTAGTAGTAAGAAATACAAGAGTGATAATAGGAATACGATATAGGCCACCATATTTGTAAATGATTTTAAGTAAAACATTCTTTTGTTAACCAAAGTTTCAGTACTTTCTATAAAATCTAATCGGGTAGAAGGGCATAGACCGCTTACCCAATTTTTCTTCTTAATACAACTAAAATAACATTTTCAAGTACTTCATCCTGTATATACCCATATATATGCAATGAAATTTATAGAAGAAAAAGTCCAGTTTTGGGAAAAACGAACCCCCCCCTCCCCCCACCACCACCACCAAAAAAAAAAAAAAAAAAAAAAAAAACTCTGGGTTCATGCCTGTGTCATGTACTGAATTCAAAGAAATGAAACTTGCAAATTTACAAAGTTTATATTTTTGTCTTTTATTGCAGACCACAACCTACTACAACTGACCACTACAAAAATTTGATGCATACACTTCTTCCAGCTGCACCTTCAGAGAAACCAGGACACCAAAAAATAACCTCCACAGTTCATTCTGTTACCTTTCCATGGAGATGAGTTTCTTCAGCCAGTTATCAACGAAACTCATTGATCTTCAGTTATGCCACAGTTCAGCAACAGGCAGTTGTGAATTGATGCCTGAGTCCAGATATCCATGTTGCTGGGGAAAAAACTCTCTGAAACTTCAGGTGTATAAGATTTGCATCAAATTTCATCAATAAATATGGCAGCTGGAATTATATTCTTATTTCCCCCTTTCGTTGGTTAATAGTGTACATATACCAAAAAAGAATTAATGCAAATGAAAGAATGTATGAATATTTGGATAACACAGATAAAAATGTATGTATGTATTATGTGTCATGTAACTTACTGGGTGGCTGATCTGTGACTCATCCATAGAAATCTCATGAGCGGTAATTTGACAAACATCCTTAAAAAGAATATAAACAGATCAAGAAATAGATAAGTCAATAAATAGATATTTTATTAGATTTTTTAATAATAATCATAGCTTACATGTCTGCTAAGAAATGTTTTAAGTATGATTGTCGACTCGACACTCAGTAGTCATCTTAATCGTAAACGCCGAATGCCTTAGCACTATTACATAGGGCTTGCCCTGGTGGACAAACAGGGCCCGACAAAAACCAAGAAACTGAAAAATAATAAAAAAAAAAAAAAAAGAGAGAGAGGTTAAACCACAAAGGATAAAATAAACCTAAATGAAAAAATATAATAAATCACGGAACACAGAAGCGCAAAGAAAACTCATAGGCATTTCAGAAGAGGTTAAGATCGATTGTTGGAAAGAGTACACAGTCCATCATAAGCGTTAAGGAGGAGGAGAGATAGACCTATAAATGGTTTCGTACATAAAGTGAAGGTGCATTGAAAAGAAATATAGGGTAGAATGGTGTAGTTTATACTGATGAGCCTTAAGCGTAGCTATGTGACCCGTTCAATGTTGTGGAGTTTTATTGTACTATAATACACTGATATATATGAATAACTTGATCCCGAAATATATAAAACGTGATGCTATGTATAAAGGTGATGCCACGGAGGGAAACGAAAACACGAGAACTGCAAAGATCTTTCGGTCTTAACGACCCTTTACCATTTGGACCCATATATTTGTAAAATGTGTGTGAAGAAGGACCTTAAAACAAATGAATTAACTACAAATTAATTAGTCCCACAAGTTTTTAGATATTATTCTTTTCTCTCTTCATGCTCGCTATATTTATATCCTATGTTCGTTTCTCACTCCTTGTTTGAATATTTTTGTAAATTTCACGTTATAATACAAATTTTAATGTTTTTTTAATTAAAATGCCTTTGACCAATGTATCTGACCACACCGCTCCTAAATCCCTTAATCCTATAATAACTCGAATTTTACTCAATCTGTACTGTCCGGTCGTATATGACTCTGTTCTCAAAATGTATTGTGTTCTGACTAAATTACCTGTGACCATGTGTGGCATTATTCGTTTGTTCGTTTCTTCAAAGTCAATTGGACCTTATGTTGATACTGTAATGTCTGTTTGTATACTGTACCTACTTATACTGTGTTTTTCTCTGTTCTGATCAGTTTTGCTTTTGCCTAAAGTAAAGGGTCGTTAAGACCGAAGATCTCGCCAGTTCTCATGTTTTCAATTTCCTCCGTGGCATTATCTTTATATATATATATATATATATATATATATATATATATATATATATATATATATATATATATATATATATATGGCTAGTTTTCTCAGACAAAGGCTACACTTACATTAATCATGTATCAGTAGAGAAAAATATGATCTGAAGATGCTAGAAGGAAATATGTCGTAAAAGTTATACGTTGAAAAAAAAAATGGGAAAGTACAGTATATGTAACTTAATCTTCCATAATATATCCATTTTATGTGCACATGTGTAAGTAAAGCATATAAACTCAAATTACAATACACATATGTATAGTACGGCTCTGTGTGTGTGTGTTTGGTGTGTATGCGCACTCATGTGTGTGTGTGTGTGTGTAGGCGTAATCCTTAATTATATTTTCCAATATTAATTTTTAAATAAATTATATTTAATACGAGAAGTCTGGACTATGGGGTATTATCTTGAATAGTACATTATACACCATAAAGTGAAATACAATATCGATTGTTAGAGGGGTACTCCTTGTGGATGTAGTTTAACTCGTCCCATCCAGAGCTTTTCCCATCACCAAGTTGGCCCATTGTGACTACCAAGTACCAACTCTGCCCACTACCAGCTCGGCCCACTATATACCAACTCGGCCCACATCCAAATTTACTTTGTTAAAGCTATTTTTTATTATTATATTGTGTTATTTTCTTTTACTGTGTTTTGTTCTCTCTTTCGAGATCTTTCATCATTATTATATTCGTCCCATAGTTTTACAAGTTGGCCGTGATGTTTATTATACTTATGTTGCTGCTTTCTCAAAACCTTTCCTACTGACAGCAACCGCACCTGTAAAATTAACTATCTTTGCCTCATCATGTAAGAGCTTTAAAAGTAAATGAAAATTTAAGTTTCCTTTCCTTGCCTTTAAAATTTATTCTGTTATGCCATCCCTCAAACTCATTATTTGTTCTGATGCTCTTCTATGTTCCTGTGGCATATATGGGAGCGACAACAACTGCCTTAAAAACTTGTAAGTGCCGACATCGTTTGTGTAAGAACTTTGAAGGCCTAATTCTTGCACTTTCCTCCACACAGCCTGGCCCCAGTGGAAAGCACAACCACGGATCGTAACATTTGGTAAAATGTCGGGAATAGCACGCCATACACTGCCTTCAAAGTCAATCAAAACTTCTTCAACTTTAAGGGCATGCTCACCTATCAGCTCCCTTATTTCACAAAGAACTTTTTTGTAGTCTCTGCGCCTTTTTCCTGACAAGCACAAAACCAAAAAGGAACTTGCATACAATTGCCCATCATATTTCACAAATGCATGGATGCTGAACAGTTGTGTAAATGGTTTGCATACTATTTTGAAAGTAGCATCGGCATACCACTGCTTCGCTTTAGATAGTAACTTAAGTTGATCATCTGTGGCAAATATCAAATGCCGTCTTTCTCCGACAGTAATGTCCCGTTGCAAAAAGTGTTCAGGAATGTGGGCATCGCTAATTTCGAAATCGAGGTCTTGCGGTTCTCATGGTCGATTTGCCTTCCGTTTACGATTTCTCTGCCTAGCAAGATTTAATGGAGCCGGTAGACATGAAAGAGGAATGGTAGGACTTACTTGCTCCCGAAGTACCTCGTCAACAATATCAGAAGCAGGGCGAAAGACGTCTTCCATTGCCTTTTTCTTTACGAGTGTACACACCTTACTTTTTACAGCACAGCTGGTCTGGGTGGATGGCAGTGTTCAGGATATTCTCTTATAAAAGTGTTACCCACTTTCTTTTACTGTCGCCATGCATGAGATTTTTTTGTTTCTAACCACACATCGCCAATGAATACTCACGTTAGTTTTTCTTTTTAGTGTGTAAGATTAGCCGGTGCTGTCAATAAGTTTCGAATTTCCTCTTTGTCAAGATGATTCAATCTTTTCATATGTTACTGTCTCCCTCGAGGGAGACATTTCCATTGGCGTAGGATCCTCAACTGAAGAACCACCACTGACATTTGACACTCCACCTTCAAAAGAATCCAGATTCTCGCTTTGCACATCACTCATTGCCACTGCATCCTCAAAATATTCCGTGTTTGCACCTGAAACTACACAAGTTTCCCCCGGACTTTGATTTTCTTGAATACACATGTGACACATCCAGTCAATATAACCTTCTTTAACAGCAGCCCTGTATTGCTCCCGGGTGATCCCACTTCCGCAGGTCCGGTGCTGCCAGTAGCTACATCCATCATATTGCAGTGCTTCCTGTCAAGTGTAAAGAACACGTTACACATGACATTGTGAGTATAAAGTTAATATGTGTCATTGGAGTATTATTCACATTAAAGGTAAATCTTACCTGACAGCATATCAAGCACTGGTCAGCCATGTTGTCTTAGCTGCTTGAAGTCTAGCAGTAGGTTCGTAACAATATCAATTATATAAGCTATGGTCCAGTTTCGAAAATTATTCAAAGTCTTGAACCACGTAAATGAAACAACTATTACAATGAGACAATGAGACAATGAGACAATGAGACACTTAAGTGCTTGTATAAAGAAGTTTCCTAACCAGTCTCTCTCTCTCTCTCTCTCTCTCTCTCTCTCTCTCTCGCTTTCTTCCCTATTTCGCTGCCTTATCCGACCACTCCCATCTCTCTTTTCACTGCCTTATACGACCACTCCCATCTCTCTTTTCACTGCCTTATACGACCACTCCCATCTCTCTTTTCACTGCCTTATACGACCACTCCCATCTCTCTTTTCACTGCCTTATACGACCACTCCCATCTCTCTTTTCACTGCCTTAAGCCCTGGATGACTGGAATTGTTCCAGAGATTGGCGTGTCAGTCTAAATTTCATCAATGGTTTCATAAATGAATTCTAATGGAGACATGGGTCTTACCTACCGGATTAACCTCAAAAACATATTATATAAATAACCTGGATATGCTAACAGTGAAAGATATTGTTGCTTCTCTTTCTGAGTAAACTTTATTTACTCTCTTACCGGATAATGATTTTTTACTCCAGTACCTACAGACATTGTTTGGACTCTACTGTTCCTCGAGTTAATGAGGCTATTATTACAGAATTCTCGAAGAAATGCAACTAAAAATTTTGAACAAAATCACTTTAAAATATTAATTATTAGTTTCTTGCAAAAGGTATGGCATTTTGCAACCTCCTACAAAACAAGAATGCTCAACTAGTTGTGCGGAAACTAATAAAAAAAATAGTAAATTACATTTCATTCACATTAAGAAGGAATATTATTGGGAGATTGAATGAATTTAAAATTCAGGCCTGAAGAGCACAGAACAATGAAGATTTTCACAATCTTTTATAATTGTTATACTTGGTAAGTCCAACAAATCTGTACTTTTCCTAATCAGAGTTCTAGCTCTTTTCTTCCATTTCTCAGTATCCCGTTGGACAAGTGGACTTCGCGCTCGGCTATCCTTCTGGTGGTCCGAGTTCGATTCTCGGCTCGGCCAACGCGAAATCAGAGGAATTTATTTTTGGTGATAAAAATTAATTTCTCGATGTCGCGTGGTTCGGATCCCACAATAAGCTGTAGGTCCCGTCGCCAGGTAACCAATTGGTTCCTAGCCACGTAAAAACACCTAATCCTTCGGGCCAGCCCTAGGAGAGCTGTTAATCAGTTGAGTGGTCTGGTAAAACTAAGATATACTTAATTTCTTCCTCTCTCATTTATGTTTTTTCTTTCCTAACCATTTCACAACTTCTCTTCCTTTTGTTTTTCCTAGTCTCAGTCTTTTAGCTTCATGTCTGAGAGTTGGGTCGTCCTGGTATCAAGTCCTTATTGCAGATGACGCTGAGACAAAACTGGTATAGCTTAATACGCATAGTGCAAATATCTAACGTCTCTCGAGTCTGACTCTCTCTTTCTCTCTCTCTCTCTCTCTGTCTCTCTCTCTCTCTCTCCTCTCTCTATCTTCTGCCCAGTTTTTAGTCAATCCTGGTCAGCTCAAGTGAAGAGTTCCCTTCTCCTCTCAGGCGGCTCAATATCTCTGACTTATAATATTTTTCCTTTGAGAAGACAGGCCTATTGCTTCCTTTCAGCTTTAGCAGCACCCAATTATCTAATTTTTGCAAGTCTGGACTGAAAAAGTTATTTGGCATTTACTGTTGTCAAATGAAAAACAACGCGGTCTGAGTCATTGTTAAAAAGCTGACCCGTAAGAAGCTGGAAGTCATATTTGGAGATAACCAATTTATCTTACAGTCGGATTTCCATGGATGAGTTGCACATCTCCGTAGGTTGTATGAGATGTGAAAATATTTCTTTTTGTGTCTATTGTTTATGCAGGCAATCCAACCACTTGTAAACTAATTTCCTTTATACCTTTTCCAGGGCCTTTGGATTAGACCAGTAAGATGCTGGAAGTCATATTTAGAGATATAATCGATTTATCTTAGTCAGATTTCCATGGATGAGTTGCACAGCTCCGTAGGTTGCATGAGATGTGAAATATTTCTCTTTGTGTCTATTGTTTATACAGGCAATCTCCTCCACTTTTCAACTAATTTCCGTTATACTTTTTTCAGGGCCTTTGGAACAAACCCGTAAGAGGCTGGAATTTATATTTGGAGATATAATCAATTTATCTTACATTAAAAGATTTCCATAGTTGAGTTGCACATCTTCTCTGTAGGTTGCATGAGATGTGAAAATATTTATTTATATTCTTTGTGTTTATTATTTATACAGGCAATCCCCTCCACTTGTAAACTAATTGCCTTTATACCTTTTTCAGGAACTTTTGATATTGCCAGTTTGAAGGGATGGTTGCCAACAACTCATGGGTGAAGTACATTGCTATCTTTACAATATTTACTGAATAGATCATAAACCGTTTTGGCTTCTATTATCATATAGTTTTCTACTCTTTACGTTAGTAAGAAAACATTTTTGCATTAAAGTTCCATCCATGCATAATCTGTGCGATCCAGATATTCATACACGCTCTCACGTGATAGTATCTTGTATATAGAAATATATATCCACAAAAATGGGTAAAGAAAGGAATAACATTAGCTGCCATATTTATTTCTTAAATCTTACGCAAACCTTACAGATCTGAAGCGTCTGAGCCATTATCTCTTGTAATAAGGATATGTTAAAACAGTCATCATTTTTTAACTGTCTGTTGATGACTGCAGCATAAATGAAGTCAATGAATTTTGTTAACAACTGACTGGAGAAATTTTCAGGGAGCAATCACAGAACGAATTTACGGAGGTAACTTTTGATTCCTCGGTATCTCTCAAGGTACAGTGAGAAGAAAAAATAAATGCAGCAAATTTGCATGATGGTCCATTAGAGTACATCGTGTCCTGCAAATAAAAGACAAAAAAAAATATCAGCTTACATTTCTTTGAATACCCTATATCAACCATTCCATTTTACCCAGGCCCGTTCATTGTTTCAGTCTCGCAGTATAATCAGTTACTACTTATTTACCTAGAAAAATTGGAATTTAAACAGACCGTCGTCCTATTTCTTTCCGGCTTCAGCCATGACTCTGGGAATCCCGAGGATGGAGTTGATCATTCCCGAATTCCTCTTGTGGGCCTCAGCTGCGTTCCAGGATCCGTGGGCCACGCGCAGGATTTGGGCAGCAAGTTCTGCCACGACCTGCAATGAAAAGTCACATCCGATATTGTAGTCAAGTTTCTGTTTTGTACTGCGAAGTAACAGTATTGGAGGCTTCCAGTTTGCATTCATTACTACGTAATCTAATGACAAAAACTACTTTTTTTTTTGGCTCTTTCCTAGAGAATGACCCCAAGCAAAGTTCGGGGCTCGTTATCTAGGACTGATATTTCTTGGGAGTCATTAACTTTATGATATATTACAGTCTTTTGTTTACGTTTTTACGGTTATATCCCCACACGGGGGTCAAAACCCTTTGGGGGGGCCACCATCTAGAAAAGATCCATTTTTTTGAAAACCTCCTGGCAATGATAGACTCACCTGTCTTTCTGTTATCATGAGATCTTCCTGAGCCGTTGCAAAACAGGAGAGAACGACGAGCACCAAGGCCAAGCAGACACCTACGAATTTTGACTGCATTCTGAAAGAAAGTCAAGCACATGGATAAGGTAGTCTGTGAAAACGTCATGTTCTCTATATCAACCATCTAAGATGAATTCACATCAAAACAGAAAACAAAATCCTGTGTTGGTAGTTCATATTGATTTCATGTAAAGGGAAATAATTATGAAGTACAGAACCACTAGTGAATGAATACTTCGAGAGAGACAAAATATGTGGGTGATCAGGAAGACAAACGAAGATCGAATGGCGACGTCCAGAGAGAATCTCCCGCTTTTAAGCAGTGTCAACCCCTTTCTCGGGCCATACCTGTCCACCAACCCCTCCCTCCCGCCCCTCCCCCACCTTCAACCCCAGGGTTCCATTCAAAGACAATTTTTTCTCGTCCTACCTTGTTATGTCTGCATCATTTTTTTTTTTTTGTCATCTATTATGTTCTTTTTAGCTCCATTCAAGCAAGAGTTTCAATTTTTCCACATTTATTGTGTCTTGTACGATTATCATCTTATTTGAACGCAATGAAGGGACAACTGTGTGCATCCGAGCTTCGTGGCATTACAGTTTAATCATATGAATGAATATCGAACCAGATTTAATACCTATCCAAGCAAGGCCAATTTTACTGGTTGGGATAAAACAAACCTGACGTAGCCGCCTACCAGAATTTTAGCCTTTTGTCTTCCTAAATATGTTATGTAGCTATGTATGTCTATAAACGACCAAGATTATCACCTTTAACATTTTATTCCCAATCATTTAATTAATGCTTATATATAACCTAATCTTTAGTTGGACAATTGCCTTATTTTGCTGAGCATCCAAGAAGTGGGAAACGACAAGAAACTCGACCACCATTGCCATCCATAGAAGTGACGATTTTCCCCTGCTTATGAGGGAGGAATGACGTCGTCAGATATTATAACTATATCTATTTAGTAAGTTACTATAATGAAGTTATAGAATTATTTCTATTTTGATTCCAGCTATCTGTTTGCCTGTAAAAATATGTACCAGATACGTGATTTTATCAACGAGAAATTTCTATTATGAGGGAGCGCAACCTTCAGGTCTCAAGAGCTTTTATTTATTCATTTGTTTGTATTTGCTGTTAGACACATGGTCCCTCTTCACCTTGTCTATGACTGACCTAAATCAGCATCCCAGCTTACTATTCTCTCCTTACGTTAACAGAAGCACAATAGCTCGTTAATTATCTTATTATTATTATTATTATTATTATTATTATTATTATATTATTATTATTATTATTATTATTATTATTATTATTATTATTATTATCATTATTCCAGAAAACAGATCCAAGAGGATCAACAAGATTCCAATGCTGGCGACGAAAGAAGAAGACCATCCAGCTTTTACGTAACCCATTCAGATGGAAAACCGAGTCACTGTCCTACGCTATGACAACCATACTTTTTTATTTTTTAACCGATTCTTTGTCCGATTGTGACTTTTCTCGAGGAATTTCTATTCGTGATCATAATACAGATCATATTTTGTGTCAAAACAAGTTATCACATAAATCAGTTTTCATATGTATAATTCAATCGGAAGAAAACAAAGAATCAGCCATAAAAAGAATGTGCAGAGACAAACACTATTAATTATTCATAATTCATTTTAGTTATCAGAGAACTTCTGGGGCTTTATCTTAAAAAATTGCCTATTTTAAATAATCATTCCTAAATACGAAGTAGTATTATGAGTGAAGACAAACTTTTCTTCTATTTTATTAACTTAATATTTCTACATAGAGATCCCTCTTTGCTAAAAATCTGATTTCGCCCAACCATCTTGTGAGTACTGCAAAGTTCCTGCTGCCTTATTGGCTTTTGTTAGTTAATGCTGCACACTTCTTACATCCACTAGCAACATTTTTATTCTTAGATTATTATAGACCCATAGCGTCAGATCTATTAATAATTTAGGGTATTACTAATAATACCCGGAACTCTCCCCTCACCTAACTTTCCTCAACTCGTCTGTGATATTTGTCATTCTTGCAGACATATTCTAATGCGTTTTTCATTTCCCGAACTTCTCACGGAATTTCAGTTTTTTTAACATCAATTCTTTGTTATTTGAATTTTTTTAGTCTTTTGCATTAAAATGGCCTACTTTTATATCTGTAACTCAGAGGAGCAGCCTAGTGTATGATATTAAGCTTCTTGTTTTCCAATGAAATTATCTTCTAAGAGTCTCATTCGATAAATAAAGCAGCATGTCTTGATTTTCGCGCACGTAAATAATACTTCAGGTTTTCAGTTGTTCGATATCTTATCCATAGATATAGAGAAGCCTCCATAGCTATGGTCTTATCCACAGCCGTTGCACTTTTCTTTAAAGACTCATGGACTTATTCACTGACATTTTTATTTTTTTACCCAGTGAGAGAATGAATTAAGTCGTCATTCTTAGTCAATATGATTTGTTTACAGAGAAAATCAATATATTCCATATTTTGTACCTATATCTCTCCAATAAACTTTATTGGCATACAATACACCGACACTTGGGTACAAACATTCCATAATTAAATTGCTTTCAAATACGATTATAATTGTTACAGAGAAAATACCTCGAGAAAAGAATGAATGTCATGCTTGAACAGACCTATAGAGGAGATATGATTAAAGCAATAGAAAGAGAAAACGTAGGGAAGGGGTCAAATTGTCCAACGGTTGGTTGGGTGCGAGTAGGGTTGGAGTGTGGTGTTGGTACGGCACCCGTAGAGGACTGCTCAGCTGCTTAAAAGAGGAAATTTCTCTCATGAGAACATCATTCGATTCTTCCTCGCTCTTCTTCGTCACTCTTTGCGTCAGAGTAGCACCTGAAAGTGAGTATAAGCATTATCCTTGCTTAAGCTTTTTTTTTATTTAATGGTTTTAACTATCTACTGTAGTAAGCCACAGATGATTTCTTTATTTTCTGGAGTGATGTGATCTCCGTGATAGTTGAAAAAGATTCTCATAATACGGTGTAAACTATAAAGTTTCTATAGATCTCGGTTACCTAAGTAAAATTAAGCAAAATGATGTGCCGGTTACCTTAGTTTAAGAGAAACTCCACTTGATTTCCTTTTAGAATGCAGGCAAAATTCTTCGCCGTCCTTGTGGCAATGGTAGTTGTCGTTCACTCCTGCTATACGGGCGTCTGCCCAGAAAGATCTCACGACCACAGAGAGACAGGTAAGCTATAAGCTCCGTTATAAGAGTTCAGAAATCACCCTGTTGAAATTCTAGCTTTTAACCAAGTTTTGTAACCTAACTGGAAGACTGAAATGCAGTTGCTTCGCAGTTTAATACAAAGATATATGTTGCTTAAATATTTTTCAGTAACCGTCTCCTTAAAGCTTACATACTTGACTTAGAATGATTCAACAAGGGTCGCAGAACTTTATTTAGATGGAAACGTAACTTTCCTTTTAGGTCGTGGCAGAACTTGCAGCCCAAATCCTGCGCGTGTCCCATAGACCCTGGAGTTCAGCAGAGCCCCACAAGAGGAATTCAGGAATGATCAACTCCATCCTTGGGATTCCCAGAGTAATGGCTGAAGCAGGAAAGAAGTAGGATGACGAAATGTTTACATTCTAGGTAGGTGAGGAGTGGCTGATGTTCTTTCAAAAATGAAAATTATTAGTAAAAAATAGAGTACCTAACTTGCTTGTGAAAAGAGAACACGCATTCCCAGGCCTGTACCGAGGCGGGGGAAGTTCATGTTTTTTGTGACTATTATTTTAATTGAATTGTACTTACAAAGTAAAAAAAAATAACAATTTTGTTTTTTTGGCAAGTCTTTTTTTTATATAAATTTTGTTATTAAACATTACCATCATTCTTTAGAAGTAGGAAATACAAGAGTGATACTAGGAATATGATATAGGCTACCATATTTGTAAATGATTTTAAGTAAAATTCTGTTAGCCAAAGTCAGTGGTTTGAATAACATCTAATCAGGTAAAAGGCCATAGACCGCATACCCAGTTTTATTTCTTAATACAACTAAAATAACATTTGTAAGTATTTCATCTTGTATATACCTACTATATATATGAAATGACATTTATATAAGAAAAAAAAATCCAGTTTTTGGAAAAACGAACCCCCAACCCCGCTTCCGACAAAATACTCTGGGTACGGGCCTGCTTCAAAGAAATGAAACTTGCAAATTTACAAAGTTTATATTTTTGTCTTTTATTGCAGACCACAACCTACTACAACTGACCACCACAAAAATTTGATGCATACACTTCTTCCAGCTGCACCTTTAGAGAAACCAGGACACCAAAAAATAACCTCCACAGTTCATTCTGTTACCATTCCATGGAAATGAGATTCTTCAGCCAGTTCTCAACGAAACTCATTGTTCTTCAGTTATGCCATAGTTCAGAAACAGACAGTTGTGAATTGATGCCTGAGTCCAGATATCCATGTTGATGGGGAAAAAACTCTCTGAAAGTTCAGGTGTATAAGATTTGCATCAAATTTCATCGATAAATATGGCAGCTAAAATTATTTTCTTATTTCCCCATTTCGTTGGTTAATATGTGTACATATACTAAAAAAGAGTTAATGCAAGTGAAAGAATGTATGAATATTTGGGTAACACAGATAAAAATGTATGTATGGATTGACGAGCTTTTAGGACTAAATGACGCTCGTTTAAACAAATTAAACAAACAGGCAACTCCCTAACATCTCTTTGCTGCATATCATTCTGCATGTGCTAAAAATGCAAATAGGGCTAATGAATCCTCGTGGATACAAAAATATACTTTTTATTTCCCAAATTAGCTAGACATTAAATGGAACAAAATTAATATAAAATGGAGTAAAAGAATAAAGTCTGGCCCTAAAAAAAACCGTAAACTGTCATTCTCCTCTCTTGAACTAGATTAAGTAAACACTTCCCCTAAATCTCACTGTCTGATTAATTACGCCATTTAAATGGTCAAAGTCTTTAGAGAACCCATTCTCTTATATGATGCCAGGAACCCATCTTGTTATGGTGTCCTCGAACCTTCTCCAAATGGGTGTTCTATACCACAACACAGGTAATCAAAGACTGTCCCCTCTTCTTTTGCATCTCGTATCGTTAGGCCCCATACACCACACGCTATGAACACACACACACACATGGACACGCCTTTCGGAATGCCATAGCAACTGAGCTCGCCGCATGACCCAATCATGTGATCTCTGAAAGGTAGTCAACCTCACATCGCATGGTCACCAATTCTGACTGCTTTTTCATTTCAGCAATTTTCGAGGAGCCAAGTGCTTGTCACTAAGCGCCCCTGTCTCTAAGCAGAAAAAGCTGAGATTAACCATTCAAAACCACACTTTCTTTTAAGATGGCTCGGCCACCTATGTCTTTTGTGCATTCCCGTCGCCGCGCACCACATCAGCAACTGGTATATACCGATTCATAATGTTTGCTAGATAGCCCCTATAATACATATTTCGACTATCACTATGGATACCATAACCGCAATCACTGGAATTGTGTAGCGTTCACCGAAGAAGAATTCATCCGTCTCTAAGATAGGCGGAACTTTGACCGCCTCGTGTGTCCATGTAAGTGTTTCACGAACACCTTTGTCGAATAGTTGTAGACCCAGGCTGAGCACGTGAGCCATCTCAAAACAATTCAGCATGCGCCATTATTCAGCGTCTGCGACCCCTGTAAGTGTATCCAACACCCCCTCGTCGCAGAACTGTAGATTCAACGTCTTCCGATGAAGGAATCGTAACCACTACCTCGTTGACAAGGAAATATCCCGTGACTTACATGCAAGTGAGTCTCGCACCCGCCTCGTAGAAGATTGTAGACTCCTGATTTGTCCCAGAACATATCCTGAGACGATCCACTGACAACATTTCGTCCATTGCAAAGGCGATCCATAGCACTGCCGCTCGTGTGTAGATTCGACCTCTGGTACTGTAGAACCAAGCTGTTTCCGTCGTCACCATCACGTAAAGTTGGGAATTCTCTAAAGTCATCTACATGATCATAGAATAACTAAAGTCTTGCTTTACCACACGAATCTGTCATTAACTAATATACCCAATCTCATAGTCAATTATTAAAAATTTCTCAATAAACAAAAAATGATCTTTACCCATTGAATCCTCACAAGTAATCCTATACCTGACAAATATACTATCATAAACCCCCCATAATGTCTATACAGCAAAACCCCTGTACTGTTTATATAATTAACCACCATGAAATATAATGCCGAATACCCCTCCTATCTGACACATATACCCCGATAAATTATACCTCCTGTCTGTAATAGAAATGCTATGTAAAGCTTAATCCCAATTACAAACATCCCTCGTAGGAAAAGAAAAAAAAATAATAATAATTGAACTTTCCCCATTACAAAATGTACACGGAGAAAAAAAACATATATAATCCAGCACTTTCCCCCATAAACGCAATATGTATCGTTATGGAATTTGCTGCCACAACATATCCCATCGACCGGAATTGACCCCTTACATACATCCCCATGGAATGTCATAATCGACATCTCTGAAAACAGTGCAAATCTCCGAGTAATCAACTCCGAAAGGAAAAATCAACAACCGGTCTCATCACAGCATTATCAGCATTAATCCACCTGTGACTACCTCATGTGCTCAAATCGCATCATAGATTTGTCTAGTCAGCCTTGCAACCTCAGAAACCGTTATTCTCCAAATAGCCCAAAAATTCTATACTGATACTATATAACCACATTCCACAAAGTTATCCCTGGGACATCCACAAAGGTACCCAAAAATTGTCCTTGAAAACATAACTCATTCATGACACTGTCACAAGTCTATAAAACCGCATAACCACCTCGTCGGGATATAAACCACAGAAAACCACAATTCAACCATTATATACTGCCAAATATAACCACTGGTGAAATAAAATACAACCTTTTCACAGAAACCCATAAAACTACAATAACCCCCCCCTCTTGGCTCGTAAAACCACAGATCACCACCTAAAAAATTATAACCACAAAAAAAATCCGCCTCCAAAGATTATAGCCACAAAAATAAAAAAATTCACCCCCAAAAATCCACCACCCAAAAAGCTACTAAATATTACAGAAATTTGCCATATTTTCAACCCAATTTTTCACATGAAATAATTACCTCTGAATCTTACGCCAAAACGCCGCAGTTTGCACATAAGAAAAATAGTAGAAGAAATGAAAGAGAAAAAAAACATTAAACACATTTCACCATCAATTTGCGAAAACAAAAACAAAAAAAGTGCAACTGCTCGACATTATATTCGTTACCACAACCAACTCTTTTCAGTTTTGATACATGTGTTAATTTTGACCGACCTGTTTTTACCTCTAAGACTACAATTCTGTTTCCAGTCTTTTCCTCAACGACTCTGAAAGGACCCTCAAATTTTTGGACCCAATTTGTAATTTAGTTCATTTCTCACGCTGATTTTCAGAAATACATTGTCTCCAACATTGATCTTAGGATCAGATGTTTTGCTATTACTTCTTTCTACCATTTCTCGAGACGTGGCCTTGAGATTACGGCTGAGACAAGCATGTCTCTCTCTCGCTGTAGATATTAATGCTTTGATTGTATCTTCCCCATGATGAGGTACAGTTAACAGATCGAATGTGCCTCGTGCTAGGCAACCAAACAAAGCTTCAAATGGAGACATTTTAATGGAATCACTAACCATAGTGATAATATTATGTCTAACATCATCAATATATCTGTCCCCAGTTTTTATCATTACCACCTTCTGCCATTGTCGGTCAATAAAACCTCTGGTGAGCCATATCTGCAAATGATACCATTGAAAAATGCTATAGCTAACTTCTTTCAGCTGTTTATGCTTAAGTGGAAATTTTCTACTATCCTCGTAAGTTCATCTATTATTACTAATTTGCATATCTAGATTCACACAAATTTTCCACGATATCCATATGTATTCTCTGAAAAGGTCTACTTGGTATCGGATATGACCCTAATTTGCATGAAGTTATCCTTGCAGGTTTGCATGCATTGCATACTGTACAGTTTTTCACAAAATTTTCCACATCTTTCCCCATGTTTTTCCAAATATATTTAGCACGCACCTCATTATACGTTTTTTCCATCCCCAAGTGTGGACTACCGAACCTGCAGTGTACTATAACCAAGACCACTGGAATTAGGACTTTTGGACTAATGATCTGTGTCGTGTCTCCTTTACTTTAACTAGTTCTCAATTTATATTTAATTTTCCTGACCAATAGATTACCTTCTAACTCTAAACCCGAAAAAAGTAACTTATAACGTTTTATGACCATTCCCCTCTAAGAAATTCTTTTGCGTCTGCCAAAATTTCATCTTCAGCCTGCCTTTGCTCCATGAGACCCATATCCCATTGTATAGACACGCTAGTGACTAGCACAACTTGAAATCCTTCCGTGTCATAAAAACTTCTACTAAGGGCGTCCGCTAACTACATTTAATTTGCCTTCTATATATTTGAACTTTGCATCGAAATCTCTGATAGTTAGAAACCATCGAGCTCTTTTAGGCGACAAATAGGGCTTATTAAAAAGATCCAATAATGGCTTGTGGTCTGTAAGGACTTCTACTTTATTCCCCATCAGTAGCATTTTAAAATGAACCAAACTTGATACTAATGCAAAGGCTTCTTTATCTATGGTAGCCATTGATCTCTCATTGCTGCCCTTTGTCCTGAACTTCCTGCTATAAAAGGCTATGGGATTGAATTTCCCATCAAACTTTTGCATAAGGCAAGCACCTATACCCTCCTGACTGGCATCAGTCACTAATGTGAATGGTTTGCTGAAATCTGGAAATTTCAGAACTGGGGGATTCATTAACGCGTCCTTAAGTTTTTGAAAACTCGCAGTCTGGGATTTCCCCTATTGAAATTGAACATCTTCCCGTAATATATCTGTTAGGGGAAATGGTATGTTAGAAAACCCTTTCACAAACCTCCGAAAGATACCAGCGATACCCAGGAATGACTTAATTTCTTTCTATGATCTCAGGGTGTGAAAATTCGCTATTGCTTTGACTTTATCGTCGTTTACTTTAACCCCTTCCTTGGATGTGACATGGCCTAAATATGTGATTTGCTTTTTCAGGAACGAACACTTAGCTACCTTAATTTTCAACCCTGCTAATCTAAACCTCCTAAGTACTTCCTTAAGCACTTCCAGGTGTTGCACGATCGTGTCTGTTGCAACTAAAATATCATCCATATATACAAAAACATTTTTACCCAATAACAAGTGCAAAACTGTGTTCACCAAAGTGGTAAAAATCATTGGACTGCCCGATAAACCAAACGGCATTCGCGTAAATTCATAGTGTCCCTTGGGCACTGAAAAAGCTGTATATTCCTTACAACTGAACCACTGTCATTACTCCAATCTTGGAGATCTACCACATATGTATTCCTTTGGTATTTCCTAACTGTATCATTACAGTTCAATAATTCTAACCATGTAACACCAGTGTTTGATACACTGTTCACTGATGCCTTGCTAATAATCCCTCTTAGTTTCTCGCTACCCTCAATTACACACACATCGGCAGATTTTCTCACTTCCCTCAACTTGACTTTTACCATAGTCTTTGAACCTGGCATTAACATAACATCCTCTGATAAAAAAACGTTTATATTTGTGGTTAGTACCTCCCCATTCCACGATTCCATAAACATCACCACCCATGGTTCTCATTATATCCAACCCATTGTTAGTATCAGTAATAATATCAATATTAGTATCAGTATCACCACCCATAATGCCATTGTCACATTCACCAAAATTGTTACTACCGTGGCCTCCAATATCTCACATAACATCGCTGCAGTTATTCCCCGTATCATCAGTGTGGGTTTTGATATTAGCACTCCCCATATCCCAAGTATCATCACCATTAGCACTGCCAAACACATCCCCTTTTTCAATAATCTCCATATCCTCAGTTGAAATCACGTCCTCATAAGGAAGAAAAACACCAGGTATTCCAACCGTTATACCATTAACACCCACATGGATCGAAATCTTGTCTCCTACATGCAGGATGACCCAGCAAAGGGTAATGGGAGAACATGGATTGATACAAATTGTGATCCATCAAGTTGATGCTCGCGCCAGTATCAATAAATACTGGGATATCAATGTCCTCCACTGTTCCAAAAACTATAGGCCTGGGCTCTAGGGTGTCCCCACGAGACCACAATGGCACATACAAATCATCTGTACCCTTTTTTGTTGATCGACCTTCCAAAAATTTTGCCGATCCCTTTGCCCCCTTAAGTGACCTATCTGGGAAGTTCTCGTATTATAACTCCAGACTTTAAGGTGTAGGTCTCGCATCTTTCCGCATCTGAGATGGACAAGATTGCCAATAGGTGATCATACCTTCTTACAAACGATTGACCACAAATAATTTTAACCTCTACACACTTTCTTTGAGTGCCCTGGTTTATTACAATTGAAGCAACATAACTGCTGTTGCCTTTGATCGATCAATCTTTTGTTATATTCAACTTTTGTACACAAACGGGGAGAAGGAAATTCTATGTCTCTTTGCACCGTATTTCTCGGGCCAGTCACATTAAAAATGCACATCTACAGTGGGACATTTAGACATATGTTTCTGAATTTGGACATAAATTAATTCTTCGTCTGATGTAGGTTCAATCTTTTCATCAAAACTATCAACTATTGCATCCGGTACGTCATGCAATAACATCACAAAATGAATCAGTTTATGTAAATTGTCAAGTGAGACACTACCCTCGTTAACCCACTTAGATGTTTTCAATTTTTGCATCCTTTCTCCTGCTGAGTCAAAAGGTTTGAGCTATGTTCGATGAGGCTAGTTGTGCCTTTCCATATTTTGTATAGCCCTCTGAGATCTCTCACCATATCCCCGTGTTCCTTTGAGCCGTAAGCTGCACTTAAAAATGTTGCAAATCAGCCCATGACCGACATTTTGCATATTGAAAGCTCCGGCAACAGAAGGAAGATCACCCTTATTGAAATCTAAGAAAGCTTTCGCCTCTCTGAATACCTCTACATCATCTGTTATCCCTTTGGCGTTTAAATAATTATTCACCTCTTCAATAAAGATTTGCACCGGTTGTGAATGAACCCCGTCCACAACCCCACGGAACGGGCTCACAACACACACTAACATTCGTAATGCGGTGAAGCAGAGTCTGCGTACCACTTGCTTCAGCCATTTTGCTCTCTTTAAGAAAGTCCTAATACCTTACGATCCTCACCGACCTCAATAACATTAATGTATTTATACACACAAATCCCAACCCAGAAAAATTAATACCAAACATCCCCCAATAAAAGATAAAAAACAAACATGCACCACACCAGTAAATCACCATATGAACAGCTGTTATTATGAAATACAAGGTCGTGCCAGGAACAACAACAACAAAAAAAAAACCAGGAGAAGACAAAAAAATTCGAGAGAAAAATCGCTTCAATCAGCATTCATTCGCTGGATGCTTCTCTCTCTCGCCCTCCGACTCTCACCCTCTCTCTTTCTCTCTCTCTCTCTCTCTCTCTCTCTCTCTCCTCTCTCCCTCTCTCTCTCTCTCGGGTCCCCCAGGGCGTAACCCCACAATAACCAAATATCCCCGTATATGTTATCACAAAACCACCAATGTCCACCGAATCTCGAGGGACATCAAAATAAAAACACACTTCTGAGAAAATTAACACCGATAAAAAGAGAGAGATAAAAAGAAAGGAAACATATGCAATTATACACTCACATCTTCATAGGACCGGAGCCCGAACTTGTTTACCCATTGCAAATGTGCGTAACCTATTCACCACACTCGATAAACACTTTAATATGCCAAAAAATCACACTTTGCTTCTCCGAAACCCAAAACATAACTTCACACTAGCTGTTGACTAGGAACACTGGCTGGCATACACAGAGAGATACACAGCCTCGCCTTGAGTCCCTAATCCCTAACTCAGCAATAATGCGAATTGTCTGTGACATAATTACAACCCTTCTTCCAAACAATATGCCCTAATCTAGCTATAGTCTCTTCGGAAGTGTACCAATGGCCTATAAAAAGCTTTTTACCGCTGCCGCCACCTATTGACGAGCTTTTACGACTAAATGACACTGTCTAAACAAATTAAACAAACATGCAACTCCCTTACCTCTCTTTGCTGATTGAGATTGAGAAATATAATCGATTTATCTTACAATCAGATTTCCATGGATGAGTTGCACAGCTCCGTAGGTTGCATGAGATGTGAAATATTTCTCTTTGTGTCTATTGTTTATACAGGCAATCTCCTCCACTTGTCAACTAATTACCGTTAAACTTTTGTCAGGGCCTTTGGAGCAGACCCCTAAGATGCTGGAAGTTATATTTGGAGATATAATCAATTTATCTTATATTAAAAGATTTCCATAGTTGAGTTGCACATCTCCGTAGGTTGCATGAAATGTGAAAATATTTATTTATATTTTTTGTGTTTATTATTTATACAGGCAATCCGCTCAACTTGTAAACTAATTGCCTTTATACCTTTTTCAGGAACTTTTGATATTGCCAGTTTGAAGGGATGGTTGCCAACAACTCATGGGTGAAGTACATCGCTATCTTTACAACATTTACAGAATAGATCATAAACCGTTTTGGCTTCTATTATCAGATTGGTCTACATCTTAGGTAGTAAGAAAATTTTAATAAATTCATGCTTGCATAAATCTGTGCTATCCAAATATTCATACACGCTCTCACGTGATAGAATCTTGCATATATAAATATATATCCACAAAAATGGGTAAAGAAAGGAATAACATTAGCTGCCATATTTATTTCTTAAATCTTACGCAAACCTTACAGATCTGAAGCGTCTGAGACATTATCTCTTTTAATAAGGATATGTTAAAACAGTCATCATTTTTTAACTGTCTGTTGATGACTGCAGCATAAATAAAGTCAATGAATTTTATTAACAACTGACTGGAGAAATTTTCAGGGAGCAATCACAGAACGAATTTACGGAGGTCACTTTTGATTCCTCGGTTTCTCTCAAGGTACAGTGAGAAGAAGTAAATGCAGCAAATTTGCATGATGGTCCATTACAGTACATCGTGTCCTGCAAATAAAAGACAAAAAAAATCAGCTTACATTCCTTTGAATACCCTATATCAACAATTTCATTTTACCCAGGCCCGTTCATTGTTTCAGTTTCGCAGTATACTCAGTTACTACTTATCTACCTAGAAATTAGAATGTAAAAAGTCCGTCGTCCTATTTCTTTCCCGCTTCAGCCATGACTCTGGGAATCCCGAGGATGGAGTTGATCATTCCCGAATTCCTCTTGTGGGCCTCAACTGTGTTCCAGGATCCGTGGGCCACGCGCAGGATTTGGGCAGCAAGTTCTGCCACGACCTGCAATGAAAGTCACATCCAAAATTGTAATCAAAGTTTCTGTTTTGTACTGTGAAGTAACAGTGTATGGGAGGCTTCCAGTTTGCATTCTGTACTACGTAATCTAATGTCAAAAACTACTTATTTTTTGGATCTTTCCTAGGGAATGACCCCAAGCAAAGTTCGGGCTCGTTATCTAGGACTGATATTTCTTGGGGGTCATTAACTTAATAATATTTACAGTCTTTTGTTTATGTTTTTACGGTTATATCCACACTGGGTCAAACCTTTGGGGACCACCATCTAGAAAAGATCCATTTTTTTTTATAACCTCCTGGCAATGATAGACTCACCTGTCTTTCTGTTGTCATGACATCTTCCTGAGCCGTTGCAAAACAGGAGAGAACGACGACCACCAAGGCCAAGCAGACAGCTACGAATTTTGACTGCATTCTGAAAGAAAGTCAAGCGCATGGATAAGGTAGTCTGTGAAAACGTCATGTTCTCTGTATCAACCATCTAAGATGAATTCACATCAAAACACAAAACAAAATCGTGTGTTGGTAGTTCATACTGATTTCATGTAAAAGGGAAAATAATTGTGAAATACAGAACCGCTTGTGAATGAATACTTTGAGAGAGACGAAATAAATGGGTGATCAGGGAGACAAACGAAGATCGAATGGTGGCGTCCAGAGAGAATCTCCCACTTTTTAAGCAGTCCCGGCCCATACCTGTCCCAACCACCCCTCCCCCCCGCCCCTCCCTCACCTTCACCCCAGGGTTCCATTCAAAGATAATTTTTTCTCGTCCTACCTTCTTTTGTCTACATCATTTTTTTTTTTTTGTCATCTATTATGTTCTTTTTAGCTCCATTCAAGCTAGAGTTTCAATTTTTTCCACATTCATTGTGTCTCGTATGATTATCATCTTATTTGAACGCAATGAAGGGACAACTGTGTGCATCCGAGCTTCGTGGCATTACAGTTTAATCATATGAAATGAATATCGAACCAGATTTAATACCTATCCAAGCAAGGCCAATTTTACTGGTTGGGATAAAGAAACCTGACGTAGCTGCCTACCCGAATTTTAGCCTTTTGTTTTCCTAATATGTTATGTAGGTATGGTATGCAATGTATGTATATAAACGACCAAGATTATCACCTTTAACATTTTATTCCCAATCATTTAATTATTGTTTATCTATAACCTAATCTGTCGTTTGACAATGGGGTTATTTTGCTGAGCATCCAAAAAGTGGGAACGACGAGAAACCTCGACCACCATTGCCATAGCTGTGACGATTTTCCCCTGCTTTTCTGTGAAGGAGGAATGATGTCGTCAGATATTATATATCTATTTAGTAAGTTACTATGATGAAGTTATAAAATTATTTTTATTTTTATTCTAGCTATCTGTTTGCCTGTAAAAATATCTACTAGATATATACGTGATTTTGGTCAACGAGAAATTTCTATTATAAGGGAGCTGCTCATAGCAGTGCAACTTCATGGTCTCACAAGATTTTATCAATTCATTTGTTAGTTTTTGCTTCTAGGCCCATGGTCCCTCTTCACCTTGTCTATGAATGACCAAAATCGGCCTTCCAACTACTTATTCTCTCCTTCTGTTAATACAAGCAAAGATAGCTCGTTTTTCCGTTTATTTATCTTATTATTATTATTATTATTATTATTATTATTATTATTATTATTATTATTATTATTATTATTATTATATTATTCCAGAAACAGATCCAAGAGGAGCAACAAGATTCCACTACTGGCGACGAAAGAAGAAGGCCATCTAGCTTTTATGTAACCCATTCAGCAGGTGGCAAACCGAGTCACTGCCCTACGCTATGCCACCGATACTTTTTTTAACCGATTCTTTGTCCGATTGTGCTTTTTCTCGAGCAATTTCCATTCGTGGTCATAATACAGATCATATTTTGTGTCAGGACAAGTATCAGACAAATTCAGTTTTCATATGTATGATTCAATCGGAAGAAAACAAAGATAACAGCCATGAAAAGAATGTGTAGAGAGAAACAACATTAATTATTCATCATTCATTTTAGTTATCAGAGAACTTCTGGGGCTTTATCTTAAAAATTACCTATTTTAAATCATTCCCTAAATACGAAGTAGTATTATGAGTGAAGACAAACTTTTCTTTTATTTATTATTAATATTTCTACATAGAGATCCCTCTTTGCTAAAAATCTGAGTTCGCCCAACCATCTTGTGAGTACTGCAATGTTCCTGCTGCCTTTTTGGTTGGCTTTTGTTAGTTATGCTGCACACTTCTTACATCCACTATCCGTAACCTTTGTTTTTATTTCTTAGATTATTATAGACCAATAGCGTCTGATCTACTAATAATTTAGGGTATTACTAATAATACCCGGAACTCTCCCCTCACCTAACTTTCCTCAACTCATCTGTGATATTTGTCATTCTTGCAGACATATTCTAATGCGTTTTTCATTTCAGTTTTTTTAACATCAATTTATTGTTATTTAAATTTTTTTTAACATCAATTCATTGTTATTTAAATTTTTTAGTCATTCACATTAAAATGGCCTACTTTTATATCTGTAACTCAGAGGAGCAGCCTAGTGTATGATATTAAGCTTCTTGTTTTCCAATGAAATTATCTTCTAAAAGTCTCATTCGATAAATAAAGCAGCATGTCTTGATTTTTGCGCCCGTAAATAATACTTCAGGTTTTCAGTTGTTCGATATCTATATCTTATCCATAGATATAGAGAAGCCTCCATAGCTATGGTCTTATCCACACCCGATGCACTTTTCTTTAAAGACTCATGGACTTATTCACTGACATTTTTATTTTGTTACCCAGTAAGAGAATGAATTAAGTCGTCACTCTTAGTCAATATGATTTGTTTACAGAGAAAATCAATATATTCCATATTTTGTACCTATATCTCCAATAAACTTTATTGGCATACAATACACCGACACGGGTACAAACACTCCATAACCAAATTGCTTTCAAATAAGATTATAATTGTTACAGAGAAAATACCACGAGAAAAGAATGAATGTTATGCTTGAACAGACCTAAAGAGGAGATATGATTAAAACAATAGAAAGAGAAAACGTAATGAAGGGGTCAAATTGTCCAACGGTTGGTTAGGTGCGAGTAGGGTTGGAGTGTGGTGTTGGTACGGCACCCGTAGAGGACTGCTCAGCTGCTTAAAAAGAGGAAGTTTCTCTCACGAGAACATCATTCGATCTTCCTCGCTCTTCTTAGTCACTCTTTCGTTCCAGTAGCACCTGAAAGTGAGTATAAGTATTATCCTAGATTAAGCTTTTTTTATTTAATGGTTTTAACTATCTACTGTAGTAGGCTATATATGGATTTGTTTATTTTCTGGAATGATATGATCTCCTGATAGTTGAAAAAGATTCTCATAATACGGTGTAAACTGTAAAGTTTCTACAGATCTCGGTTACCTAAGTAAAATTAAGCAAAATTTTTAGAATGCAGGCAAAATTCTTCGCCGTCCTTGTGGCAATGGTAGTTGTCGTTCACTCCTGCTATACGGCGTCTGCCCAGGAAGATCTCACGACAACAGAGAGACAAGTAAGTTATAAGGCCGTTATAAGAGTTCAGAAATCACTCGGTTGAAATTCTAACTTTTATCCAAGTTTTATAACCTAACTGGAAGACTGAAATGCAGTTGCTTCGCAGTTTGATACAAAGATATATGTTGGCTTTAATATCTTTCCATTAACCATCTCCTAAAGCTTAATATACTTGACTTAGAATGATTCAACAAGGGTCGCAGAACTTTATTTAGAAACGTAACTTTCATTTTAGGTGGTGGCAGAACTTGCAGCCCAAATCCTGCGCGTGTCCCATGGACCCTGGAG
Organism: Macrobrachium nipponense; assembly: GCF_015104395.2. Taxonomy (NCBI): domain Eukaryota; kingdom Metazoa; phylum Arthropoda; class Malacostraca; order Decapoda; family Palaemonidae; genus Macrobrachium; species Macrobrachium nipponense. Next base: position 17,396,628 of record NC_061088.1, on the reverse strand, counting down.
TTCAGCAGAGGCCCACAAGAGGAATTCAGGAATGATCAACTCCATCCTCGGGATTCCCAGAGTAATGGCTGAAGCAGGAAAGAAGTAGGATGACGAAAAGTTTACATTTTAGGTAGGCGAGGAGTGGCTGATGTACTTTCAGAAATGAAAATTATTAGTAAAAAATAGAGTGACCTGCCTGGGTAAAGAGAACACGCCTTCACAGGCCTGTACCGAGGGGGGATGGGTTGTCGAACTGTACTTTTAAAGTAAAAAATAACAATCTTTAGTTTTTTGGTTAGTCTTTTTTTCTATAAATTGTGTTATTAAACATTAACATCATTCTTTAGTAGTAGGAAATACAAGAGTGATAATAGGAATATGATATAGGCCACCATATTTGTAAATAATTTTAAGTAAGATTCTGTTAACCAAAGTCAGTACTTTCTATAACATCTAATTGGGTAGAAGGGCATAGACCGCATACCCAATTTTTCTTCTTAATACAACTAAATTAACATTTTCAAGTAATTCATTCTGTATATACCCTTATATATGCAATGAAATTTATAGAAGAAAAAGTCCAGTTTTGGGAAAAACGAACCCCCCCCCAAAAAAAAAAAAAAAAACTAATATTGATAATAAACTCTGGGTACGGGCCTGTGTCATGTACTGAATTCAAAGAAATGAAACTTGCAAATTTACAAAGTTGATGTTTTTGTCTTTTATTGCAGACCACAACCTACTACAACTGACCACCTCAAAAATTTGATGCATACATTTCTTCCAGCTGCACCTTTAGAGAAACCAGGGCACCAAAAAATAACCTCAACAGTTCATTCTGTTACCTTTCCATGGAAATGAGTTTCTTCAGCCAGATCTCAACGAAACTCATTGATCTTTAGTTATACCACAGTTCAGTAACAGATAGTTGTGAATTGATGCCTGAGTCCAGATATCCATGTTGCTGGGGAAAAAAACTCTCTGAAACTTCAGGTGTATAAGATTTGCATCAAATTTCATCAGTAAATATGGCAGCTGAAATTATTTTCTTATTTCCCCATTTCGTTGGTTATTATGTGTACATATACTAAAAAAGAGTTAATGCAAGTGAAAGAATGTATGAATATTTGGATAGCATAGATAAAAATGTATATATGTATTGGCGAGCTTTTAGGACTAAATGACACTCGTTTAAACAAATTAAACAAACAGACAACTCTCTTACCTCTCTTTGCTGCTTATCATTCTGCGTGAGCTAAAAATGCAAACTGGGCTAATGAATCCTCTTAGATACAAAAATATACTTTTTTTTCCCAAATTAGCTAATCATTAAATGGAACAAAGTGAATATAAAATGGAGTAAAAGAAAAAAATCTGACTGTCATAAAAAAAACATAAACTGTCATTCTCCTCTCCTGAACTAGATTAAGTAAACACTTCCCCTAAATCTCATTGTCTGAATATTTACGCCATTTAAATGGTCAAAGTCTTTAGAGAACCCATTCTCTTATATGATGCCAGGAACATGAACCGCCTCGTGGGTCCATGTAAGTGTTTCACGAACACCTTTGTTGAATAGTTGTAGACCCAGGCTGAGAACGTGAGCCATCTCAAAACAATTCAGCATGCGCCATTATTCAGCGTCTGCAACCCCTGTAAGTGTATCCAACACCCCCTCGTTGCAGAACTGTAGATTCAGCGTCTTCCGATGAAGGAATCGTAACCACTACCTCGTTGACAAGGAAATATCCCTTGACTTACATGCAAGTGAGTCTCGCACCCGCCTCGTAGAAGATTGTAGACTCCTGATTTGTCCCAGAACATATCCTGAGACGATCCACTGACAACATTTCGTCCATTGCAAAGGCGATCCATTGCATTGCCGCTCGTATGTAGATTCGACCTCTGGTACTGTAGAACCAAGCTGTTTCCGTCGTCACCATCACGTGAAGTTGGGAATTCTCTAAAGTCATCGTGTGTCCGTATTTGAAAAGTCTACATGATCATAGAATAACATTCCACAAAGTTATCCCTGGGACATCCACAAAGGTACCCAAAAATTGTCCTTGAAAACATAACTAATTCATGATACTGCCAAAAGTCTATAAAACCGCATAACCACCTCGTCGGGATAAAACCACAATAACCCCCCTCTTAGCTCGTAAAACCACAGATCACCACCAAAAAAATTATAACCACAAAAAAAAATCCGCCTCCAAAGATTATAGCCAAAAAAAAAAAAAAAAAAAAATCAGCCCCAAAAATCCACCACCCAAAAAGCCGCCAAAAATTCAGCCCCACTAAACCCATACACACAGGAACCATCATGGGTTATCATAATATTTCTCAGCTTAACATAAATTTGCCATATTTTCAACCCAATTTTTCATATGAAATAATTACCTCTGAATCTTATGCCAAAACGCCGCAGTTTGCACATAACAAGAAAAATAATAGAAGAAATGAAAGAGAAAAAAAACATTAAACACATTTCACCATCAATTTGCAAAAACCAAAAAAAAATAAGCGCAACTGCACGACATTATATTCGTTACCACAACCAACTCTTTTCAGTTTTGATACATGTGTCAATTTTGACCGACCTGTTTTTTCCTCTAAGACTGCAAATCTGTTTCCAGTCTTTTTCTCAACGACTCTAAAAGGACCCTCAAATTTTGGACCCAATTTGTAATTTAGTTCATTTCTCACGTTGATTTTCAGAAATACCTTGTCTCCAACATTGATCTTAGGATCAGATGTTTTGCTATTACTTCTTTCTACCATTTCTCGAGTCGTGGCCTTGAGATTACGGCTGAGACAATCATGTCTCTCTCTCGCTGTAGATATTAATGCTTTGATTGTATCTTCCCCATGATGAGGTACAGTTAACAGATCGAATGTGCCTCGTGCTAGGCAACCAAACAAAGCTTCAAATGGAGACATTTTAGTGGAATCACTAACCTTAGTGTTAATATTATGTCTAACAACATCAATATATCTGTCCCAGTTTTTATCATTACCACCTTCAGTCTTCCTGAGAGCATCGAGCACTTTCCTGTTTGCTCGTTCACACAACCCATTAGTGTCAGGTCTGTATGGAATAATTCTTACTTTCTGTATCCCCATGACTTCTGCTAAACACTAACGTTTTGTTTACAAATTCTCTGCCATTGTCGGTCAATAAAATCTCTGGTGAGCCATATCTGCAAATGATACCATTGAAAAATGCCATAGCTACTTCTTCAGCTGTTTTATGCTTAAGTGGAAAAATTTCTACTATCCTCGTAAGTTCATCTATTATTAATAACAAGTACTTATTCGCATATCTAGATTCAAACAAATTTCCCAGGATATCCATATGTATTCTCTGAAAAGGTCTACTTGGTATCGGATATGACCCTAATTTGCATGAAGTTATCCTTGCAGGTTTGCATGCATTGCATACTGTACAGTTTTTCACAAATTTTCCACATCTTTCCCCATGTTTTTTCAAATATAATTAGCACGCACCTCATTATACGTTTTTTCTATCCCCAAGTGTGGACTACCGAACCCGCAGTGTACTATATCCAAGACCACTGGAATTAGGACTTTTGGAATTATGATCTGTGTCGTGTCTCCTTTACCTTCACTAGTTCTCAATTTATATTTAATTTTCCTGACCAATAGATTACCTTCTAACTCTAAACCCGAAAAAGGTAACTTATATAGTTTTCTGACTAATTCCCCTCTAAGAAACGCTTTTGCGTCTGCCAAAAATTCATCTTCAGCCTGCCTTTGCTCTATGAGACCAATATCCCATTGTATAGACTCGCTAGTGACTAGCACAACTTGAAATCCTTCCATGTCATAAAAACTTCTACTAAGGGCGTCCGCTACTACATTTAATTTGCCTTCTATATATTTGAGCTTTGCATAGAAATCTCTGATTGTTAGACACCATCGAGCTCTTTTAGGCGACAAATAGGGCTTATTAAAAAGATCCAATAATGGCTTGTGGTCTGTAAGGACTTCTACTTTATTCCCCATCAGCAGCATTTTAAAATGAACCAAACTTGATACTAATGCAAAGGCTTCTTTATCTATGGTAGCCATTGATCTCTCATTGCTGCCCTTTGTCCTGAACTTCCTGCTATAAAAGGCTATGGGATTGAATTTCCCATCAAACTTTTGCATAAGGCAAGCACCTATACCCTCCTGACTGGCATCAGTCACTAGTGTGAATGGTTTGCTGAAATCTGGGAATTTCAGAACTGGAGGATTCATTAACGCATCCTTAAGTTTTTGAAAACTCGCAGTCTGGGTTTTCCCCCATTGAAATTGAACATCTTCCCGCAATATATCTGTTAGGGGAGCTGCTATGTTAGAAAACCCTTTCACAAACCTCCAAAAGAAACCAGCGATACCCAGGAATGACTTAATTTCTTTCTTTGATCTCAGGGTGCGAAAATTCGCTATTGCTTTGACTTTATCGTCGTTTACTTTAACCCCTTCCTTGGATATGACATGGCCTAAATATGTGATTTGCTACCTTAATTTTCAACCCTGCTAATCTAAACCTCCTAAGTACTTCCGTAAGCACTTCCAGGTGTTGCACGATCGTGTCTGTTGCAACTAAAATTTCATCCATATATACAAAAATATTTTTACCCAATAACACGTGCAAAACTGTGTTCACCAAAGTGGTAAAAATCATTGGTCTGTCCGATAAACCGAACGGCATTCACGTAAATTCATAGTGTCCCTTGGGCACTGAAAAAGCTGTATATTCCTTACAACTGAACCACTATCATTACTCCAATCTTGGAGATCTGCCACATATGTATTCCTTTCGTATATCCTAACTGTATCATTACAGTTCAATAATTCTAACCATGTAACACCAGTGTTTGATACACTGTTCACTGATGCCGTGTTAATAATCCCTCTTAGTTTCTCACTACCCTCAATTACACACACATCCGTGGGTTTTCTCACTTCCCTCAACTTGACTTTTACCATAGTCTTTGAACCTGGCATTAACATAACATCCTTTGATAAAACACCTTTATATTTGTGGTTAAGACCTTCCCGTTCCACGATCCCATAAACATCACCACCCGTGGTTCTCATTATATCCACCCCATTATTAGTATCAGTAATAATATCAATATTAGTATCAGTATCACCGCCCATAATGCCATTGTCACATTCACCAAAATTGTTACTCCCGTGGCCTCCAATATCTTGCATAACATCGTTGCAGTTATTCCCCGTATCATCAGTGTGGGTTTTGATATTAGCACTCCCCATATCCCAAGTATCATCACCATTAGCACTGCCAAACACATCCCCTTTTTCAATAATCTCCATATCCTCAGTTCTAATCACGTCCTCATAAGGAAGAAAAACACCAGGTATTCCAACCGTTATACCATTAACACCCGCATGGATCAAAATCTTGTGTCTCCTACATGCAGGATGACCCAGCAAAAGTCTGTTGCCCAACAACCCCGTTTATAACCAAAAATGGTTCTATTAACACTATCGCCGAGAGTAAACCGTATTCGAACAAAACCCAGGGTGTTTAATCTATGGGCTTTTGCACATCACACACCATCTCCGTTGAGGGTTTCAAAGGGTAATGGGAGAACATGGATTGATACAAATTGTGATCCATCAAGTTGATGCTCGCGCCAGTATCAATAAATACTGGGATATCAACGTCCTCCACTGTTCCATAAACTATAGGCCTGGGCTCTGGGGCGTCCCCACAAGACCACAATGGCACATACAAATCATCTGTACCCTTTTTGTTGATCGACCTTCCAAAAATTTTGCTGATCCCTTTGCCCCCTTAAGTGACCTGCCTGGGAAGTTCTCGTATTATAACTCCCAGAACTTTGAGGTGTAGGTCTTGCATCTTTCCGTATCTGAGACGGACAAGATTGCCAATAGTGATCCACACTCTTACACATTCCACAATATTTAACTCTACACACTTTCTTTGAGTGCCCTGGTTTATTACAATTGAAGCAATGTAACTGCTGTTGCCTTTGATCGATCAGTCTTTTGTTATATTCAACTTTTGTACACAAATGGGGAGAAGAAAATTCTGTTTCTCTTTGCACCGTATTTCTCGGGCTGGACACATTAAAAAATGTACTATCTACAGTGGGACATTGAGACATTTGTATCTGAATTTGGGCATAAATTAATTATTCGCCTGATGTAGGTTCAATCTTTTCATCAAAACTATCCACTATTGCATTCGGGGCGTCATGCAATAACATCGCAAAATGGATCAGTTTATGTAAATTGTCAAGTGAGACACTACCCTCGTTAACCCACTTAGAGGTTTTCAATTTTTGTATCCTTTCTCCTGCTGAGTCAAAAGTTTTGAGCTATGTTCGATGAGGCTAGTTGTGCCTTTCCGTATTTTATATAGCCCTCTTAGATCTCTCCATATCCTCGTGTTCCTTTGAGCCATAAGCTGCTCTTAAAAATGCTTGCAAATCAGCCCATGACCAACATTTTTCGTATTGTTAGCTCCGGCAACAGAAGGAAAGATCACCCTTATTGAAATCTAACAAAGCTTTCGCCTCTCTGAATACCTCTACATCATCTGTTATCCCTTTGGCGCTTAAATAATTATTCACCCCTTCAATGAAGATTTGCACCAGCTGTGAATGAACCCCATCCACAACCCCACGGAACGGGTTCACACACGCACTAACATTCATAATGTGGTGAAGCAGAGTCTGCGTACCACTTGCGTCAGCCATTTTGCTCTCTTTACGAAAGTCCTTATACCTTACAATCCTCCCCGACCTCAATAACATTAATGTATTTATACACACAAATCCCAACCCAGAAAAATTAATACCAAACATTCCCCAATAAAAGATAAAAAACAAACATGCACCACACCCAGTAAATCACCATATAAACAGCTGTTAATATGAAATACAAGGTCATGCCGGGAACAAAAAAAAAAAAAAAACGGAGAAGACAAAAAAAAAATTCGAGAGAAAACTGCTTCAATCAGCATTCATTCGCATGGCTGCTTCTCTCTATCGCCCTCCGACTCTCTCTCTCTCTCTCTCTCTCTCTCTCGTCTCTCCGCTCTCTCTCTCTCTCTCTCTCCCTAGGGCGTAACCCACAATACCAAATATCCCCGTATATGTTATCACAAAACCACCAATGTCCACCGAATCTCGAGGGACATCAAAATAAAAACACACTTCTGAGCAAATTAACACCAATAAAAAGAGAGAGAAAAAAAGAAAGGAAACATATGAAATTATACACTCACATCTTCATAGGACCGGAGCCCGAACTTGTTTACCCATTGCAAATGTGCGTAACCTATTCACCACACTCGATAAACACTTTAATATGCCAAAAAATTACACTTCGCTCCCCGAAACCCGAAACATACTTCACGCTAGCTGTTGACTAGGAATACTGGCTGGCATACACAGAGAGATACACAGCCTCGCCTTGAGTCCCTAATCCCTAACTCAGCAATAATGCGAATTGCCTGTGACATAATTACAACCCTTCTTCCAAAAAATATGCCTAATCTAGCTATAGTCTCTTCGGAAGCGTACCTATGGCCTATAAAAAGCTTTTTACTGCTCCCAACACCTATTGATGAGCTTTTAGGAATAAATGACACTTGTTTAAACAAATTAAACAAACAGGCAACTCCCTTACCTCTCTTTGCTGATTGAGATTGAAAAATATAATCGATTTATCTTACAATCAGATTTCCATGGAAGAGTTGCACATTTCCGTAGGTTGTATGAGATGTGAAAATATTTCTTTTTGTGTCTATTGTTTATACAGGGAATCTCCTCCACTTGTCAACTAATTTCCGTTATACTTTTTTCAGGGCCTTTGGAACAGACCTGTAAGATGCTGGAAGTTATATTTGGAGATATAATCAATTTATCTTACATTAAAAGATTTCCATAGTTGAGTTGCACATCTCCGTAGGTTGCATGAGATGTGAAAATATTTATTTATATTTTTTGTGTTTATTATTTATACAGGCAATCCCATCCACTTGTAAGCTGATTGCCTTTATACCTTTTTCAGGAACTTTTGATATAGCCAGTTTGAAGGGATGGTTGCCAACAACTCATGGGTGAAGTACATTGCTATCTTTACAATATGTACAAAATAGATCATAAACCGTTTTGACTTCTATTATCAGATTGGTCTGCATCTTACTTAGTAAGAAAATTTTCATAAATTCATGCATGCATAATCTGTGCAATCCAGATATTCATACACGCTCTCGCGTGATAGAATCTCGCATATATAAATATATATCCATAAAAATGGGTAAAGAAAGGGATAACATTAGCTGCCATATTTATTTCTTATATCTTACGCAAGCCTGACAGATCTGAAGCGCCTGAGACATTATCTCTTGTAATAAGGATATGTTAAAACAGTCATCAATTTTTAACTGTCTGTTGATGACTGCAGCGTAAATGAAGTCAATGAATTATATTAACAACTGACTGGAGAAATTTTCAGGGAGCAATCACAGAACGAATTTACAGAGGTCACTTTTGATTCCTTGGTTTCTCTCAAGGTACAGTGAGAAGAAGAAGTAAATGCAGCACATTTGCATGATGCTCCATTACAGTACATTGTGTCCTGCAAATAAAAGACAAAAAAGAATATCAGCTTACATTCCTTTGAATACCCTATATCAACAATTTCATTTTAACCAGTCCCATTCATTGTTTCAGTCTCGCTGTATACTCAGTTACTACTTATTTACCTAGAAATTAGAATGTAAAAAGTCCCTCGTCCTATTTCTTTCCCGCTTCAGCCATGACTCTGGGAATCCCGAGGATGGAGTTGATCATTCCCGAATTCCTCTTGTGGGCCTCAACTGCGTTCCAGGATCCGTGGGCCACGCGCAGGATTTGGGCAGCAAGTTCTGCCACGACCTGCAATGAAAGTCACATCCAAATTGTCATCAAAGTTTCTGTTTTGTACTGTGAAGTAACAGTGTATGGGAGGCTTCCAGTTTGCATTCAGTACTACGTAATCTAATGACAAAAACTACTTTTTTTGGCTCTGTCCTAGGGATTGACCCCTGGCAAAGTTTGGGGCTCGTTATCTGGGACTAATATTTCTTGGGGGTCACTAACTTAATGATATTTACAGTCCTTTGTTTATGTTTTTACAGTTATATCCCCACCGGGCTTGTACCAAACAGGCCGTGATACATACCAGGTTAAAATCCTTTGGGGGCCACCATCAAGAAAAGATCCATTTATTCCCCTCTGTTTCAATAACCTCCTGGCAATCATAGACTCACCTGTCTCTCTGTTATCATGAGATCTTCCTGAGCCGTTGCATAGCAGGAGAGAACGACGACCACCAAGGCCAAGAAGGCAGCTACGAATTTTGACTGCATTCTGAAAGAAAATCAAGCGCATGGATAAGGTAGTCTGTGAAAACGTCATGTTCTCTGTATCAACCATCTAAGATGAATTCACATCAAAACACAAAACAAAATCGTGTGTTGGTAGTTCATACTGAGTTCATGTAAAGGGAAATAATTATGAAATACAGAACCGCTTGTGAATGAATACTTTGAGAGACGAAATAAGTGGGTGATCAGGAAGACAAAACGGAGATCGAATGGTGGCGTCCAGAGAGAATCTCCCACTTAAAATTTTAAGCGTGTCAACCCCTTTCCCGGGGCCTACCTGTCCAACCACCCTTCCCTCCCGCCCCCTCCCCCACCTTCAACCCCAGGGTTCCATTCAAAGACAATTTTTTCTCGTCCTACCTTGTTTTGTCTGCATCATTTTTTTTTGTCATCTATTATGTTCTTTTTAGCTCCATTCAAGCAAGAGTTTCAATTTTTTCCACATGCATTGTGTCTCATACAATTATCATCTTATTTGAACGCAATGAAGGGACAACTGTGTGCATCCGACCTTCGTGGCATTACAGTTTAATTATATGAATGAATATCGAACCAGATTTAATACCTATCTAAGTAAGGCCAATTTTACTGGTTGGGATAAAAGAAACCTGATGTAGCTGCCTACCCGAATTATAGCATTTTGTCTTCCTAAATATGTTATGTAGCTATGTATGTATGTATATAAACGACCAAGATTATGACCTTTAACATTTTATTCCCAATCATTTAATTATTGCTTATCTATAACCTAATCTGTCGTTTGACAATGGGGTTATTTTGCTGAGCATCCAAGAAGTGGGAAACGACAAGAAACCTCGACCACCATTGCCATCCATAGCAGTGACGATTTTCCCCTGCTTTTGTGAAGGAGGAATGGCATTGTCAGATATTATATATCTGTTTAGTAAGTTACGATCATGAAGTTATAGAATTATTTCTATTTTGATTCTAGCTATCTGTTTGCCTGTAAAAATATGTACTAGATACGTGATTTTATCAACGAGAAATTTCTATTATGAGGGAGTTGCTCATAGCAGCGCAACCTTCAGGTCTCACATGCTTTCATTAATTCATTTTTTTGTTTTATGCTGCTAGGCCTATGGTCCCTCTTCACCTTGTCTATGACTGAACAAAATCCGCCTCCCAGCTACTTATTCTCTCCTTACGTTAACAGAAGCACAATAGCTCGTTATTTATCTTATTATTATTATTATTATTATTATTCATTATTATTATTATTATTATTATTATTCCAGAAACAGATCCAAGCGGAGCAACAAGATTCCAATGTTGGCGACGAAAGAAGAAGATCATCCAGCTTTTACGTAACCGAGTCACTGTCCTATGCTATGACACCCATACTTTTTTTAACCGATTCTTTGTCCGATTGTGCTTTTTCTCGAGGAATTTCTATTCGTGATCATAATACAGATCATATTTTGTGTCAGGACAAGTTATCACATAAATTCAGTTTTCATATGTATAATTCAATCGGAAGAAAACAAAGAATCAGCCATGAAAAGAATGTGCAGAGACAAACACTATTAATTATTCACCATTCATTTTAGTTATCAGAGAACTTCTGGGGCTTTATCTTAAAAATTACCTATTTTAAATCATTCCTAAATATGAAGTAGTATTATGAGTGAAGATAAACTATTCTTTTATTTATTATTTAATATTTCTACATAGAGATCCCTCTTTGCTAAAAATCTGATTTCGCCCAACCATCTTGTGAGTACTGCAAAGTTCCTGCTGCCTTATTGGCTTTTGTTAGTTAATGCTGCACACTTCTTACATCCACTAGCAACATTTTTATTCTTAGAATATTATTATAGGCCAATAGCGTCTGATCTACTAATAATTTAGGGTATTACTAATAATACCCGGAACTCTCCCCTCACCTAACATTTTTCAACTGTCTGTGATATTAGTCATTCTTGCTGACATATTCTAATGCATTTTTCATTTCCCAGACTTTTCACGGAATTTCAGTTTTTTCACATCAATTCATTGTTATTTGAATTTTTTCATTCTTTTGTATTAAAATGGCCTACTTTTATATCTGTAACTCAGAGGAGCAGCCTAGTGTATGATATTAAGCTTCTGGTTTTCCAATGAAATTATCTTCTAAGAGTCTCATTCGATAAATAAAGCAGCTTGTCTTGATTTTTGCGCCCGTAAATAATACTTCAGGATTTGAGTTGTTCGATATTTCATCCATAGATATAGAGAGGCCTCCATAGCTATGGTCTTATCCACACCCGATGTACTTTTCTTTAAAGACTCATAGACTTATTCACTGACATTTTTATTTTTTTACCCAGTGAGAGAATGAATTAAGTCGTCATTCTTAGTCAATATGATGTGTTTAGAGAGAAAATCAATATATTCCATATTTTGTACCTATATCTCTCCAATAAACTTATTGGCATACAATACGCCGGCACTCGGGTACAAACACTCCATAACCAAATTGCTTTCAAATAAGATTATAATTGTTACAGAGAAAATACCAAGAGAAAAGAATGAATGTTATGCTTGAACAGACCTATAGAGGAGATATGATTAAAGCAATAGAAAGAGAAAACGTAGGGAAGGGGTCAAATTGTCCAACGGTTGGTTGGGTGCGAGTAGGGTTGGAGTGTGGTGTTGGTACGACACCCGTAGAGGAAGTTTCTCTCACGAGAACAACCTTCGATCTTCCTCGCTCTTCTTCGTCACTATTTCGTTCAGTAGCACCTGAAAGTGAGTATAATTATTATCCTTGATTAAGCTTTTTTTATTTAATGGTTTCAACTATCTACTGTAGTAGGCTACATATGGATTTGTTTATTTTCTGGAATGATGTGATCTCCTGATAGTTGAAAAAGATTCTCATAATACGGTGTAAACTATAAAGTTTCTATAGATCTCGGTTACCTAAGTAAAATTAAGCAAAATGATGGTTACCTTAGTTTAAGAGAAACTTCACTTAATTTCCTTTTAGAATGCAAGCAAAATTCTTCGCCGTCCTTGTGGCAATGGTAGTTGTCGTTCACTCCTGCTATACGGCGTCTGCCCAGGAAGATCTCACGACAACAGAGAGACAGTTAAGCTATAAGGCCGTTATAAGAGTTCAGAAATCACACAGTTGAAATTCTAACTTTTAACCAAGTTTTATAACCTAACTGGAAGACTGAAATGCAGTTGCTTCGCAGTTTGATGCAAAGATATACGTTGCTTTAATATCTTTCCAGTAACCAACTCCTAAAACTAATATACTTAACTTAGAATGATTCAACAAGGGTTGCAGAACTTTATTTAGATAGAAACGTAACTTTGATTTTAGGTGGTGGCAGAACTTGCAGCCCAAATCCTGCGCGTGTCCCATAGACCCTGGAGTTCAGCAGAGGCCCACAAGAGGAATTCAGGAATGATCAACTCCATCCTCGGGATTCCCAGAGTAATGGCTGAAGCAGGAAAGAAGTAGGATGACGAAATGTTTACATTCTAGGTAGGTGAGGAGTGGCTGATGTACTTTCAAAAATGAAAATTATTAGTAAAAAATAGAGTGACCTGTCTGGGTAAAGAGAACACAGCTTCACAGGCCTGTACCGAGGGGGGATGGGGTGTCGAACTGTACTTTCAAAGTAAAAAATAACAATCTTGTTTTTTGGCTAGTCTTTTTTTTATAAATTGTGTTATTAAACATTAACATCATTCTTTAGTAGTAGGAAATACAAGAGTGATAATAGGAATATGATATAGGCCAACATATTTATAAATGATTTTAAGTAAAATTCTGTTAACCAAAGTCAGTACTTTCTATAACATCTAATCGGGTAGAAGGGCATAGACCGCATACCCAATTTTTCTTCTTAATGCAACTAAATAGCATTTTCAAGTACTTCATCCGGTATATACCCATATATATACAATGAAATTTATAGAAGAAAAAGTCAAGTTTTAGGAAAAACGAACCACCCCCCCACAAAAAAAAAAAAAAAAAAAAAAAAAAAAAAAAAAAAAAAAAAAAAAACTCTGGGTTTATTGACACCAAAAAAATAACCTCTACAGTTCATTCTGTTACCTTTCCATGGAAATGAGTTTCTTCAGCCAGATCTCAACGTAACTCATTGATCTTCAGTTCTGCAACAGGCAGTTGTGAATTGATGCCTGAGTCCAGATATCCATGTTGCTGGGGAAAAAAATCTGAAACTTCAGGTGTATAAGATTTGCTTCAAATTTCATCAATAAATATGGCAGCTGAAATTATTTTGTTATTTCCCCATTTCGTTGGTTAATATGTGTACATAAACTAAAAAAGAGTTAATGCAGGTGAAAGAATGTATGAATATTTGGATAGCACAGATAAAAATGTATGTATGTATTATGTGTCATGTAACTTACTTGTGGCTGATCTGTGACTCAACCATAGAAATCTCACGAGCGGTAATTGAACAAACATCCTTAAAAAGAATATAAACAGATCAAGAAATAGATAAGTCAATAAATAAATATTTTATAAGATTTTTTAATAATAATCATAGTTTATATGTCTGCTTAGAAATGTTTTTAAGTATGATTTTCGACTCGAGACTCAGTAGTCATCTTAATCGTAAACGCCGAATGCCCTAGTACTTTTATATAGGGCTCTGCCCTAGTACAAACCGGGCCCGACAAAAATCAAGAAACTGAAAAATAAAAAAAAAAAAAAAGAGTGAGGTTAAACCACAAAGGATAAAATAAACCTAAATGAAAAAATATAATAAATCACGGAACACAGAAGCGCAAAGAAAACTCATAGGCATTTCAGAAGAGGTTAAGATCGATTGTTGGAAAGAGTACACAGTCCATCATAAACGTTGAGGAGGAGGAGAGATAGACCTATAAATGGTTTTCGTACATAAAGTGAAGGTGCATTGAAAAGAAATATAGGGGTGACCGGTGCAGAATGGTGTTAGTTTTATGCTTGATGATCCTTAAGCGTAGCTATGTGATCCGTTCAATGTTGTGGAGTTTTATTATACTATATTACACAGATATATATATATATATATTATATATATATTAATATAATATATATATATGATATATATATATATATATATATATATATATATATATCAAATCAGGTGTTGACTGAAGGAAACAGGCCAATCTACATAGTTCTTTATTCCAACGTTTCGTAATAACATTTATTGCATCTTCTGGGAATCTGTCAATTAATAAAAATAATATTATAAAAACAATCTTAAAATTTACGAAAAAAATTAAAAAAATCGTAAAAAGACAAAATTTACTAAAATATACAATTACAGAAAATTATTATTTAAAAGCTGGAACTGCCAACCAATCTCAAGTTAAGAGAGAGAAAGACTGATTGATAGGAGACAAAAAAAAAAAAAAAATGGAGACACGTTAACTAAGGTACAGTTGGATGGAGGAGGTTTGGGTATTCAACTGGGGTACCAGCTGCTTAATGAGTAACGACTCTAAAATGGGTAATTCTTGGGGGTTTGGTGTTTGCCCTATGATGCAAAAATCGTCTCTTTCGATTTGCGTTTTGCAGATTTTTGCATGGTTCCTGATATTTGAATGTTCAGGGTTGGAGAGCCTACTTCCTGTTTGGGAAACTTATTCCACGATGAGAATCGATTCTGACCTTCAGTAACCTCTTCGTAGATCCCACGTAATTCCCAGAGTTACACTTTGGGCAAGTATATTTATATACTACATTTGAGGTCAAGAAGGGACTCAATCGATCTTTACATTTAAAGAAAGACCCAATTGTTAATGGATTTTTGGTATTAGTTTAATGCTGACTGCACCATAATGTTTTTCCATAATCTGGGTAAACCTTTTTCTGAAGGAGTCATCATGTAAAAATGGTAAAGGGTCGTTAAGACGGAAAGATCACGGCAGTTCTCGTGTTTTCGTTTCCCTCCGTGGCATCACCTTTATACATAGCATCACGTTTTCTATATTTCGGGATAAAGTTATCCATTTATATATATATATATATGGATAACTTTATCCCGAAATATAGAAAACGTGATGCTATGTATAAAGGTGATGCCACGGAGGGAAACAAAAACACAAGAACTGCCGTGATCTTTCCGTCTTAACGACCCTTTACCATTTGGACTCATATATTTGTAAAATGTGTTTGAAGAGGGACCTTAAAATAAATGAATTAACTACTAATTAATTAGTCCCACACGGTTTTAGCTATTATTTTTTTCTCTCTTCATGCTCGCTATATTTATATCCTATGTTCGTTTCTCACTCCTTGTTTGAACATTTTTGTAACTTTCACTTTATATATAATACAAATTTTATTGTTTTTCGAATTAAGATGCCTTTGACCAATGTGTCTGACCACACCGCTCCTAAATACTTAATCTAATACTCGGAATTTTACTAAATCTCTACTGTCCGGTCGTATATGCCTCTGTTCTCAAAATGTATTGTGTTCTGACTAAATTACCTGTGACCACGTGTGGTTTTTCTCGTTTATTCGTTTCTTCAAAGTGAATTGGACCTTATGTTAATACTGTAATGTCCGTTTGTATACTGTACCTACTTATACTGTGCTTTTCTCTGTTCTGATCAGTTTTCCTTTTGCCTTAAGTAAAGAGTCGTTAAGACCGAAAGATCTCGCCAGTTCTCGTGTTTTCAATTTCCTCCGTGACATATCTATATATATATATATATATATATATAATATATATATATATATATAATATATATAATATGGCTAGTTTTCTCAGACAAAGGTTACATTTACATTAATCATGTATCAGAAGAGAAAAATATGATCTGAGATGCTAGAAGGAAATATGGGGTAAAAGTTATGCATTAAAAAAAACTGGGAAAGTACAGTATATGTAACTTAATCTTCCCATAATATATTCATTTTATGTGCACATGTGTGAGTAAAGCATATAAACTCAAATTACAATACACATATGTATAGTACGACTCTGTGTGTGTGTTTGTGTGTACGCCCGCTCATGTGTGTGTAGGCGTAATCCATAATTATATTTTCCAATATTATATTTTAAATTATATTTAATACGAGAAGTCTGGACTATGGGGTATCATCTTGAATGGTATATTATACATCATAAAGTGAAATGGAATATCGATTGTTAGAGGGGTACTCCTTGTGGATGTAGTCCAACTCGTCCCATCGCCAAGTTGGCCCATTGTGACTACCAAGTACCAACTCTGCCCACTACCAGCTCGGCCCACTATATACCAACTCGGCCCACATCCAAATTTACTTTGTTAAAGCTATTTTTTATTATTATATTGTGTTATTTTCTTTTACTGTGTTTTGTTCTCTCTTTCGAGATCATTCATCATTATTATATTCGTCCCATAGTTTTACAAGTTGGCCGTGATGTTTATTATACTTATGTTGCTGCTTTCTCAAAACCTTCCCTTCTGACAGCAGCCGCACCTGTAATTAACTATCTTTGCCTCATCATGTAGGAGCTTTAAAAGTAAATACAAATTTAAGTTTCCTTTCCTTGCCTTTAAGTTTATTCTGTTATGCCATCCCTCAACATCAATATTTGTTCTGATGCTCTTCTATGTTCTTGTGGCATATATGGGAGCGACAACAACTGCCTTAAAAACTTGTAAGTGCCGACATCGTTTGTGTAAGAACTTTGAAGGCCTAATTCTTGCACTTTCCTCCACACAGCCTGGCCCCAGAGGAAAGCACAATCACGGATCGTAACATTTGGTAAAATGTCGGGAATAGCACGCCATACACTGCCTTCAAAGTCAATCAAAACTTCTTCAACTTTAAGGGCATGCTCACCTATCAGCTCCCTTATTTCACAAAGAACTTTTTTGTAGACTCTGCGCCTTTTTCCTGACATAATCGCAAACAAAAGGGGAACTTGCTTCAATTGCCCATCATATTTCACAAATGCATGGATGCTGAACAGTTGTGTGAATGGTTTGCATACTATTTTGAAAGTAGCATCGGCATACCACTGCTTCGCTTTCGATAGTAACTTAAGTTGATCATCTGTGGCAAATATCAAATGCCGTCTTTCTCCGAAAGTAATATCCCGTTGCAAAAAGTGTTCAGAAATGTGGGCATCGCTAATTTCGAAATCGAGGTCTTGCGGTTCTCGTGATCGATTTGCCTTCCGTTTACGATTTCTCTGCCTAGCAAGATTTAATGGAGCCGGTAGATATGAAAGAGGAATGGTAGGACTTGCTTGCTCCGGAAGTACCTCGTCAACAATATCAGAAGCAGGGCGAAAAACGTCTTCCATTGCCTTTTCCTTTACGAGTGTACACACCTTACTTTTTGCAGCACAGCTGGTCTGGGTGGATGGCAGTGTTCAGCATGCCCTCTAATAAAAGTGTTACCCACTTCTTTTACTGTCGCCATGCATGAGATTTTTTTGTTTCTAACCACACATCGCCAATGAATACACGTTAGTTTTTCTTTTTAGTGTGTAAGAGTAGCCAGTGCTGTCAATAAGTTTCGAATTTCCTCTTTGTGAAGATAATTCAATCTTTTCAAATGTTACTGTCTCCCTCGAGGGAGACATTTCCATTGGCGTAGGATCCTCAACTGAAGAACCACCACTGACATTTGACACTCCACCTTCAAAAGAATCCAGATTCTCGCTATGCACATCACTCATTGCCACTGCATCCTCAAAATATTCCGTGTTTGTACCCGAAACTACACAAGTTTCCCCCGGACTTTGATTTTCTTGAATACACATGTGACACATCCAGTCAATATAACCTTCTTTAACAGCAGCCCTGTATTGCTCCCGGGTGATCCCACTTCCGCAGGTCCGGTGCTGCCAGTAGCTACATCCATCACATTGCAGTGCTTCCTGTCATGTGTAAAGAACACGTTACACATGACATTGTGAGTATAAAGTTAATATATGTCATTGGAGTACTATTCACTTTAAAGGTAAATCTCCTTACCTGACAGCATATCAAGGACTGGTCAGCCATGTTGTCTTAGCTGCTTGAAGTCTAGCAGTAGGTTCGTAACCATATCAATTATATAAGTTATGGTTCAGTTTCGAAAGTTATTCAAAGTCTTAAACTACATATACGAAACAACTATTACAATGAGACAATGAGACACTTGAGTGCTTGTATAAAGAAGGTTCCTAACCAGTCTCTCTCTCCCTCTCTCTCTCTCTCTCTCTCTCTCTCTCTCTCTCTCTCTCTCTCTCTCTCTCTTTCACTGCCTTATCCGACCACTCCCATCTCACTTTTCATTGCCTTATACGACCACTCCCATCTCTCTTTTCACAGCCTTATCCAACCACTCCAATCTCTCCTTCCACTACCTTATCCAACCACTCCCATCTCTCTTTTCACTGCCTTAAGCCCTGGATGACTGGAATTGTCCCAGAGATTGGCGTGTCAGTCTAAATTTCATCAAAAGTTTCATAAATGAATTCTATTGGAGATATTGTTGCTCCTCTTTCTGAGTAAACTTTATTCACTCTCTTACTGGATAATGATTTTTTACTCCAGTACCTACAGAGATTGTTTGTACTCTACTGTTCCTCGAGTTAATGAGGCTATTATTACAGAATACTCGAAGAAATGCAACTGAAAATTTTGAACAAAATCGTTATAAAATATTATTAATTAGTTTCTTGCAAGAGGTATGGCATTTTGCAACTTCCCACAGAACAAGAATGTTCAACTAGTTGTGCGGAAACTAATAAAAAAAATAGTAAATTACCATTCGTTGAGATTAAGAAGGAATATTATTGGGAGATTGAATGAATTTAACATTCAGGCCTGGAGAGCACAGAACAATGAAGATTTTCACAATCTCTTATAATTGTTATACTTGGTGAATCAACATCTGTACTTTTCCTAATCAGAGTTCTAGCTCTTTTCTCCATCTCAGCTTCCCGTTGGACAAGTGGACTTCGCGCTCGGCTACCAATCTGGTTGTCCGAGTTCGATTCTCGTCTCGGCCAACACGAAATCAGAGGAATTTATTATTGGTAATAGAAATTCATTTCTCGATGTCGTGTGGTTCGGATCCCACAATAAGCTGTAGGTCCCGTTGCCAGGTAACCAATTGGTTCCTAGCCAAGTAAAAATATCTAATCCTTTGGGCCAGCCCTAGGAGAGCTGTTAATCAGTTCAGTGGTCTGGTAAAACTAAGATATACTTAACTTGTTCCTCTCTCATTTATGTCTTTTCTTTCCTAACCTTTTCACAACTTCTCTTCCTTTTGTTTTTCCTTGTCTCAGTCTTTTAGCTTCATGTCTGAGAGTTGGGTCGTCCTGGTATCAAGTCCTTATTGCAGATGACGCTGAGACAAAACTGGTATAGCTTAATACGCATAGTGCAAATATCTAACGTCTCTCGTGTCTGACTAAAACTTTATTCTTCAGGCTTCGAAAAGATTAAATTTCTCTCTCTCTCTCTCTCTCTCTCTCTCTCTCTCTCTCTCTCTCTCTCTCTCTCTCTCCCCTAATGCCAGTTTTAGTCAATCCTGGTCAGCTCAAGTGAAGAGTTCCTTTCTCCTCTCAGGAGGCGCAATATCCCTGACTTATAATATTTTTCCTTTGACGAGACAGGTCTATTGCTTCCTTTCACCTTTAGCAACACCCAGTTGTCTCATTTTTTCAAGTCTGGACTGAAAAAGTTATTCGGCATTTAATGTTGTCAAATGAAAACACCGTGGCTTGACAGTCATTGTTAAAATCATTTCTAAGCTGACCCGAAAGAAGCTGGAAGCCATATTTGGAGATATAATCAATTTATCTTACAGTCAGATTTGCATAGTTGAGATGCATACCTCCGTAGGTTGTATGAGATGTGAAAAGATTTATTTGTGTGCCTATCGTTTATATACAGGCAATCCTATCCACTTGTAGACTAATTTCCTTTATACCATTTTCAAGACCTTTGGATATTGCCAATTTGAAGGGATGGTTGCTAACAACTCATGGGTGAAGTACATTGCTATCTTTACAATATTTACAGAACAGATCATAAACAGGTTTGGCTTCCATTATTAGATTGGTCTACATTTTACTTAGTAAGAAAATTTGCATAAATTCATGCATGCATAATCTGTGTGATCCAGATATTCATACACGCTCTCACGTGATAGAATCTTGCATATATGAATATATATCCACAAAAATGGGTAGAGAAAGGAATAACATTAGCTGCCATATGTATTTCTTAAATCTAACGCAAACCTTACAGATATGAAGCGTCTGAGACATTATCTCTTGTAATAAGGATATGTTAAAACAGTCATCATTTTTTAACTGTCTATTGATGACTGCAGCATAAATGAAGTCAATGAATTTTGTTAACAACTGACTGGAGAAATTTTCAGGGAGCAATCACAGAACGAATTTACGGAGGTCACTTTTGATTCCTCGGTTTCTCTCAAGGTACAGTGAGAAGAAGAAGTAAATGCAGCAAATTTGCATGATGGTCCATTACAGTACATCGTGTCCTGAAAATAAAAGACAAAAAAAAAATATCTGCTTACATTCCTTTGAATACACTATATTATCAATTTCATTTTACCGAGGCCCGTTCATTGTTTCAGTCTCGCAGTATACTTTCTTACTACTTATTTACCTAGAAATTAGAATGTAAACAGTCCGTCGTCTTATTTCTTTCCCGCTTCAGCCATGACTCTGGGAATTCCGAGGATGGAGTTGATCATTCCCGAATTCCTCTTGTGGGCCTCAACTGCGTTCCAGGATCCGTGGGCCACTCGCAGGATTTGGGCAGCAAGTTCTGCCACAACCTGCAATGAAAGTCACATCCAAAATTGTAATCAAAGTTTTTGTTTTGTACTGTGAAGTAACAATGTATTGGAGGCTTCCAGTTTGCATTCTGTACTACGTAATCTAATGACCAAAACTACTTTTTTTTCTCTTTTTTTGTGGAGGGTGGTTGCTCTTTTATAGAGAGTGACTCTAAGCAATGTTCGGGGCTCGTTATCTAAGACTAATATTTCTTGGGGGTCATTAACTTAATGATATTTACAGTCTTTTGTTTATGTTTTTACGGTTATATCCCCACCAGGCTTGTACCAAACAGGCCGTGATACATACCAGGTCAAAATCCTTTGGGGCCACCATCTAGAAAAGATCCATTTTTTCCCTTACCCTCTGTTTTAATAACCTCCTGGCAATGATAGACTCACCTGTCTCTCTGTTATCATGAGATCTTCCTGAGCCATTGCATAGCAGGAGAGAACGACGACCACCAAGGCCAAGCAGACAGCTACGAATTTTGACTGCATTCTGAAAGAAAGTCAAGCGCATGGATAAGGTTATCTGTGAAAACGTCATGTTCTCTGTATCAACCATCTAAGATAAATTCACATCAAAACAGAAAACAAAATCGTGTGTTGGTAGTTCATACTGAGTTCATGTAAAGGGAAATAATTATGAAATACAGAACCGCTTGTGAATGAATACTTTGAGAGAGACGAAATAAGTGGGTGATCAGGAAGACAAACGAAGATCGAATGGTGGCGTCCAGAGAGAATCTCCCACTTTTTAAGCAGTGTCAACCCCTTTCCTGGGCCATACCTGTCCAACAACCCCTCCCTCCCGTCCCCTCCCCCACCTTCAACCCCAGGGTTCCATTCAAAGACAATTTTTTCTCGTCCTACCTTGTTTTGTCTGCATCATTTTTTTTTTGTCAACTATTATGTTTTTTTTAGCTCCATTCAAGCAAGAGTTTCAATTCTTTCCACATTTATTGTGTCTTGTACGATTATCATCTTATTTGAACGCAATGAAGGGACAACTGTGTGCATCCGAGCTTCGTGGCATTACAGTTTAATCATATGAATGAATATCGAACCAGATTTAATACCTATCTAAGCAAGGCCAGTTTTACTGGTTGGGATAAAAGAAACCTGATGTAGCCGCCTACCCGAATTTTAGCCTTTTGTCTTCCTAAATATGTTATGTAGCTATGTATGTATGTATATAAATGACCAAGATTATGACCTTTAACATTTTATTCCCAATCACTTAATTATTGCTTATTTATAACCTAATCAGTCGTTTGACAATTGCGTTATTTTGCTGAGCATCCAAGAAGTGGGAAACGACGAGAAACCTCGACCACCCTTGCCATCCATAGCAGTGACGATTTTCCCCTGCTTTTGTGAAGGAGGAATGGCGTCGTCAGATATTATATATCTATTTAGTAAGTTACTATCATGAAGTTATAGAATTATTTTTATTTTGATTCTAGCTATCTGTTTGCCTGTAAAAATATGTACGAGACACGTGATTTTATCAACGAGAAATTTCTATTATGAGGGAGCGCAACCTTCAGGTCTCACAAGCCTTTATTTATTCATATGTTTGTATTTTGCTGCTAGGCCCATGGTCCCTCTTCACCTCGTCTATGACAGACCAAAATCACCATCCCAGCTACTTATTCTCTTCCTTACGTTAACAGAAGCACAATAGCTCGTTATCTATCTTATTATTACTATTATTATTATTCCAGAAACAGATCCAAGAGGAGCAACAAGATTCCAATGCTGGCGACGAAAGAAGAAGACCATCCAACTTTTACGTAACCCATTCAGCAGATGGAAAACCGAGTCACTGTCATACGCTATGACACCCATACTTTCTTTTTTTTAATCGATTCTTTGTCCGATTGTGCTTTTTCTCGAGGAATTTCTATTCGTGATCATAATACAGATCATATTTTGTGTCAGTACAAGTTATCAGATAAATTCAATTTGCATATGTATAATTCAATCGGAAGAAAACAAAGAATCAGCCATGAAAAGAATGTGCAGAGACAAACACTATTAATTATTCATCATTCATTTTATTTATCAGAGAGCTTCTGGGGCTTTATCTTAAAAATTACCTATTTTAAATCATTCCTAAATACGAAGTAGTATTATGAGTGAAGACAAATTTTTCTTTTATTTATTATTTAATATTTCTACATAGAGATCCCTCTTTGCTAAAAATCTAATTTCTCCCAACCATCTTGTGAGTACTGCAAAGTTCCTGCTGCCTTATTAGCTTTTGTTAGTTAATACTGCACACTTCTTACATCCATTAGTAACATTTTTATTCTTAGATTATTATTATAGGCCAATAGCGTCTGATCTACTAATAATTTAGGGTATTACTAATAATACCCGGAACTCTCCCCTCACCTAACTTTCCTCAACTCGTCTGTGATATTTGTCATTCTTGCAGACATATCCTAATGCGTTTTTCATTTCCCAAACTTTTCACGGAATTTAAGTTTTTTAACATCAATTCATTGTAATTTGAATTTTTTCATTCTTTTGCATTAAAATGGCCTACTTTTATATCTGTAACTCAGAGGAGCAGCCTAGTGTATGATATTAAGCTTCTTGTTTTCCAATGAAATTGTCTTCTAAGAGTCTCATTCGATAAATAAAGCAGCTTGTCTTGATTTTCGCATCCGTAAATAATACTTAAGGTTTTCAGTTGTTCGATATCTTATCCATAGATATAGAGAAGCCTCCATAGCTATGGTCTTATCCACACCCGATGTACTTTTTAAAGACTCATGGACTTTTTCACTGACATTTTTATTTTGTTACCCAGTGAGAGAATGAATTAAGTCGTCATTCTTAGTTAATATGATTTGTTTACAGAGAAAATCAATATATTCCATATTTTGTACCTATATCTTTCCAATAAACTTTATTGGCATACAATACACCGACACTTGGGTACAAACACTCCATAACCAGATTGCTTTCAAATAAAATTATAATTGTCACAGAGAAAATACCTCGAGATAAGAATGAATGCCATGCTTGAACAGACCTATAGAGGAGATATGATTAAAGCAATAGAAAGAGAAAACGTAGGGAAGGGGTCAAATTGTCCAACGGTTGGTTGGGTGCGAGTAGGGTTGGAGTGTGGTGTTGGTACGGCACCCGTAGAGGACTGCTCAGCTGCTTAAAAAGAGGAAGTTTCTCTCACGACAACATCATTCGATCTTCCTCGGTCTTCTTAGTCACTCTTTCGCTCCAGTAGCACCTGAAAGTAAGTATAAGTATTATCCTTGATTAAGCTTTTTATATTTAATGGTTTTAACTATCTACTGTAGTAGGCTACATATGGATTTGTTTATTATCTGGAATGATGTGATCTCCTGATAGTTGAAAAAGATTCTCATAATACGGTGTAAACTATAAAGTTTCTATATCTCGGTTACCTAAGTAAAATTAAGTAAAATGATGTGCTGGTTACCTTAGTTTAAGAGAAACTCCACTTGATTTCCTTTTAGAATGCAGGCAAAATTCTTCGCCGTCCTTGTGGCAATGGTAGTTGTCGTTCACTCCTGCTATACGGTGTCTGCCCAGGAAGATCTCACGACAACAGAGAGACAGGTAAGCTATAAGGCCGTTATAAGAGTTCAGAAATCACTCTGTTGAAATTCTAGCTTTTAACCAAGTTTATAACCTAACTGGAAAACTGAAATGCAGTTGCTTTGCAGTTTGATACAAAGATATATGTTGCTTTAATATCTTTCCAGTAACCGTCTCCTAAAGCTTATATACTTGACTTAAAATGATTCAACAAGGGTCGCAGAACTTTATTTAGATAGAAACGTAACTTTCATTTTAGGTGGTGGCAGAACTTGCAGCCCAAATCCTGCGCGTGTCCCATGGACCCTGGAGTTCAGCAGAGGCCCACAAGAGGAATTCAGGAATGATCAACTCCATCCTCGGGATTCCCAGAGTAATGGCTGAAGCAGGAAAGAAGTAGGATGACGAAATGTTTACAATCTAGGTAGGTGAGGAGTGGGTGATGTACTTTCAAAAATGAAAATTATTAGTAAAAAATAGAGTGACCTGTATGGGTAAAGAGAGCATGCCTTCACAGGCCTGTACCAAGGGGGGATGGGGTGTCGAACTGTAATTTTAAAGTAAAAAGTAACAATCTTTTGTTTTTTGGTTAGTATTTTTTTTATAAATTGTATTATTAAACATTAACATCATTCTTTAGTAGTACGAAATACAATAGTGATAATAGGAATATGATATAGGCCACCATATTTGTAAATGATTTTAAGTAAAATTCTGTTAACCAAAGTCAGTTCTTTGAATAACATCTTATCGGGTAGAAGGGCATAGACCGCATACCCTATTTTTCTTCTTAATACAACTAAAATAACATTTTCAAGGACTCCATCCTGTATATACCTATATGTATGCAATGACATTTATAGAAGAAAAAGTCCAGTTTTGGGAAAAACGAACCACCCCCCCGACCCCCCCAAAAAAAAAAAAAAAAAAAAAAAAAAAACTCTGGGTACGGGCCTGTGTCATGTACTGAATTCAAAGAAATGAAACTTTCAAATTTACAAAGTTGATATTTTTGTCTTTTATTGCAGGCCACAACCTACTACAACTGACCACTACAAAAATTTGATGCATACACTTCTTCCAGCTGCACCTTTAGAGAAACCAGGACACCAAAAAATAACCTCCACAGTTCATTCTGTTACCTTTCCATGGAAATGAGTTTCTTCAGTCAGTTCTCAACGATACTCATTGATATTCATTTATACCACACTTCAGCAACAGGCAGTTGTGAATTGATGCCTGAGTCCAGATATCCATGTTGCTGGGGAAAATAATTCTCTGAAACTTCAGGTGTATAAGATTTGCATCAAATTTCATCAATAAATATGGCAGCTGAAATTATATTCTTATTTCCCCATTTCGTTGGTTAATATGTACATATACCAAAAAAGAATTAATGCAAGTGAAAGAATGTATGAATATTTGGATAACACAGATTAAAATGTATGTATGTATTATGTCTCATGTAACTTACTGGGTGGCTGATCTGTGACTCAACTATAGAAATCTCATGAGCGGTAATTGGACAAACATCCTTAAAAAGAATATAAACAGATCAAGAAATAGATAAGTCAGTAAATAAATATTTTATTAGATTTTTTAATAATAATCATAGCTTACGTATATCTCTGCTTAGAAAGGATTTTAAGTATGATTTTCGACTCGAGACTCAGTAGTCATCTTAATCGTAAACGCCGAATGCCTTAGTACTATTATATAGGGCTCTGCCCTAGTACAAACCGGGCCCGACAAAAACCAAGAAACTGAAAAATAAATAAATAAAAAAAAAAGAGTGAGGTTAAACCACAAAGGATAAAATAAACCTAAATTAAAAAATATAACAAATCACGGAACACAGAAGCGCAAAGAAAACTCATAGGCATTTCAGAAGAGGTTAAGATCGATTGTTGGAAAGAGTACACAGTCCATCATAAACGTTAAGGAGGAGGAGAGATAGACCTATAAATGGTTTCGTACATAAAGTGAAGGTGCATTGAAAAGAAATATAGGGTAGAATGGTGTAGTTTATACTGATGAGCCTTAAACGTAGCTATGTGACTCGTTCAATGTTGTGGAGTTTTATTGTACTATATTCCACGGATATATATATATATATATATGTGGATAACTTGATCCCGAAATATATAAAACGTGATGCAATGTATAAAGGTGATGCCACGGAGGGAAACGAAAACACGAGTACTGCCGAGATCTTTCCGTTTTAACGACCCTTTACCATTTGGACCTATATATTTGTAAAATGTGTATGAAGAAGGACCTTAAAATAAATGAAATAACTACTAATTAATTAATCCCACATGTTTTTAGCTAGTGTTTTTTTCTCTCTCTCATGTTCTCTATATTTATATCCTATGTTCGTTTCTCACTCTTTATATGAGCATTTTTGTAAATTTCACGTTATAATACAAATTTTATTGTTTTTCGATTTAAAATGCCTTTGACCAATGTGTCTGACCACACCGCTCCTAAATCCTTAATCTAATACTCGGAATTTTACTAAATCTCTACTGTCCGGTCGTATATGCCTCTGTTCTCAATATGTATTGTGTTCTGACTAAATTACCTGTGGCCACGTGTGGCTTTTCTCGTTTATTCGTTTCTTCAAAGTGAATTGGACTTTATGTTAATACTGTAATGTCTGTTTGTATACTGTACCTACTTATACTGTGCTTTTCTCTGTTCTGATCAATTTTGCTTTTGCCTTAAGTAAAGGGTCGTTAAGACCGAAAGATCTCGTCAGTTCTCGTGTTTTCAATTTGCTCCGTGGCATTATCTATATATATATATATATATATATATATATATATATATATATGTGTGTGTGTGTGTGTGTGTGTGTGTGTGTGTGTGTGTGTGTGTATATATATATATATATATATATATATATATATATATATATATATATATATATATATATATATATATATATATATGGCTAGTTTCCTCAGACAAAGGTTACATTTACATTAATCATGTATCAGAAGAGAAAAATATGATCTGAGATGCTAGAAGGAAGAATGGCGTAAAAGTTATACATTGAAAAAAAAAAAAACTGGGAAAGCACAGTATATGTAACTTAATCTTCCCATAATATATTCATTTTATGTGGACATGTGTGAGTAAAGCATATAAACTCAATTACAATACACATATGTAATGTATAGTACGACTCTGTGTGTGTGTGTTTGTGTGTACGCGCGCTCATGTGTGTGTAGGCGTAATCCATAATTATATTTTCCAGTATTATATTTTAAATTATATTTAATACGAGAAGTTTGGATTATGGGGGTATCATCTTGAAGAGTATATTATACATCATAAAGTGAAATGGAACATCGATTGTTAGAGGGGTACTCCTTGTCATTATCAGAACCTTAACTAATTATTAATAGCAAGTAAAATATTAGTGTACCATGAAGTTTCTGCATTGACATTATTAATCCATTTCTGATAGTAAGCACCACGCCAAACATTTTTCAACGAATTGTTCCTTAGTGAATGGTTACGTGCTTACCTAAACTACCATGATTTATTTTAGTGTATCATGGCATTTCTTCATATTTGTGATTAACCGACTTATTTTCATCATTCCCTTACCGTTGTCAGCGTAAGTGAACCGAGAAACTTCTAGTTAACTACTGTTACATCATCAGTTGCCCCTGACATATATCCTAAGGTAGAATATTTTTGCAATTTTAATACTTGCATATTCAGATT
This sequence comes from Macrobrachium nipponense, assembly GCF_015104395.2. Classification (NCBI taxonomy): domain Eukaryota; kingdom Metazoa; phylum Arthropoda; class Malacostraca; order Decapoda; family Palaemonidae; genus Macrobrachium; species Macrobrachium nipponense. The sequence continues at coordinate 17,368,084 of NC_061088.1, read as the reverse complement.
TTTTTAAAGCGAATAATTGCATAAAAATAGTATTTTTAAGTATTATTATTATATTTATAGCCTATGAGTCACACTAGTAGGCTTTTTACCCTTTAATTTCGCAGTTTGAATAGAGGACTGTCATATTCTCTCTGGTGGATTTCAGAAACTATCAACAATGGCTGCTTCCATATCGCAGGCCTGTAAACATTTACGGTTTCTCGTAAGTATGGAAGGAATTCATACATTTTAAGATTTTATTTGCTAATTAGAATGAATAATGTGCAATAGATATATATGATAAAACATTATCCACTGAAGGGTCTCTGAAGATAGTGTGGCCTTTGCCGTCATCGCGTGACCGGCGTAAACCAAATTATTCAATCTAGCTTGACGCAATTTACATTTTGCGTAAATTAATGTAGTATATCTTGACTGAAAACCAGCTTTCAAAGCTATTGATTAGGTTCCAGACTACAGACTAGTTTATGGTTATGGACTATCCTGCAGACTTGTATAAGGCTGCTGCTTATACACTCGTTAAATGTCACACGAGGTTTATGATTTGTTCATTAGCTTAGGTACCTAGGGTATACAACCGACTGGACTAGCCGAGCCACTGACTACCGCGTTTGTGGCCACCCTCCGAAAAAGTACTTTAACACGTCCAGACACCGGAGATGGTCATCAGGCATACTCATGAGTAGTTGGTGGTGAGAGGCGCAGCGCGAGACCTCTACTCTCCTTTCGAAGTACCTAAGTACTTAGTAGCTATTTTCTCCAAAGTCAGAAGTAAGGTCATATTTTGAGATTAAACAGAGGGTAATGAAAAGTGTGGCCATATGCTGTGCACACTACCTCCATGTCGCTTTCGAAATTTTTACTTACAACTAGCCTATAAATATTTTGAAGATTGACGCCATCTTAGCCTAATATTTGTGGAGTCGCTTGTGTCAACAAACTTCCCATTTCCTGCGCTAAATCCGCACACCACTCGTAGCCATAGGCTAGTTGTAAACATCCAGCCTAACTAGTATCTACTTAGTAGTAGCTGACCTATCTACTGTCATCTAGGGTAAACAACCGCATGGACTGGCCAACTCACCGACTACCACAGCTAGACCACCCTCCGAAAAAGTACTTGTAACACGTCCCATGTCCTGACACCGGAGATGGTCATCAGTCATGAGTTGTTGGTGGTGAGAGAAGGAGCTCAAGACCTCTACTCTCCTCTCGAAGTAAGTATTTTCTCCAAAATTAGAAATTAAGGCCATATTTTAAGATTTAAACAGAGGGTAATGAAAAGGGTGGCCAACGCAGTGCCCACAACCCCAAAACGCTTTGGAAATTTTTACTTACGATAAAAAAAAGTTTAGAAGATTGACGCCATCTCGATGTTTGTGATGTCGCTTGTGTCAACAAACTTCCCATTTCCTGTGCTAAATCCGCACACCACTTGTACTCATAGACGCTGGGACACTTTCATCACAACAATCGTAACCCCGACCTCTTACCAAATAATTCGTGAAATTTTGACAATTTTTTTGGCCAAAAAATATACCCTTTTTTTTTCTTTCTTTTCTTTTTTTTATTTTGACCTCTATGAGTCCGACACCTTTTCTGGCAGTCGCATATTATATATAGCAGTTTTAGGAAGGATTCCCTCAATTTTTGTGTGTAAATAGCGTATTTTGTATTTTTTGTAAATATATTCATAAAATATTATTTGAGAGAGAGACAGAAACATTTCTGATATAACAGTAGATTACATCTTAGTGCAGATTTTTTTACATAATTCTGTTCTAGGATAATATGAGTTAATTCTATAAAAAAAATTAGCCACTTCCTATTACTTTTTTTTTTTTTTTTTTTTTTTTCCTCACCCTTTTTTTCTCGTTTTGACCTCTATGGTCTGACACCTTTTCTGGCAATCACATATTGTAAATAATAGTTTTAAGAAGGATTCCCTCAATTTTTGTGTGTATATAGCGTGTTTTGTATTTTTTAAAAATATTTTTGTAAATTAATTTTTTTATACTTATTTTTTAAGATATATTTGTAATAAATATTTAATTTGTAGATGGGTATTAAGTCTTAAAATTATTTTTCTCTTCATTTTAGGAAATTCGGTTGTTACTATCCAGAAGATGGGGTCCATTGTGCCATCAAAGCAGTTTAAGTCCCTATGCAGTCACCGCAGGCGCTGCGGAGTCACAACTATGTATCAAGGTCTGTATTTTAAGGTAACCATGTAATTATTTTGATACTGCAGTTGAATATTTATTTATTTATATTATATATTTATTTGTCTTTAGCCCTGGATTGTCTTAAGCAAGGACATGTGCTTCATGTTATTTTTTGTACACAATTTTCTTCCATGTGCAGACATGCATTTCTTTTGTTTATGCTAAGGATCCTGTGAATGCAAAGCAGAAGTGGCATTGATAGTTAAAGTTACAGCAGCCTTGTTTCTTTATTGATACGGTGCCATATTGTTTAAAGTTACAGCATCCTTTTTTCTTTATTGATATAGTACTTCATTTTTGTTTCTCCTTCTTACCTTCTTTCATTTTGATTATCTAAATTATCCATCTCTAGCACTTACAAATAATGTATGATGTAGTACCTTTATTCAGTATTCTTAGCTCTCTGATGTAGGTTAAATTGTAGTTACAGTAGCCATATGGCTCTTGTAATGTTGAATATTAGTTTTGCTATATACATAGTTCACATAATCCTAAGTCATTTCCTCTTGTCTTTTCAGAGATTCTACAGTGCTCGGCCTCCTCCACAAAGACCACCCACCTTTTTTGGAAAGATCATAGAAAATTTAAGAGATGAGATGGCAAGAAATCAGAAAATGAAGGAAAGCTTGAAAGAATTCCGAAAAGATATGGAAAAACTAGAAAAATCCGAAGCATTGCAAAAAGCAAGGTAATAGAATGACAAATTATATTTTTCATACAATCAACTTACCTGTCAGATATATACATAGCTAAGACTCCGTCGTCCCCGACAGAAATTCAAATTTCGCGCCACTCGCTACAGGTAGGTCAGGTGATCTACCGGCCTGCCCTGGGCGGCAGGACTAGGAACCATTCCCGTTTTCTACTCATATATTTTCTGTCGCCGGTGGTATCAACATCGTTGCTGCCACCTCTTGACTGGAATTTGCTTTTCTAGACAATTGATCATCTTTTTGTGGACTTTTGGTGACGTACCTGGATCGTTGTTTTGGCATTCGCTACTGTGGACTGGATTTGGACTTGCTTTTGATTTTTCTTCAGAATGTCTGATTCAAGTGTTTGTGTGAGAATGTGTGTGAATGTAGGCTGCAAGGTGAGGATACCGAAAGCTTCGGTTGATCCTCACACTGTATGTCGCAAATGTAGGGGTTTTGATTGTTCTATTTCTAACACCTGTCATGAGTGTGAGAGGTTGAATGTTGAGGAATGGAAGACTCTAACTTCTTACTTGAAGAAGTTAGAAAGGGATAGAGTCAGAAGGGCTGCATCTAAGATTGCGGGTAGTAGTACAAGGCCTATTGAGCCTTTGGATAATTCTAACTCTTCTCTTAATTATGATTCTGTATCAGGACCCTCACTGGCCTTACATTCAGATTCGGCCTCGGAAATTGCTGAACTGAAGGCTACTCTTCACAGGATGAGATCCAAAATGGCTACCATGAAAGGTAAGGACTGTGAAAGTGATTTTAGTGAAGTGAGTGTCCCCAGTGTTGTGGAGGGGGCGTCTGACCGTCTCTGCGACGCTCCCAGGCCTAGACCTCTTCCAAGCTCCCAAGCCCAGAGGAGAAGGAAAGTCGAAAGCCGTACGGAGGTTGTGGAGAATTCCCCCCCGGTCAGGCGTCCCTTCAGCAGGTGCTGTATATAGACAGCCTGCTCAGGACCGCTATCGAAAAAGCGTCCTCAGAGAGTGCTTCTCTTCGTCCGCTTCTCCCTCTCCTAAACGAGGGTGGAAGGATTCGGACTTGTCCAGGCCCCTGAAAAGGCACTGGAGAGATCCTGTTTTGGATTCAAGCCCAGAACACTTTTCGGAAGAAGCGCCTCCTTCTATCAAGAAGGCGAAGAGGGTTTTGACGTCCCATGATGTGGGCAACACGCCTTCGAGGTCTCCCTCGTTCAAGAAGACGCAGGAGAGGCTTCCAAGAGGATCATTTTGGCGGTGCAGGAACAGCTATCCGCCTTAGTAGGAGTCCTTTCGAAGGATCCTCCTCGTAAGAAAGACGTCAGACTGCCGGTCAAGAAGACTCGTCTTCCTTCTCCCACCAGGAGTGAGGCTCCTGTGAGACGTGAGTCTTTTGAGAACTCAGATAGAGACTCGTGGGACGATTTTGATTCGCCAGGCAAGCGCGTAGCGCCAGCCAAGCGCGAGGCATCCTACAGACGAGAAACGTCCTCTAGGATTAGAGAGTCAGACAAGCGAGAAACGCATTACAGACGAGAGGATTCTCCCAGATGGGATACGTCTGCCAGACCAGCAGCGTCAGCCGAGCGCGAGGTAACAACCAGGCGTGAGGATTCAGCCAAGCGCGAGGCTCCAGACAAGCATTTGTCATGCAAGAATGTGGCACCAGGAAGACGCGAGACTTCAACCGGGCGCGAGGCGTCAGTCAGGCGCGAGAGTTTTGAGAGGCGCGAGGCACCAGTCAGGCGCGAGGCGCCAGCCAAGCGCGAGGAGTCAGTCAGGCGCGAGACGCCAGCCAAGCACGAGGATCCTGCCAGGCGCGAGGCGCCAGCCAAGCGCGAGGAGTCAGCCAGGCGCGAGACGCCAGCCAAGCGCGAGGCGCCAGCCAGGCGCGAGGCGCCAGCCAGGCGCGAGGCGCCAGCCAGGCGCGAGGCGCCAGCCAAGCGCGAGGCGCCAGCCAAGCGCGAGGCGCCAGCCAAGCGCGAAGAGCCAGCCAAGTACGAAGAGCCAGCCAAGCATAGGAGCTCTTTACACTCTCTTAGCCCCTCTCCTATTAGGAGTTTGTCTCCCGTAGAGAGAGTTTTTGGACAGGAAGACCCGGAACGGGAAGTGGCCTCTCCTGCTGATCCGATTTTGGAAGAGGAATCAGAGGACGAGTCTCACGGTAAAGAAGGACTGTCGAACTACAAAGTGTTGACAGCTCTCCTTCTCCAGGAATACGGAGATGCATTGATCCCTGCCGCTCCTCCTTCGCCTCGTTCACTTTTTTTCATGCTCGAAGACACCGAAATCGTCGGCTTTCTTGAAGATGAGACCGACGATTTCTATGAAGAGAGCTCTGCAATCGCTGGATAGCTGGATGCTAACTAAGAAAGAGCTAGTAAGGACAGTGTTTTGCATGCCTCCCCCTAGACTTACGGGCAAGAGAGGGATTTGGTACCAGACTGGGGAGAATATGGGTCTCACTCTTCCAGCTTCAGCTGAAGCTGACTTTTCCAGTCTGGTAGATGCATCCAGGAGACATAGCCTTCACACGGCTAAGATTACTTGGGGTCTTTCAGAGTTGGATCATCTCCTCAAGGGACTTTTTCACATTCTAGAAGTCTTTAACTTCCTAGATTGGTCCCTTGGGGTGATGTCCAAGAAGGCTCATGCCCCTGAAGGGCTAGAACCGGATGTACTCCTGGCAATTTTGTCATGTATTGACAAGGCGGTGCAAGACGGCTCAGGGGAAGTTTCTTCCTTATTTGGAGCAGGTCTCTTGAAGAAGAGATCTGTTTTTAGCGCTTTCTTGACGAAATCAGTATCACATTCGCAGAGAGCAGCTTTGTTATTCGCCCCTAGGTCTGATTTTCTGTTCCCGTCACAGTTGGTGAGGGATATTTCCCGATCTCTGACGGAGAAAGCGACTCAGGATCTTCTCCTGCAATCGTCCAGGAAGAAGAGACCAGTGATGGTGGGAGAGAAGAAAGTGGGGTCTACTCCTGTTCGGCCCTTTCGAGGAGGCCCTCCCACTAGAGTTACCGCTGAAAGGAAAACGACCGAAAAGAGAGGTCGAGCCTCGTTCCGCCCCTTTAAAAGGGGAAAGTGAAGTGGCGCTCCTCCAAACACCAGTAGGTTCCAGGCTCCGGGGATTTGCGGAAGCCTGGACTCGCATCGACACAGACGCTTGGTCGATGTCGGTTCTTCGGAAGGGATATCTCATTCCTTTCCTGGACAATCCTCCCCTGACGTCAACTCCGAGGGAATTTTGTCCGCCAATTACAAGGACCCTGTGTTGAAAGATACTCTTCAACAAATGGTGGATCAGATGTGGGACAAGAGAGCTATAGAACTTGTGCTGGATCAAAGCTCCCCAGGGTTTTACAATCGTCTTTTCTTGGTTGCGAAAGCCTCGGGGGGCTGGAGACCAGTTCTGGATGTCAGCGCTCTGAACAAGTTGGTTCAAAAACAGAAGTTCTCCATGGAAACCTCTGCTTCAGTCCTGGCGGCTCTTCGCCAAGGGGATTGGATGGTGTCTCTGGATCTCCAGGACGCTTATTTTCACGTCCCGATCCATCCTTCGTCGAAGAAGTACCTCCGTTTCATGACGGGGGGAAGGATCTTCCAATTCAGAGCCTTGTGTTTCGGCCTGTCTACGGCGCCTCAGGTTTTCACGAACCTTTTGAAAAATGTGGCAAGATGGCTTCATCTGAAAGGAATCAGTATATCTCTATACCTAGACGACTGGCTTATCAGAGCAAAGTCAGAGAAACAGTGTTTGGAGGACCTGACTGTGACACTAAACCTGATAAAGACATTAGGATTACTCGTGAACCTCGAGAAGTCCCAACTGATCCCCAGCCAGAACTTGGTCTATCTGGGATTCGGATGGATTCTCGGGGTTTTCGGGTATTTCCTTCTCAAGAGAGACTAGCGAGAGGTTTAGAAAAAGTCTCTCTCTTCCTAAGGAAGGAACGGACTTCGGCGAGGGAATGGTTGAGCCTGTTAGGGACCCTTTCCTCGCTCGAACAGTTCTTTCATCTAGGAAGACTTCATCTCCGTCCTCTTCAGTTCTTCCTCAGAAGTTCGTGGAACATGAAGACAGGACTCCTCTCGGACAGTTTTCCCATTCCAGATCTAATAAAACGACATCTAGAATGGTGGTTACTCCCACTGAGGGAAAACAAGGGTACTTCCCTGGAAATACAGAGCCCAAACCTTGTATTGTTTTCCGACGCGTCGGAAAAAGGTTGGGGAGCAACTTTGGGAAAGAGAGAAGTGTCAGGCACTTGGAATGCTCTTCAAGTGTCCTGGCACATAAACTGCAAAGAACTGCTGGCTGTACACCTAGCTCTAAAGAGCTTCGAACCGTTAGTATGCAACAAAATAGTACAAGTGAATGCGGACAATACAACCGCTCTGGCATACATTCGGAAGCAAGGAGGTACTCACTCGTATGCCCTTTACGAACTCGCAAGAGAACTGCTGTTGTGGACATCGCAAAGGAACATCTCTCTCTTGACGAGGTTCGTTCAGGGAGTAAGGAACGTAAGAGCGGACAGGCTGAGCAGGAGGAACCAGGTCCTTCATACCGAATTGACCCTCCACTCAGACGTTTGCCTCAAGCTCTGGTCTCTTTGGGGAACTCCTCATGTCGACCTCTTTGCCACGTTCCTCTCGAGGAGACTGGAAGTCTTCTGTTCAGTAGTAGAAGATCCCAGAGCTCTAGCAGTAGACGCCTTCCTGCTAGATTGGTCTCAGGTAGACGTTTACGCATTTCCCCCATTCAAGATTCTGGGGCAAGTACTCAGGAAGTTTGTGACTTCAAAGGGGACAAGAATGACCCTGATAGCCCCCTTTTGGCCAGCTCAAGAGTGGTTCCCAGAGGTACTGGAGTGGATAGTAGACTTCCCCAGATCCCTTCCACAAAGGAGGGATCTTCTCAGACAACCACACTTCGAGAGGTTTCATCAAAACCTCCCCGCTCTCGCTCTGACTGCCTTTCGACTATCGAAAGACTTGTCAGAGCGAGAGGCTTTTCTAGTAAAGCAGCAAGCTCGATCGCTAGAGCCCGGAGAACTTCCACTATCCGGGTTTACCAATCCAAGTGGGAAGTTTTTAGAAGGTGGTGTAAGTCAAAGAAGTTGTCCTCCTCCAGTACCTCTGTAACAGAAATAGCTGATTTTCTGTTATTTCTGAGAGAAGAATCGCAGCTCTCCGTAGCCACGATAAAGGGCTATAGAAGTATGCTATCGGCCGTCTTTAGGAATAGAGGCCTAGATTTGGGAAACGATAAGGATCTGCATGATCTGATTAGGTCGTTTGAGACCAAGAAGTCTAGAATTACTTCTCCCCCTAACTGGAATCTAGACGTAGTGCTGAAGTTCTTGGCTTCAGAGAGATTTGAACCCCTACATTTGGCCTCGTTTCGTGATATAACGAGAAAATGTTTATTCCTTTTGTCACTAGCGACGGCAAAAAGGGTTAGTGAACTGCACGCCCTTAGTGACAAAGTCGGGTTCAATATAGATTCAGCCATCTGTTCCTTCAAGGAATTATTCTTGGCGAAGAATGAAAATCCTTCGAATCCCTGGCCGAGAAACTTCGAGGTAAAAGGATTATCGGGTCTCGTCGGCAGGGAACCGGAGAGGTCTCTTTGCCCAGTAAGGGCGTTAAAGTTTTACTTACAGAAAAAGGAACAGTTGGGAGGTTCTAGACAAGGTCTTTGGTGCTCAGTGAAGGATCCATCAAGACCTATGTCTAAGAATGCCTTAGCCTTTTTTGTCAGGAACGTAATTACGGACGCTCATAAGGCTTGCACGGATGATTCTTTAAAACTCCTGAGAGTAAGAGCTCATGAAGTGAGAGCAGTGGCGACGTCTCTCTCTTTTCAGAGAAATATGTCGCTGAAGAATATCTTGGAAGCGACATATTGGAGATGTAATTCTGTGTTTGCTGCTCACTATTTGAAGGATGTGCGTGTGACCTATGAAAAATGTTTTTCCTTAGGTCCTTTTGTGTCTGCGGGCACAATCCTGGGTACAGGAGCTGACAACAATCCTTAAAAATTTTTTTTACTACTTAAGTCTAATAGATATGTTCTAGACTTTCTGCTGAACAAGTGCAGTTGCCGCACAAGCGGCCAGTCACTTCAGTTCAGTAAGGAACTCTTGTGATATCTTGTAATAGATAAAATTTTTTTTTTGAAATTATTGTGTGCGTGTACATTGTGGTTTGAGTTACGGTTGTTGCGAAGAGTTGGGGATAACTCGGAGCAATTTTTAATACTAACATGGTGGTTAGGATCAGGTGGTCGGGATTGGTTGTGTGCTCCTTAATAAGGTGTGTTGTCATGTAAGTGGATCAGCACCCATTGACAAAGTCCTTTCAGGCTCTGCCGAGTAAGTGGATAAGACCCCTTCGGCAGACCCACAAGAATTCTTGGCCATAGATCACATATCTCGCTAAAGTTTCTTGAGGTGATGCAGACTACGGGGAAAACACCCACGAAGTCTACCACCTATCAGGTAGGAACCAAGGTTTTTATTTTATACCTACAACAGATGTTGTTTACCTGTCTATTCCAGTAGTAGCTGTCTCTTACCCTCCACCGAAGGGTGCCAATCAGCTATGTATATATCTGACAGGTAAGTTGATTGTATGAAAATGATATTGTTATAATACAATAAAGTTTCATACATACTTACCTGGCAGATATATACGATTAGGGCCCACCCAGCCTCCCCGCAAGGAGACAGGTGGAAGAGAAAATATATGAGTAGAAAACGGGAATGGTTCCTAGTCCTGCCGCCCAGGGCAGGCCGGTAGATCACCTGACCTACCTGTAGCGAGTGGCGCGAAATTTGAATTTCTGTCGGGGACGACGGAGTCTTAGCTATGTATATATCTGCCAGGTAAGTATGTATGAAACTTTATTGTATTATAACAATATCATATTTACAGAATAAGTCATCACCAAGCAAATATCTTACCTTACATCAACTTAACTGTAAGACCTATGAAGGACCTGAATTAGCTTGCTAAATGTATTCATTCATATTTTACTGATTCATCTTGATGTTGTGTCAGATTTTCCATATTGTAGGTTATCTTAAAATGTGTTCTCTCCACTGCCTCCTGTCTTATGCATGTCCAAATTTCCATTTGGTCTCTTTGTTTACCTTTACCTTTTCTCTATATTATTTTGGGGTGCATCTTCAGGACTATCCTGCTGCTTTCCTTTCTAATATTTTGACTAATTGATCTTCAAGATGTCAGGCTATTATCCAGCCTCCAGACACCACACTTCTTTTCAACTATATTGCTAATATCTTCCCTTTGTGTTTTGTAGTCACATCTCATTTTTATCAGTAGTCTAGCAGTCTCAACTTTTCATTAATGTTGTTACTTTTTTTTATATTTTTTAACAAGTATTCTGCTACTTAAAAGGCCCGCCCATCAAGCATTAGATCAATGGTGCACAACCGGCGGCCCGCGGGCCGCATGCGGCCCCCAGTGAAGCACATGGCGGCCCTCGAAGTTATCATAGAAAACACAATATATCACTCTCTGTACAGTAAAAGAAAATAATAAATATAAACATATTACTCCGTCTTATGATATAATTACAAATAGTAAAAATGTACTATATAACACACACACACACATACACATACATATGTATGTAAGTATGTATATGTGTCTGTGCAGTCTAAAATAGGAGATATTGCTACAAGGCCAGGCATTTATCATTGTAGTGTTTTCAGATTAATTTTGCTTAGCTACTATGGCTTCTGGTACTTCTGTGGACAAAAACTCAAGTCGAAAAAGAAAGCTTGAAGATGAACATAGAAAATTTCAAGAAATATGGACAGATAAATATTTCTTTGTGGAAAACAGTGGAAAAAAAATCATTTGCTTGATATGCCAGAATAGTGTGGCCATTTGTAAGGAATACAATTTGCAAAGGCATTATCTGACAAAGCACAAGCCTTATGAAAAATTTGTTGGTGATCTAAGAAAGCAGAAAATTAAATCACTAATGCAAGGTTTTCATGTGCAGAAAAATATGTTTATTCAGAAAAATAAAGAGGCACAGGACGTAACAGGAGTGAGTTATGAAATTGCAAACCTGATTGCTAAACATTCCAAGGCATTTTCAGAGGGGGATTTCATTAAAAAGTGTATTCTACTTGCTGCTCAAAAACTTTCTCTAGATGTTTTGAAAAAGTTTGAGAATATCAGTTTGAATCGTATGACAGTGCAACGTCGTATTGTTGATTTGTCGGGTGATATAGTAGACCAGTTGAAGGAGAAAAGTAAACAATTTGTGTACTTCTCCCTAGCCACTGATGAATCAACTGATGTTACATCTACGGCTCAGCTACTTGTATTTGTATGTGGTGTGACAGAGGACTTTTCTATTCATGAGGAACTCGTAGGGCTCAGTTCATTGAAGGGGCAGACAACTGGTAGTGATTTACTTAAGGGGACCGTCCGCTATGGCGGATGACATGTCAATTTGAAAAAATAAAAAATCGAGTTATTACTTGTATCTATGCAGAAACATGCCGTGCATGCTTTCCAGAAGTTTCAGCCAATTATTTTCACAAATAATGAAGATATAGCGGTTTTTAAATGATGACGTCATCGTAACTGCGTCGTCTGTATGACTTGAGTTTGACAGAATCGTTTTTGTGTGTTTATTTTTGCATATATACAGCGATTTTTTAAGATTTTTTTTGAAATTCTCATACATCTGGTAGCAATGAAAGGTAGTGTGACACTGGGCGAGAAGCGAGCTGCTCAGAGCGGTTATTTATAGACGAGACTCGGAGAATGACTCAGTTACGCCACAGACGTCAAAGCGGTTACATGCGCGTAGGCACTTGCGTTTGGTTACTAGCTATTTACGTTGTTTTTATAACTTCTTAGTGAACTTATAGCAATGCCGAAGTTACCTAAGATCAAGAAGGCTACTCAGCAACTATGGCTAGCAAAATTAGCGAAGGCCAGGAGTGTGCTGAAAGAAAAACACGAAAATTAATTGTTTTCAGCTGCCCTCATTGTCTCATGTCTCGCCGTCAACATCATTATCTGGTGTCACGCTGAGGGTACTAACACCACTTTTAGGGTAGGACCACGATCCTTGATGTAGAAATCAACAATAAAAAGTACAAATAAAGTAATTATAATAATGTTGTTTTGACTTTTATAAGAAAAAAGCGAAAATTTACATAGCAAATCTTTGGGAGCTCATAACTCAAAAACATACTTATGCGCATGTCGGTAAAAATTACTCGGTTATTTATTATCCAATTTTAGAGAGAAAGATATCATTGGAAAGAGGAATAAAAATCCCATAATTTTGTGTGACAGAATTTTGATATCTTTTTTTTCTTTTTTTTTAGAATTTTTTGAGTGTCTAGACTAAAAAAAAAAAAAAAAATCATAAAAAATAAAAAAATTAAAAAATCAAAATTCTGCCACACAGAATTGTTCCGTATATAAAGAAGTTTTTATGGTATGATTTTCAATACAACTGATGTCATATTAGCGGAGAAAACTCTACCAATTTTTTTTTTTAAATCATGATTTTTGCTAATAAAACGAAAAGTTTTTCATCAAATGACTTGAAATTTTTATATGATGAAGGTATTATATATATCTAAAACATATATGAAAATTATGTATTTTGCGTAATAAATAAAAAAAATAGACATCATAGCGGACGGTCCCCTTAATGGACTTTTAGAACAAATTTCAGTAATTGAGTTAGATTTGGACAAGTTAGTAGGAATATCAACTGATGGGGCTCCTGCAATGATAGGCAAGCAGAATTGATTGGTGCAGCTATTGATTAAACACCTTGGAGAGCGAAAATATGAACTGAAACAATTTCATTGCATAATACATCAACAAAATTTGTGTGGAAAAGAACTGGACTTTGATCATGTAATGAAAGTTGTAGTTTCTACAGTCAATTTTATCAAGTCACGCTCAGCTTTGCATCACCGGCAATTCAAGCAATTTCTTGATGAAATTGAAGCAGAATATGGCGATTTAGTGTTTTTCACTCAAGTAAGGTGGTTAAGCAGGGGAAATACGCTGAAAAAATTTATCAGTCTTCTGGATGAAATTGAGATATTTCTTTATGAAAAGAATAAGATGGTACCAGAACTTACAAATGCTGACTGGCTTTGTGATTTGTCATTTCTTGTAGATCTCACAAGTCATTTAAATAACTTGAATCATAAACTTCAGGGGAATAACCAACTTATCTCTCAGCTAGCCAATTATGTGACAGCTTTCGAACAAAAACTAAAATTGTTTCAGTTACAGATAGTTAAAGGAGAGTTAGGACACTTCCCAAATTACAAACTTATGTGTGAGAAACACAAAGTATGCAATAGACATGAATATTATGCAGCAAAATTAGGAAAACTTTTGGAGGCCTTTGAGAGCCGATTTGAGGACCTAAAGAAAGAAGTCAATGATTTGAAGTTGTTCAGCAACCCCTTTTCTGTATCTCCTGATGAAGTAGAATTCGAAGCACAAATCGAACTGATTGATCTTCAGAATAATGACAGCCCTCGTACCAAGTATAATGAAGGGGACTTGCTCAACTTTTATAATTGCTTGGCCAAAGATCAGTTTCCTTATTTGAGAAACAAAGCTGCTATTTATGCAAGCTTATTTGGCTCTACCTACATATGTGAACAAACATTTAGTCTGCTCAACCAGACCAAGTCAAATATTCGTAGCAGGCTAAGTGATCAAAATCTGCACTCTGTTTTAAGACTGGCAACCACAAATTTCCATCCTAACATAAAAAAAACTTGTACATGAATCTCGGTGTCAAAAATCTCATTAAAACAAAACAGGTGAGCAACTGTTTTTTTTATCTTTAAACATTCTACAAACTATTTATCATTTCATGTAAAATCTAGTCTAGTGGCCCTCGACTAGATATATGTTTGATGATGTGGCCCGAGTAGCTCAAAAGGTTGTGCACCCCTGCATTAGATGATGCTCGCTGTCCATTTCTCCTTCAGTAAATCTTTATGTACACTGGAGTCATCTAAAATCCCATATATTATATATTTTGTTCAATCATGAACATGTTAATGCCATTCTTTCATTTGATACCTATACTCGGTTTTTTTCCATCTGTCCAGCCGCCTGTGGTGTTTGTGTATGGTAACACTGCGTCCGGGGCTTTAGATAGTCACATTCATCTTACATTCAACAATAATAACAATATCCTATTTCAAATATTAACATGTAATTCACATACAGTAAATTATTAAAATGCTTTTCAGTTGCAAATGTACACCCAAATATCCTTTTATTTACCTAAAATTTACACATAGCGTAACTATCTAAAGCCCGGCAAGCAGTGTTACCATGTGAAAACACCACAGGCGGATGGACAGATGAAAAAAAACAGAGTATAGTACTGTATTGATTTCACCATGGAATCTACATAACCACTTTCTCATATGTATTTTTCTTTTGTTTTCCAGTTTACATTGCTTTAGAATTTCTCTTTTCCATTTCACTATTGCATTTTTTAAACATATATGACATCATCCTTTGATTCTGCTTTTAATACTGTAATGCTTGATGCGATGAAAGTGGAGCAATATAGTTTTTGGTATAATAAATTAAAGCTTGACTTGTGTAGGAAAATACTAGAATTAAACATGTATGAAGCACAAATTGCTTTCATGCTTTTATAATGCAATATGAAAATAATAGTAATGACGTTCATAAGCTGGGTTTCTTTTGGACTTTAGGTAAATATGCTCTTATCAGTTTTACTGACGAAGCTCAGTTTTTGAAAGATGAATTGTTTTTCAACATTTTTATTGTAACTTTTAGGGAAAAATATCAAAGTGTTGAGGAGGAAACAGCAGAAGGAACCAAAAAGGCTAGACAACAGTTAGAAAGTATAAAGAAACGTGTATCGGAGACAGTCGAGGAAGCCCAAAAAACCGAGATCTTACAGAAAGCAAGTAAGTTTTTTTTTCTAATTCATTTGCAATTATCAAAATAATGTTCTCTATAGTATTTACCAATCAGCTTTTTCTTTATTTTAGTGTATTTTAACATTATCATCATCATTCTCCAATCTGGTTTGTTGTATGTAGTATTAGAAGCCAACTGCTTTGCACAGTGAGTTCCATGTACTATTACTACGTATCTGATTTTCATTATCCGAGAGTCTCTAGCAACGAAGCTGCTGACAAAAGTTGGCTTTCAGCCCACTAATTTTTAATTTAGACACACCACAATAGTTATTACTAGGTAGTTTAATGAAACCACTGTGTCATATTTTGAGACTCCTAGGTCTTGTCTTGAATGAGAAGTTGATAACTGATGATTCACAAATAGGATATCTTTATTTACACAATTACTGTATTTATAACTGATTATTGAGACTCCTCCAGATTATATCTTTAGACATAATTACTGTGTTAACAACTGACTATTTTTAAAGGTGTGTGTCTTGTTTAGTTTTGTTAGTTCTTTTATTTTCTTCTTCTCCCTTACATCTTAATATGCAATTTTCGTTGTATTTCATTAGTGGTCTCTCAGTTGATATCAATGCAAGTACTAAATGCTCTTGATTTGTCTTGTAGGTAAGCTAACTGAAGAAGCATCAAAACAAGCTCAAAAAGTAACGCAAACATTGTCCCAGAAGGGTGAAGAAATCAGCAGAACCCAGACTTTCAAGACTATATCTGAAACTGCTAAGGCAGTAAAAGAAGAAATAGATCATTCCACTTTTGGGGGTTCTGGTGCTCGTGTGTATAAAGCTCCAAAAGTACTACGTAAAAGAGTAGAGCGAGACCCAGAAGCAGAACAGAGAATAATTCAGGTAAGTGCTATGGTATCTTTGTTGCTATCTTTGTTGCTTATCATTATATTTTAGAGTAATGAGACTTCCAAGACATTTTTGTATCTCGAGTTTGGTAGGTGGTTCCTCTTCAGGTGCCAATCGAAGAGTTATATGGCCATGCACACCCCCATACTGAAAGGATTTTTCTTTTTCAAATAATAGTGAAAAATTGGGATAAGGTAAAGGGAGAACACAGTTTGACATCTACAGCCATTTAGGAAGAGAATGATGGGAATGTAAACAGTAAGAAAATAAGAGTAATGCAGCAAGGGTTTGAAGGGATGCTGCAAAGGATTTTCTGTTCCATCTACAATATGCACATGGAAGTGGTATGCATACAAACATGTTAGTTCAATATTCTCTGAAACATTCTATGAGAAATTACTTAGAGATGCTTTTAATACATTCCTATTTTGTTTAGTAGAATGGGTGTGTGTTGTATGTAATGGGTGTGTGTTGTATGTAATGAACATATAGAGATTTTTAGAGCTCTAGGTTATTAAGTCACTTACTCTTTTTCTGTTGAATGAGTCTGAAGGTACTGTACTTGGTGTAACATTTGACCAACATCTTACTTTTTAGAAACATTTAACGTTTGACCAACATCTTACTTTTAAGAAACATTTAACGTTTGACCAATATCTTACTTTTTAGAAACATTTAACGTTTGACCAACATCTTACTTTTTAGAAACATATAATGAAAGTGTCAGCAAATGCCCCACAGAAGTTAGGTATATGTAAGACCTTATATGCTTATGTCTACTTCTACGAGAGATTTCTCTTTATATATGAGTGGTTTGTGGTGGTAGGTTTCTGTTTCCTTAGTTAATACGTAGACCATTGATGGATGGTCTCTTGTTTGTCAATTTTTCGTAAGTTGTAGTAGAGAAGTTCTTTCATGACAATTGATCCTTGATCGTCTTTTCTTGCTGAAAGCAATGAGATTTGCTGATTAGCAGCACCAATGTGCAGTAAATGTGCCTTGCTGTCCAACTTCTCAGTTCCAGAGGTCTTATTCCTCACACCATTGGACTGTGGAATTTCTTTTTGAGGATGTTGTGCAATTCAAACCAATT
The DNA here is from genome assembly GCF_015104395.2 of Macrobrachium nipponense. Taxonomy (NCBI): domain Eukaryota; kingdom Metazoa; phylum Arthropoda; class Malacostraca; order Decapoda; family Palaemonidae; genus Macrobrachium; species Macrobrachium nipponense. The sequence continues at coordinate 17,351,216 of NC_061088.1, read as the reverse complement.
CTCCATATACTTTTGTTTGTTTGTATGGTGTTTTTACGTTGCATGGAACCAGTGGTTATTCAGCAACGGGACCAACGGCTTTACGTGACTTCCGAACCACGTCGAGAGTGAACTTCTATCACCAGAAACATATACTTTTGATTATTTATTAATACTTATCTTTTTATTAATTTGTTACTTTATCTTTGCTTTCTAATAACTGGGCTTTTCTTTGCATATTTCCTATATTTTTTGTAATTTATTTCAAATGAGCACCACCTTTTTTTGGAAGCTTGAATTTCAAGTTAGTGACCCTTGTAGGCCTGTTCCATATGAATAGGGTTTATCTTCTGAATGGTGATCATTATATTATGCACTTTGAAAATTTTACAAGAAATTTTAGTGCCAATACGAGAATACTGTACATACTATAATTCATAGAAATTTTCTTTATTTCAGGCAAACACCGAAGCCAAGGGTATGGTGTTACATAGAGATTCCCAGTTTGCTCAGAGTTGGCAGAATTTCAAGGACAATAATCCATATGTGAACAAAGTGCTTGTCTGGAAGACAAGATTAGATGAAAGTGACAACCCTGTTGTTCGAGCATCATTGCTATTTAAAGACAAGGTAAGTTGAATTTCAGCCATACTTGTCAAGGCTCTATGGGGCTAATGCCATCAGGGCACCTTACGTGGTGCACTTAAGGTTCTTTGGTTCTTTGCAGCATTCCTCAGATCCTTTGCTACAACCCATTTCATTTCTATTACTGCACCTCCATGCATATTCTCTTCCATATTACTTTCCATCCTCCAGCAATTGTTGCAAAGTGCAACTATAAGGTTTTCTTCATGTTACATCTTTACAGCCTTTTTACTCTGTTTCCTTCATAAGTCCCAGTACTTTGGCCTTTGGCCTAAACTTGAAATTCATTCCATTGCTTTCATTAAAGTGATTTATTTTCTCTCCTTACTGTTGTGATGTATGATTAAAGTTGCTAGTTATATTTTTCCATTCTAGTGTATAATTATTCTTGCTAATCACAGCATCAAATAAGATAATTATTTAATGCTCAAAATTTTTCATTCATCCTGTTAAATTTATAAAGGACTAATATAGACAAATTGAAGATTTATAAATGACTAATATAGACAAATTGAAGAACTGGGAATCCTGAAACTGAGGTATTTTAAAATGTGCTTAGCATTACAAGTGGTACTGTAACTACCAATAAAAATTATGAAAATATTTAGTACTTTTCAGAGAAATCTGGGTAGTATGATAAGGTGCATTTGACTATGACTACTATTGGTATCAGGTTATGTGTAACTTTGGTTATTTCAGATGACTGAATTGTTTGGAGGAGTCTTTCAACGCACAGAATTATCAGAGGCTTTGACTGAGATATGCAAGATGGATCCCACTTTTGATAAAGAGAGATTTTTGTTAGAGTGTGAATACGACATGATTCCAAATGTTTTAGAAGCTATGATTAGACCAGATTTAGAGGTAAGTGTTAAAAATATGCCATTTCCCCATGTAGGGTAGGGATAGCTACAGAAATCAGTGCAAGAAAAATTTTGAGTATATTGGGTGGTACCATAATTTTATATTGACAATATCTTGTACAAAAAATAAAAAGAAAAGATCCTGAAGGCTGTGCAGTCATCTAAATTGTCATTTTACTGGTTGGTCTGCCAGAAGTGAACTGAAAGAATACTTGGTTAGGAATGGAAATGGTTAGTTACCCTGGCAATTCATGTATGAACATCTTCATTAAGTATGTATTTATTTCTCTTGGAGCAAAATATGTTTCTCATTTGGTTAATGTAATCTTGTGAATTCATCCTTAAATAGGCAATCCATGTCAGATTTATATATATAGCAGTGATAATTAAATTTCAAGATCTTGTAAAATTTTAAGGATCATTGAGATGAATTTTTCCACTGTCGAGTACAAGCGTCAACTGAAATTCTTAACTTGTTTTGATGTTACTTTTTTTTTTTTTTTGTAGGTATTACAGGACTGGTGTTATGAACGTGCCTATTCAGTGTTAGCAACCCCAGTGAAGCAAGCCTTTAATTTGGGGTTTAATTTTGATTCTAAGGTAAGCCGTATGAAATCATTTTATTTCTCTAAAGACATTCAGTACCTGTCTGTTTTCTTTGTTACAATAGTAGGGAACAACATATGTATAATTATAAGTTTATTATTATCTCTTACCATTGGCTGTCACCAAACTCTTGTTCTATTTTTAACTGGATCCAGCAAGCTAATAGAGATTTTTCCCATACTTAAAGACCTTAGGTTTGTAGTTATGAAAAATACAAATTGATTAAAAATTTGTAGAATTAATTCTGTTAATTAGTTTAACCAGACTATGGAGTCAAGATAAATTGGTACTGGTTACTCAGGTTACCTTTATCATGTCATACCAATACTTTTTCCAAGTCACTTAGTTTACTGGCACTCCATCCGTATGGAAAATGGAATAGTTCACTGAAACAGAAGTTGACCCTCAAAACTCATGGGTTTTGGACTCTCAGAATATTCATTAATACCACATTTTCTAGTGATGAAGACTATTTTTCCTAAAGTTTCTTGGAAAATAGATGCCAAAGGTAATTCTCACCGCAGAGGAAGGTTTTCTTTGTTAGGTAATAATTAGAACCCTTGCATATGACTTGTCAATAAAGTATAGTATAAATTATTCTCAGTTAAATTATTTAAACAAAAGTATCATAAAAATATATATACAGGGGGTCCTCGAGTTACGACGTTGATCCGTTCTTACGATGCATCGTAACACGAATTTCAGCGTAAGTCGGAAACATTGAAAAAAATACCACATGATTTATGTAAATACCTATCAATAACAACGAGAGAACAATTCCTTACCTTTATTAGTTTGATTGGCTTGCACACTGGAGAGGAAGCTGCGGTGCTGGAGAGACTGGGGGAGGTTAGTGAAGAGAAAAAGAACCTCCAGAAGTTGCTGGAGATGCTGAGGCAGATGATTCTTGAGGTGAGGCAAATGATTCTAGAGTTGAGGCAGAACATTCTAGTACTGGAGATGCTGAGGCAGGTGATTCTTGAGGTGAGGCAGATGTTGGGGCAGGTGAGTCTTTAGGTGAGGCAGAACCTACAGAAGGTGCTGGAGATACTGGGGCAGGTGAGTCTGGGTTAGCAGAACATTCAGAAGGTGCTGGATTAGCAGAGGCAGCTGAGGTAGAGGGTACAGGATCTTCTGCAGGCCTCTCTACCTTCTTAAAATACTGCTCCAGGTTAGTCTGAACAGAGAGCGACCTCTTTTCATCCAAGATCTCCTTGTAACACTGCATCAAATCCATGACGCCTCTGGAAACCCTAGTGAACCCTGTCCAAGTTGGGATCCTGAGCCTCAAAAGTTGACAACGCTTGCTGCAACTGTGCAAAACCTCTTATCAAGTCCTGCCTTGTGAAAGCCTTAGGCTCTGGGGTGGGTGCTTCTTCTTCTTCCTCTATTATCTGCTTCTCCAGTTGTATCAGGTCCTCAGCAGATAACTCCTCGCCATGAGACTCCAGGCAGCTCTGTAACATCATCAACCTCCATCTCCAAATTGATTTCCTTACTCAGGGCAACAACGTTCTTGACAACTAGCTGAACTGTGTCCTCAAACCCATGGAAATCATTCACAAATTGAGGACAAATTTTCTTCCAGACACCATTCATGTTTGTTTGCTTAACCTCCTCCCAGGAATTAGCAGCAATGTTCTTTACAGCATCAAGGATGTTGTAGGATTTCCAAAAGTCCTTCAGAGTCAAGTCCTTCTTGGTTTCAGTTGCCTGTAAAGCCATAGCAATTGTCCTTCGTAGGTAGTAGGCCTTGAACGAAGCAATCACTCCTTGGTCCATAGGCTGTAAAAGGGCCGTGGTATTAGGTGGAAGGTAAACCACCTTGACATTAGGGTTGAAGTCTCCCAGCTGGGCAGGGTGTCCAGGGGCATTGTCCAGCACTAGCAACACCTTAAAGGGGATACCCTTGGAGGCGCAATACCGCTCCACACTTGGCACAAAATGGTTTACGAACCAGTCCTCAAACACTGCAAGTGTCACCCATGCCTTCTTGTTGGACTTCCAAATTACTGGTAGTTGACCCTTCCAAATGCCCTTGAGTGCCCTTGGATTTTCAGCCTGATACACCAACAAGGGCTTCAGTTTGAAGTCGCCAGCAGCATTACCCCCAAGAAGTAAAGTTAGCCTCTCCTTGCTGGCTTTATGACCGGGTGCTGACTTCTCCTCCTTGGCGATGTAAGTGCGGTTAGGCATACGCTTCCAAACAAACCTGTCTCGTCTACGTTAAACACTTGCTGAGCAGAATAACCCCCCTCCTTAATTATCTCAGACAACGCTTTAGGAAATTCACTCGCTGCTTTCTCATCCCCACTAGCAGCTTCACCTTGCAATTTAAGGTTATGGTAATTGGCCCGAGCCTTAAATCGCATAAACCAACCCCTACTAGCCACAAACTCTTCACTTTCACTTCCCTCCCCCTTTTCTTTTTTCAACGCTTCAAACAATCTTTTCGCCTTCTCCTGAATCACCATAAGGCTGACTGGGATACGCCGTTGATTTTGTTCTTCCAACCAAAGCACCAATAACCTTTCCATTTCAATTATTAGACCACTACGCTGCTTAGTTATCACTGTCGCTTTCATAGGAGCAGATCCTTTCACATGTTCAACGATGCGCTCTTATCTTTGAATAATGGTAGCAACGGTCGAACGGCTAAGGCCAAGCGAGCGGCCAATGTTTGTTGGCGTTTCTCCCTTCTCGGATCGCTTTATAATGTCCACTTTAATTTCCATGGTGATGGCCTTTCTTTTCTTCGATGCACTACCATCAGAAGAGTCCGCCTTGCGCTTGGGAGCCATAACAAAGAGCAAAAAGTTACAAAAACGATACAACACGAGGGAGAGAGAGGCAGTGTAAACAACCAAAATGGCGTATGGACGAGGACTGAGCGTAGCGAAGCGACGCCGTCCTCTCCCCCACAAAGCGTATTCTTCCGCCGTGCGCCTGGAACTAGTTCGCGTTTGTTTACGTTGCTTACGACGCTAAACCGCGTAAGACGGAACGACGCAAAATATTATTTTTTATATTTTTATGGGGGCGCGTTCGTAACCACGAAACATCGTAAGTCGAGACCAGCGTAACCCGAGGACTTACTGTATATGTAGTTATGAAGACTCAATCCCATATTAGCAGATTACCCTACCCACTGCCATCAGTGCACTTCATGCGGTGCATTGTTGGCATTACTACTTAAGGTTCTTTGCAGCATCCCTTCAGCCCCTATCTGCAACCCTTTTCATTCCTTTTACTGTACCTCCATTCATTTTCTCTTATCTTCCATCTTACTTTCCACCCTTTCCAACAATCGTTTCATAGTGCACCTGTGAGGTTTTCCTCCTGATGCACCTCTCAAACCTCCTTTATTGTCACTTCCTTTCAGCATTGAATGACCTCATAGACCAGAGTGCTTGGCTACTGGCCTAAATCTTATATATTCCATTCCAGGTTATTGTAGACAGGTTAATAAATGAGTATTAACTATTGTGTATCAAAATTACTTGTATTTGTGCAGTATTAACTGTTGTGTATCAAAATTACTTGTATTTGTGCAGTATTAACTGTTGTGTATCAAAATTACTTGTATTTGTCTCTTTTAGGGAACATTATTAGCTGACAAAAGTAAAACTGCAGTTTGTTAATAAGATTTACTGGTAAATTGTACTATAACAAGAATATCATAAACAGAGTGGAAATTTTTGTAGTAATTGTCTTTTGTCATTTTCTTCAGACATTTACTATTTTAACTAAATATTTGGTAATAGCGTTCAAAATGTTTCTATGTTTTGAAGATTAGAATGCTTATTCTTATTAGTTACATCTGCAGTTTGTGGATTTTTATTTTTTTATTTTTTATCTAATAGGGGTGTCATGTTCATGCTTTTTTTTTTTTTTTTTTTTTTTTTTTTTATAGCCCAGTTTAACTGTATAGTAGAATGTTATTC
>NC_061088.1:17236046-17344679 GCF_015104395.2 Macrobrachium nipponense | reverse complement strand
GAATAACATTCTAATCTTCAAAACATAGAAACATTTTGAACACTATTACCAAATATTTAGTTAAAATAGTAATAAATGTCTGAAGAAAATGACAAAAGACAATTACTACAAAAATTTCCACTCTGTTTATGATATTCTTGTTATAGTACAATTTACCAGTAAATCTTATTAACAAACTGCAGTTTTACTTTTGTCAGCTAATAATGTTCCCAAATTAAAGAGACAATACAAGTAATTTTGATACACAAACAGTTAATACTGCACAAATACAAGTAATTTTGATACACAATAGTTAATACTCATTTGTTAACCTGTCTACAATAACCTGGAATGGAATATATAAGATTTTTTAGGCCAGTAGCCAAGCACTCTGGTCTATGAGGTCATTCAATGCTGAAAGGAAAAGTGACAATAAAGGAGGTTTGAGAGGTGCATCAGGAGGAAACCTCCACAGGATGCACTATGAAACGATTGTTGGAAAGGGTGGAAAGTAAGATGGAAGATAAGAGAAAATGAATGGAGGTACAGTAAAAGGAATGAAAAGGGTTGCAGATAGGGGCTGAAGGGATGCTGCAAAGAACCTTAAGTAGTAATGCCAACAATGCACCGCATGAAGTGCACTGATGGCAGTGTGTAGGGTAATCGCTAATATGGGATTGAGTCTTCATAACTACATATATATAATTTTTATGATACTTTTGTTTTAATAATTTAACTGAGAATAATTTATACTATACTTTATTGACAAGTCATATGCAAGGGTTCTAATTACTACCTAACAAAGAAAACCTTCCTCTGCGGTGAGAATTACCTTTGGCATCTATTTTCCAAGAAACTTTAGGAAAAATAGTCTTCATCACTAGAAAATGTGGTATTAATGAATATTCTGAGAGTCCAAAACCCATGAGTTTTGAGGGTCAACTTCTGTTTTCAGTGAACTATTCCATTTTCCATACGATGGAGTGCCAGTAAACTAAGTGACTTGGAAAAAGTATTGGTATGACATGATAAAGGTAACCTGAGTAACCAGTACCAATTTATCTTGACTCCATAGTCTGGTTAAACTAATTAACAGAATTAATTCTACAAATTTTTAATCAATTTGTATTTTTCATAACTACAAACCTATGGTCTTTAAGTATGGAAAAAATCTCTATTAGCTTGCTGGATCCAGTTAAAAATAGAACAAGAGTTTGGTGACAGCCAATGGTAAGAGATAATAATAAACTTATAATTATACATATGTTGTTCCCTACTATTGTAACAAAGAAAACAGACAGGTACTGAATGTCTTTAGAGAAATAAAATGATTTCATACGGCTTACCTTAGAATCAAAATTAAACCCCAAATTAAAGGCTTGCTTCACTGCGGGGTTGCTAAACACTGAATAGGCACGTTCATAACACCAGTCCTGTAATACCTACAAAAAAAAAAAAAAAAAGTAACATCAAAACAAGTTAAGAATTTCAGTTGACGCTTGTACTCGACAGTGGAAAAATTCATCTCAATGATCCTTAAAATTTTACAAGATCTTGAAATTTAATTATCACTGCTATATATAAATCTGATATGGATTGCCTATTTAAGGATGAATCACAAGATTACATTAACCAAATGAGAAACATATTTTGCTCCAAGAGAAATAAATACATACTTAATGAAGATGTTCATACATGAATTGCCAGGGTAACTAACCATTTCCATTCCTAACCAAGTATTCTTTCAGTTCACTTCTGGCAGACCAACCAGTAAAATGACAATTTAGATGACTGCACAGCCTTCAGGATCTTTTCTTTTTATTTTTTTTTACAAGATATTGTCAATATAAAATTATGGTACCACCCAATATACTCAAAATTTTTCTTGCACTGATTTCTGTAGCTATCCCTACCCTACATGGGGAAATGGCATATTTTTAACACTTACCTCTAAATCTGGTCTAATCATAGCTTCTAAAACATTTGGAATCATGTCATATTCACACTCTAACAAAAATCTCTCTTTATCAAAAGTGGGATCCATCTTGCATATCTCAGTCAAAGCCTCTGATAATTCTGTGCGTTTGAAAGACTCCTCCAAACAATTCAGTCATCTGAAATAACCAAATTTACACATAACCTGATACCAATAGTAGTCATAGTCAAATGCACCTTATCATACTACCCAGATTTCTCTGAAAAGTACTAAAATATTTTTTCATAAATTTTTTATTGGTAGTTACAGTACCACTTGTAATGCTAAGCACATTTTAAAATACCTCAGTTTCAGGATTCCCAGTTCTTCACTTTGTCTATATTAGTCATTTATAAATTTAAGATGAATGAAAATTTTGAGCAATAAATAATTATTTTATTTGATGCTGTGATTAGCAAGAATAATTATACACTAGAATGGAAAAATATAACTAGCAACTTTAATCATACATCACAACAGTAAGGAGAGAAAATAAATCACTTTAATGCAAGGAATGGAATGAATATGTTATTGTTATAATACAATTAAGTTTGTTCATTACTTACCTGGCAGATATATATATAGCTGTATTCTCCGAAGTCCGACAGAATTTCAAACTCGCGGCACACGCAGTCGGGCCAGGTGGGTATACCCATTCCCCGCCGCTGGGAGGGCGGGGATATCAGGAACCATTCCCATTTTTCTATTCATATTTTTATCAGTGCCACTGTCTCCTGAGGGGAGGTGGGTGGGCAACTTAATTATATATATCTGCCAGGTTACAAGTATGAACAAACTTAATTGTATTATAACAATAACATTTTGTTCATGAGACTTACCTGGCAGATATATATATAGCTGAATCCCACCTTCGGATGGTGGGAAGAGACAGAATAGGATTTGTAGGAAACTTAAATTAAGTAGATGATATACACCTTGGTTCCTCACCTGTTAGCAAAGTAGACTCTGTGATTACTGTCACTTAAGCCTGCTTGTGCTTAATCAGAGTTGCCAGCCAGGTGGAGACCTGTAGTGCTGGTGCACCTCTGAATGCTCTGTCAACGGGACGTGACCTCAATGTGACAAGAGCATAGAGCCATACAAATGAGGGCAACGAAGCAACTGACCACCACCTGACCAACTAACAAAGACCCCCTGAACACTAAGCTAAAAGATGGGAGGTCTTCACCAAAGCCTCACCACAACCAAAAAACACATCAACTAAAAACTAACCTAAACCTAACTAAGGGATAGGGAGAGAGCTACCTTCAGCCCCCAAGACTGTGTCTGCAGAAACGTATGGCCCAAGAGAAACAACAGTCCTCGTATATCGTTCTCACATCTCTCAAGTAGTGTGAGGCGAATACTGAATTGCTCCTCCAAAAGGTGGCGTCAAGGATGTCCTTGATCGACATGTTCCTTTGGAAGGCAAGCGAGGTTGCAACAGCTCTGACCTCGTGAGCTTTCACTCGCAAGAGGCTCAAATCGATCTGTGTGGAAGACGAATGAGCCTCTTTAATGACGTCCCTCAGAAAGAACGCCAAAGCGTTCTTGGATAACGGTAATATCGGGTCGTTTAACCGACACCAGAGTTATCTGAGGGACCTCGTACATTCATTTAGTCTTGTGGACATAAAAACTTTAGAGCCCTGACAGGGCACAGGACTCTCTCAGGTTCTTGGCCCACAAGGCTTGTCATACCCTTGATTTCAAAGCCTTGGCCAAGGCAAGGGTTCGACGGGTTTTCATTCTTTGCTAAGAAAGTGGGACTCAAAGAGCAGACAGCATTGTCCCCTTTGAAAGCCCACTCTCTTACAAATGGCCTGAATTTCGCTAACTCTCTTCGCCGTCGCCAGAGCAGTTAGGAAAAGAGCCGTTCTTAGTCAAGTTCCTAAGAGACGCTTCATGTAGAGGTTCGAAAGGACTCGACATTAAACAGTCTAAGGACTAAATCCAGGTTCCAAGAAGGAGGCCTCGCCTGAGGTATCTTGGATGTCTCAAATGATCTCAGGAGATCGTGAAGATCCCTGTTATCAGACAGGTTTAGTCCTCTGTGTCGGAAGACTGCCGACAGCATGCTCTTATATCCGCCCTTTGATGGGTCGGGACCGCCAGCTTCTGCACATTTCTTAAAAATAGCAGGAAATCGGCTATCTGGCTCACAGAGGTAGAGGAAGAGGAAATTCCCTCCTTTCTACACCATGCCCTGAAGGAAGCCCACTTCGACTGGTAAACAGCTCTCGAGGACGTTCTCCTAGCATTGGCGATCGCCTTTGCAGCTGCTTTAGAAAAACCTCTCGCTCTGGCCAGTTTTTCGATAGTCTGAACACAGTCAGACCCAGAGCGGAGAGGTTTGCGGTGATATCTTGCGAAGTGGGGCTGTCTGAGTAGATCTTTCCTCCAGGGCAATGTCCTCGGAAAGTCTATGATGAATGACATTACCTCTGTGAACCATTCTTTCGCTGGCCACATCGGGGCTGCGATCACCGGGTCGAGCTCGTCCCCTCCGATGCCGCGAACTTCCTTACTACTTCCCCCATGATCTTGAATGGGCGGGGGAAGGCATATAAGTCCAGGTTCGTCCAGTCCCAGAGCAGAGCGTCTATCGCGACTGCTCCTGGATCCAGCACAGGAGAGCAATAAAGAGGCAACCTCTTTGTTCTCGACGTCGCAAATAGGTCGACTAACGGACACCCCCACAGTCTCCAGAGCTCTCGACAGACGTCCTGGTGCAACGTCCATTCCGTTGGCAGGATCTGATCTTGTCGGCTGAGAAGTCTGCTCTGACGTTCTGGACTCCTGCGATAAATCTCGTCAGGATCCTTATCCGTCTCGCATCTGCCCACAGCAGAATCTCCCTCGCTAAATAAAACAGAGGACGGGAGTGTGTACCTCCCTGCTTCTTTAGGTACGCAAGGGCTGTGGTGTTGTCCGAGTTGACTTGGACTACTTTCTCTGCAACCTTTTGTTGGAAGAACTGTAGCGCCAGATAAACCGCCGCTAGTTCCTTTACATTGATGTGCCAGGACACCTGTTCCCCCCTCCAGTGCCTGACACTTCCTCCCCTCCCAGTGTTGCTCCCCATCCCGACACCGAAGCGTCGGAAAACAACACTAGGTCTGGGCTCAGAGCTTTAGGACAACCCCTCTCGAAACTTCCGAGGATCTAACCACCATCTTAGATGGTCTTCACCGATTTGGTGATTGAAAAGGGTCGCATCCAGATCCTCTCTGAACTCTCCATTCGTCTGCTAAGAAAAACGGGAGAGGTCTGAGGTGTAGTCTTCTTCCAGGGAAACAAACTTTTCCAGCGAGGAAATGGTCCCAGCAGACTCATCCATTCCTCGCGAGCAGCTTCATTCCCCAGGAATGCCGAGACTTTCTCTAAGCCTTGCAGCTGTCGTTCCTGGGACGGAAACCCGCTCGAAAAGCACTGAATCCATCTGAATCCCCAGATACACGATGGACTGTGTTGGGGTCAGATGCGACTTTTCGAGGTTGACCAGAAGTCCCAGGGACTTCGCCAAGGCCAAAGTGAAGTGAAGGTCCTTCAGACACCTTTCTTCTGACGATGCTCTGATCAGCCAATCGTCGAGATACAGGGACACTCTTATTCCAGCGAATGTAACCATCTCGCTTACGTTTTGTTTTTCCATGATCATGGTAAATACCATCGGAGCGTGCTTAAACCGAAACAAAGGGCTCGGAATTGCCAAAACTTTGTCCATTAGCATAAACCTCAGAAACTTTCTTGAAAGAGGGTGGATAGGCACGTGAAAGTATGCGTCCTGTAGGTCCAAGGACACCCATCCAGTCGCCCGGTCTTAAGGCTCCTAGAACCGACTGAGGTGTTTCCATCTTGAATTTTTTCTTTTCCACGAAAAGATTCAGGCTGCTTACATCCAAGACTGGACGCCACCCCGACGACCTGCTTTGGGGTACCAGGAAAAGTCTGTTGTAGTATCCTGGTGACCCCAGGTCTAAGACCTGCTCCACCGCTCTTTTCATGATCATTTGTTCCAAAAGATCTAAAAGAACCTGATGTTTTCTCCCTTGATATGACGGGGAAAGATCTCTGGGAGTCGTAGACAGAGGAGAGGGTCCACAAAGGGATCTTGTACCCCTGTTCCACTATCTTGAGGGACCACGCATCTGTATCTCTCTCTCTCCACGCACCCGCAAAGAACTTTAGCCTGGCTCCGACAGGCATCTGAAGGACCTTTCTTTTCACTTAGAGGATTTAGGTTTGAAGGAACCTCTTCCTCTTGCAAGTCCTCTCCTCGAGGAGCAGCTCTCGAGGGAGGAGCGCTACGAAAGGGCTTAACCTTCCTAGGAGGTCGTCCAGACGACGACGTGGTAGGGACTGCGGGACGTCTTGAAGACTGGGCTAAGAGATCCTGGGTAGCCTTCTCTTGTAGGCTCACTGCCAGGTCCCTTACCATAAGCCTGGGGGAGAGATGGTTCAAAAAAGAGGGTGCAAAGAGAAGCTCTGCCTTCTGCGATGCGGAAACAGACCACTCGCTGTAAATATGACAATTTGTCGAAAATTGCATTTTTCCTAACTATACAAACCTGAGGTCCTTTAACAATAGGAAGTAGCTAAGCGGCAGCTGGAACGGTCCGTAAGCTTCGAAACAAGGGAAGAGAACGGTAGTTAACTGCTTGTCCGATCGTCGCGCGTAAACAAATCACTTTTGCTTTTGGCCCATGCAAAATACGCAGAGTGAGGGGTGGCATGAGGAGGGACTTTATGTTAAAGGACCTCAGGTTTGTATAGTTAGGAAAAATGCAATTTTCGACAAAATTGTCATTTGTTCCGATACGTAATACAAAACCCTCGGTCCTTTAACAATAGGAAGACTCATCTTGGTGGGAGGAATCTGAGTCTTTTGATGAACAGACTGGTGTTCGTCCATCCCTGGAATGCCTCCCTGGTCGTAAGAGCGAGGAGGGATCCAAGCCTCTGTCCGATTGATCGAGGGTGTGCACCGCAGGATCAATGGTCAGACCTCTGGGCCGAGTACTAAGAGAGAGGCAAGCGTATCTCTTCGTACCAGCAAGCAAGAACTTGTTCCTGTTTGCAAGAGGCAACATAAAGTATGGGTTGTCTCAAGCTGGCATCCACTTCCTCCCCCTTGTTGGAGGAAGTGGTGGATATACGCTCCTATCCCTAGTGAAAGGGATAGGATGGGGCTCTGTTGAGTAGCTCACCTGCATCTTGTCCTTATCCAGCAGGGTGACGACCGTGTCCCTCTAACCACAGGTAGAGGGGAAGAAAAAGATGGGAAGAGGAGCCAGTCACACTCTCATTCACCATCCATTCTTACGGTCACACCAGGACGATGCTGTTCAGCCTGCGAGGGTCTGGGTTCGCTACACAACGTGTTGAGCAGCCACCACGGGTCCCAAGGAAAAAGATCCAAGGACCTGTGGGCAATATCCCGAAGGTAGAAGGAAGGGCATGTGGTCTGGTTGGACCAGACCCCTGCCTTCAGTACCTGCGCCAAGGAGAAGTTCTTGTGGACAAGGCAGCATCTCCTTCGCATCGAAGGCGGTGAAGTCCATTAGGGAGGGGATTGTGAACGACTCGAACCAATCGTCAGGGACCGAAGGGTTCTGAGTCTTAGCTACGAAGTTTCGGTACGAAAATCGAGCGTCACGGATCCACATTCCCCTGGGTGCCTGACTTCGCAGGAGAAGTCATGCAGTTCCTCAGAGGAAAAGAAGGAAATAGTCGCATGACCTAGCCCTCTTCTCTACTTCGGTGATGTCCAGTACCCATACTGGTCTGTCCGTTAGCAACGAAGTCTCTCGCATCCTCCTATCCCCATGCAGCGAAGTTCTTGGTAGTGGATAGGACACCGACACTCCATGGTGGGTGTCAATGGTATGGGTACTGTGACAAGCTATTAAAACGAAGTACTGGTTGCTGTGTAACAACCGAACTAAGTCAACAGCGTAATTCGTAACTGACTCGGGCGCTCTGACAGCTGCCGACTGACTGCGTTCGGTAGGAGGCAAGTTGTCAAAGATCCGAGTAAGTCACGTGAACCTTCGCCTTTAAAGGGGTTATACCGAGAGGACCAAACAAATGATGTATTTGTTTGTCACCAATGCCGGACAGCGAGGTGATGATTCTCTTAGGCATGTACCCACATGGCGAAGTCAATTGCCTTCTAGAGACGAGGTCCATGAAGGTAAAACATCTCACGTTTGTTGAATCTCAGCTAAGGAGGAAACAACACTATGTACCGTTGAAGACGAAGGTAGATATTGAATGCAACCTAACGTCTTCACATATGAATCGAGAAGAAGGATCTCAAGATTCATAACCTGTGCTTACAAATGACTGAAAACGCTACCCGCTATTTCATTGCTGTCCGGTGAGAAGTCGTAGTTGCAATGAAAGCGGGGCGTTCTTCGGTAATGAAAACACAGGTGAAAGCCGCCTGAAGAACTGCTTCTCATGGGCTGAACATTTGGAGTAGAGCTGTCAGGTCGGAGAGTAGGCGATGTCTTCTACCACATCTCGTAATTCGGGTTGAACAATGAACAATTGTACACCTACGAATACGAGATATTTGAAGACAACTCAGATGTCTGCAAAATCATTCGCATTATCGCAGTGCGATGCAGCGGGAGACTGTACAGACTTCTGTTACCGTGCGGTAAACAGAAAGATGAAAGAGTCTAAGAGATATCTCTGTTGAAAATTCTCGCAATGTCGAAGGCGATGGAATCTAGCGTCACCGCAGTAGATGGTCCCTTCATTATTGCGAGAATCCCCGTTAATCAGAGAACTAAGTCCATGATTGTTAGGCAGAGAACGGTTCGGTAGTCAATCAAGCAGGGGAGAGAGAGGACATACATGACCGTGAATCTCGGAGGCCCAGCTGATACTGGAGCTGCTATCAAGCAGTTCAATACGCAGTGGTTGAGCCTGCTGACTCGTCATCCTGAGTTGCCAGGTAATCCATTATTCCACGAAGGAATGCGTTCGGCTAGAACTACCGAGCATAAAAGATAATGCTAGGGGGCAAATTCATTAAAAATTTTAGGCGTAAACGAACTTTCGGTAAATATAAAAGTTGAAATGGTGTTGTCGTGGACAAAAACCATAAGTATATCAAAAATTGAAAACGAAAAACTTAGGAGGTTGGCAAGGCTAACCCCGAGTTGCAGTTTTCAATTAGAATACTTCTCGTCTAAAGTCGCAATCCGTAGAATAAGTAGGATATGCCGCCAATACCCCTCGGACAATTCAACACGGCTTAGCAGAATCAGGTCGCGAGGTTAATATACGTAGTAATATTTGTAGGATTCTGAACAACGATCTCCATCCTAAATTCTTTCCTTCAAGAAAACAAAATAAGGATTGGAGATCGACCACCTTCGTTCTCTATCAAAGAGAGTGAAGGAGAAGTCTTCCTCGAAGGAAAGCTTCAATGGTGAACAGAATACTAAGACGATAGTTCAAGCCAAACTGGATATTCCCGTCCGATCTCCTCTATTCCAGGTTGGTCGCCTACTGTGAGATAGTTTCTTCAGCAGCAGTCTTCTTCCCAATGCTAGAAATTCCAGGAATTCGAGCATAGGCGAGGTTCCCGATTATCGTGTAACATATCGGGGATTCTCGTCTCGCTACTCGGGACCGGGTCTCGCGTAAGTGTTTGAAGATCGTAAAAAACTCGAACACTCTGAATGCGCTAGAAATTCCGTAGAATTCTAAGCAGTCTGCGAAACCCCCACCGAATTCGTCAAACGATATCGGCTGGTGGTCCTCTCGATTCCCGTAGAAATCGAGAATGGAGCAGGATTCCTCCTCAACGACCGGGCTTACGTCAGGTAGGACCCGAAGGTCCCCCCGGTAGCGCAGTCCCGAACGTGGGATCCTACAAAGAAATCTCTGTAGGATCCCTCCCTTTCCCTCGTAGCCGTAAGGAGAGAGGGAATGGGGGAGGAATTGGATACTGGCTCGCCTTCCCAGTGGAACTAGCAGTTGGAGAAGAGTAGGAGCAGCCATCGCCTTGCGGCGATGGCCTCTCAGAGCTGGGAAAACGTATCGTCAGGAGAAAAACGTTTTCCCGCGGAGGGTTACGAACTCTCACTGTAGGTAAGGGTCTGCCGCCACTGTGAACGTCGTCTGGGTGGGGCTGATTGACACCTGACAGGAGAGAGCCGATACTGTCCTCCGACTCATTCCAGTCCTCGTCGAGGTCGAACCTCTCAGGAGGACGAAGGAGTATTTAAATACGGTGTCCGAAGACACGTAGAAAACGCCGCTGTCGCAGTAGAGGTGGAGGTGGAAGTAGCTTGATCGACCGGCCAGAACCGAGAGAGCCTTCTTGTCCGGAGACGAGACACTGGTCGAGACAGAATCGGCAAGCTCACTCCGATCGCGGCAGACCCACCGTCGGTTTGGGTTCCCTCTCGGGCCCCAAAACGACTCGAGCAGAGACGTGGGGCTCTGCTGGTGAGAGCGGCAATCCTTCCGCAGGGTCATTATGCTGACGAATCAGCTTAATGACTTCTGCAAATTCCTCTGTATCTCGGGAGTAACCGCGTCTTGCGGAGTAGGACCGTCCAGTCCCTCCAACAAGAACAGATCCCTAGATACTCTTCCTTCAGAAGGAGGAAGAGGCGGCAGACCCCCTGACGGTCGCCTCCAGCTAATTGCGCGTATGTCCTGGTCGGTCCTAGAACCGTGCCTGGTCCATCCGGCGTCATAGCGGTCGCGAGCGGCCGCACCTCTCGCGATCACTCATAGGTACCTCGCTCCTCCCCGGCGTAGCCCAGAGGAGGTTGAAGGTACAGGAGAGGCAGACCTGACGATCCCCCCTAGCTTGCTGGCAGGACCAGCGTGCTTGGAGGGCTGCTGCTGATCGTCAACCCGCGGTGGCGACCTTCGAGAAGCATGCCTAGCCTTGCCGCCTCGCCTGAGGCGAGAGCTTGGCTGAGAACGTCGACGCTGATCTCTAGTCAGGCGAGCTGTGCTGGTTACCGTCTCCGCCCACCCGGTCCCGAATGGAGCGGCGTCAGGTGACCTGCTAGGCTCGCTGTCACGGTGAGACCGGCGAGCGTCCTCTCGGCGCGTCGTACCAGCCGCTGGTACCAGGAGCCGTGGCTGGTACCGACCGAAGGCCGCGGGGACCCCTTCCTCACCTCAACCCGTTATGGGAGAGGCAGACCTGACGCTTCCCCACCCCCCTCGCTCCGATGGCTAGGACCAGCGTTCTGCGTGGAGGGCTGCTGCTGATCGTCAACCCGCGGTGACGGTCGAGCAGCAGGCCTAGCCTTACCGCTCGCTGGGGCGATTGGCTCGGCTGGCTGAGAACGTCGAGACCGATCTCTAGCGTCAGGCGAGCTGCCGCTGGTCACCGTCTCCGCCCGGTCCCATCGGGAGCGGCGGACGGGTGACCTGCTAGGCTCTGTGTCGCGTCGAGACCGGCCAGCGTCCTCTCGGCGCGTCGAGTCGCTGGTACCAGCCGTGGCTGGTACGGCCGGCCGCGGGGGGACTCCTTCCTCGCCTCAACCGTGGCTTGATCAGCGACCGTCACGTTAGCCCGAGCAGCCAGTTGATCGCTGCGAGAGCGTCCACTGGCCTGGCGAGAGTCGTGTGCACAACTCTCGCCAGTCTTCTGCTCCGCGCGCTGTCTTGACGGCGAGCGAGCTCGGGCGTCAAAACTTTGGCTGGACGGTCTTCTTGGAAGAGCGTCCACTCGGTGCTTCTCGCGAACGAGAAGCGGCCGAGACGGAACCTGGTTTAGCGGCAGACCCGCTAGCACCAGGTGAGGACGCACCAGCCGAGGGCTGGTGCCCTCTGGTCCCCGTCGACTTCTTCTTTGCAGAAGAAGCACAGGGCCCCGTTCCCGAAGGAACAGGAGGACCACAGAAGAGCCCCCACTCCCCCGCTCGCCTGAGCGAGCCGGGTCCTTAGAAGATCCCGAAGGAGTCTTCTATAGGGGGAAGGAGGCAACCTTCTTCTTCTCTTCGGCTGTTTGGCCTTAGAAGTCGAAGGGGAAGGAGAGGCAGCGGACGACGAAGAAGACGACGAAGACGACGACGACACCTTCTTCCTCTTCCTCTTCTTCTTCGCCAGGCTCCGCAGGACAGACGTCAGGTCTTCCATCCAGGAGGGAGCCGGGGCAGTTGCCGAAGCAAACAGGCCCGACTGCACCTGTCCGGAAAGACCTGAGACTGTGACAGCATCACCAACAGCAGGAACAACAGGAACAGGTCCAGGAAACAGCAGGGAACATCTGAAAGTGAATGAGCAGCAGGCCACCTGATCTGAAAGGGAATGAGGCGTGGCTGGGACCGCAACAGGTACGGCCCAGGCACGGCATTGGTAACCACCACGGAGATACAAGGAGTCCTGTCGGCAGACTAACCGTTCATCCTCGGCACTGGCTGGCAGTCCAGGGGGTACTTCTTTGGGCAGCGGCAGTCCGGGGTCGGCAATACAAGAACCATCGGTGGCGGTGGCACCGTCCTGATTGGCACGGCAGGAATTGGTTCTGGATTGCAGCCGTGGGTGTTACCGACATGACATGTGGTGTGTACACAGGTGCGGTTGACATCTCATATGCTGGTGTCGAGATTGTGGTTGTTGTAGTGGTTACCAGTATCATGAGTGACCACTGCCGACCCCGCCAACCGCTTGAATCAACCCTTGCAGTCCCAGCGACTCCCACACCTGTCCCAGGTCGTCCTCGCTGATGGCAAACCTGCGGAAGCAACAGTCGGGTTAATTAGAGGGGCTTCCTCGCGCCTGGGGGGAGACCGCCAACCCCACCCAGCGCGGGACGGAAGACCCCGAGTACAACTGGACGTCCGTTACCAAGGAGTCACTGGACTTC
This sequence comes from Macrobrachium nipponense, assembly GCF_015104395.2. Taxonomy (NCBI): domain Eukaryota; kingdom Metazoa; phylum Arthropoda; class Malacostraca; order Decapoda; family Palaemonidae; genus Macrobrachium; species Macrobrachium nipponense. Next base: position 17,331,867 of record NC_061088.1, on the reverse strand, counting down.
CGATGACTTCTTGTGTCCTCGTACAGCACCCACTGCGCCTCTGACGAATGCATACACGTTACACAGGGCTCGTTGCGGGAGCACTCTCGCCCCCCCCGACAACGAGTACAAACCTCGTGAGGATCTACATCTACATCCAAGGTCGTCTCCCACGGATGTAGCACCTGCGGTAACATAGATAGATTAGTAAGAGGGGTTCCCTCACGCACGGGGGGAAGACAAGCTGCCCCACCCCGAACGCAAGGAAGACCCCAATACAACATACAATGAAGAAGCTGAGCGGGGGGCAGGAAGGAAGACGAAGATCGGCTACCAACTTCCTGGGCAGACCTTCGCTTCCCCCACCCCCGCACAGCAGTGAAAAGTAATATGAAAATGAAACAGAATACTGCCCTTGCGATTCACTTCATAGACTTTAAAGGAGAAAAGATCAATCCCCGGGTAAGAACGGAAACTTGATCCAATAATATGATGCTATCATAAAATATATATGAAAATGAAACAGAATACGTGCACTTGCGATTCATTTCACATAAAAATCGTAAGGATCAATTCCCGGGTAAGAACGAAATTGATCCAGATTAAATTCATGCAATCAATAAATGAAAATGAAAAGAATATTGCAATTGCGAATCCACTTTCATTGCATTCTATTATACAAAATTAAAAAGTTCGTGCCGAGCGCAATCACACTCTCGGTAACGCAACGCACAGGGCAAAAATATAATGAAAAAAGTACTTACATTTTTCAATTACACCCTTTTCGCCCAAATACATGGACTCTGGCGCGACGCGCGCCCGCCCTCGGCACCGAGACATAATTCAAGGGTTCATAATTAAGTAATGAAAATGAAAAACAGTGTACTTACAGTTTCATTTTCAAGTCAAACCAACCATTAGTAGAAAACACAATATAAACAAAGCATACGACGATGAAGCGGGCAGAGAGCGATGACGAACACGTCCTTCACACCCGCGGCCAGAAAGCAAAAGTGATTTGTTTACCTCCCAGTCGCGCGGCGCGCGACGATCGGACAAGCAGTTAACTACCGTTCGTATCCCCTTGTTCGAAGCTTACGACCGTTCCAGCTGCCGCTTAGCTACTTCCTATTGTTAAAGGACCGAGGTTTGTATTACGTATCGGAACAAATTGCAGAACAGCGCTCTCTTCTTGAGGAAAGCAGTGCCGAAATGAGACACTAACTCTTCCGAACCATCCCTGACGGCCTTGTCCATGCATGACAACACATTGGACAGCTCCCCCAGACTCAAAGAATCAGGACTCCTAGATTGAAGATCCAGGACTCCTAGGCACCAGTCTAGGAAGTTAAAGACTTCCAGAGTCTTTAACAGACCTTTCATGTGATGGTCGATCTCCGTTGGGGTCCATGAAATCTTAGCTGACGATAACAGTGATCTCTTCTGGGCGGCGTCCACCAGACTAGCAAAGTCCCCCCCCTTGTGAAGAAGAAGGGATCTTAACTCCTACTTCCGCCTTGGTCTCGTACCAAATGCCGCCTTTCCCACTGAGTCTTGAAGGAGGAAGGGCGAAAGTAGACTTGCCCTGATCCTTCCGACGTTCCATCCAATCTTGCAATTTCTTGAATGCTCTCTTAGTGGACAAGGAAGTCTTCATCACCACACTTCCGAAACCTGCTCGACTTCGAAGACGAAAACTGAGAGGGAGGAGACTTAGGAGCTGCAGGCTGGAACTTCTCGCCAAACAAGGAACGTAAAAGGCGAACCAGCACCTTGTAGTCGGAGACTGACGACTCTGACGGCTGTTCTTCCTCCACTGAATCCGCTGGATACTAAACTCTCCTTCCTCGCGAAGAGGCAAAGGAGATTGAACCTCTGGAGAGGGCGTGCGCCCAACGGGTCTAGCCTTCAACAAAGGCTTTCGAGGAAGACTAAAATCAGTCTCTTCAAAGCGACCGACCTTCTGTCGATCTCTAGAGCTCGAACCACGACGAGCGTCCTGACCGCTGCGCTGTCAAGAGAGGTTTATTCTTAGTCTCTCACGAGGAGCGTCCTTACTTCTCACGCTCAAGCGTCCTGCTTTCGCTTTCAAAGCGTCCTTCTGAGCGCTCTCGAAAGTCTTCTCCGCAGGAACCAAAGCGTCAAGCACATCTCCCGACGACGTCTTCGAAACGTCCTGCCGAGCGTCATCCAAAAGGTCTTCCAAGCGTCCTGTCAAATCAAAAGCGTCCTCCAGCGTAAAACCTGTCGAAAGCGTCCTCAAAGGCGTCCTGACGTACGGGTGGAGACAGAGACGAACGAGGAGACGGAGAAGGAGACTGCCTCGTCCTCTTGACAGGCAGTCTAGCGTCCTTCCTTCTTTAGTTCAGGCTCAAACTGCTGCTGGGCGAGTCTTCCGAGCCATCAAGGCCGACAATTGGTCTTGAAGCGACGCAAGAATGCTCTTCGTAGGTGAAGAACCGAGAGGCGGTGAAGGGCTGCGTCCTGCGAGAAGACGAGGGGCGGGGGGGGGGGACGCCTCCTTCCTTCTCAAAGGAACAGCAACCTGCCTCTCCGAGGCGCGAGAGAAGTGTTTCTCAGCGTCGTCCTCGGACGACGTCCTACCTCCTCTTCTGTGGAGGAAACGCGTCATACGACGCAGGCGAAGACCGCAACGAGAGCGAGAGAGAGGGGACGTAAAGCGTCCTCCCTAGGAAAAGTCCTTTTCAGCGGACGCGAGTCACTCCGGGCGCTCCACTTGCGCGGGGAGGGCGCCTCGGAGGACGAAAAACAGTCCTTAAGGATGCGAGCCTGAGCACGCTCCTTGGCAGCCTGGGAAGCAGCAACAGGTCGCCGAAGGGACGCCAGATCGGTGGGGAGCCCCCGTAACCCTCTTGCGGCTTTCGACATGCCCACTCCCTGAGGTCTGGGAGTCGACAGAGGTCTAGACCTGAGGCATTATGGGGGCCGATCTGACGCCCCCTCCACAACACTAGGGGCACGATCACACACTTTATTCGAGCCGTTTTCAAGGGCCAACACTTTGGACTCTAGAGTACGTAACGACTCTAGAATCAGAGAAAGGGCATTACCTTCTCCAGACACAGAACTAGGGCCCTCAGGCAAACAACACAGGATTAGGTGAAGCAAATTCTACTGGTGTTAATATAGGCGAAATGTTACTTCCCTTACCTTTCGTAGAGAACCGCTCTTAGAGGAAGGACCTCCTGATCCTATCGCGCTCCCAACTTACGCGATAGGATTCATACACCTTCCATTCATCCTCAGTCAAACTTTGCATTCAATGCAACGAGCAACCAGCAAACAAAACTTGCCCCCTCCACCCCATACATACTGTGTGGGGGTCTACCGACTGATTTCGGTAGCCTCACCTTGCAATCACTTCTCACACACTCTGAAGCTCCACCTGAACTTGATCCCGACATCACGTTCAGAGAAAAGCCAATCCAAAATTCAAAAACAGTCCACTATCGCGTATGCCAATCCAACAATCCAGAGTCAAAAAACAAAAGTCAATCCAGATACTTATAACGAGTCAAATCCAAAAATCCTGGGCGGAGGTCTGTAAACAGGTGTTTACCGACCGGCGACAGAAAAAAATATGAATAGAAAATGGGAATGGTTCCTGATATCCGCCTCCCAGCGGCGGGAATGGGTACTACCACCTGGCGCCCACTGCGTGTGCCGCGAGTTTTGGAAATTCTGTCGGACTTCGGAGAATACAGCTATATATATACTGCCAGGTAAGTCTCATGAACAAATTCAAGTTTAGGCCAAAGGCCAAAGTGCTGGGACCTACGAGGGAAAACAGAGTAAAAAGGCTGTAAAGATGTAACATGAAGAAAACCTTATAGTTGCACTTGCAACAATTGCTGGAGGATGGAAAGTAATATGGAAGAGAATATGAATGGACGTGCAGTAATAGAAATGAAATGGGTTGTAGCTAAGGATCTAAGGAATGCTGCAAAGAACCAAAGAACCTTAAGTGACCACGTAAGGTGCCCTGATGGCATTAACCCCATAGAGCCTTGACAAGTATGGCTGAGATTCAACTTACCTTGTCTTTTAAATAGCAATGATGCTCGAACAACAGGGTTGTCACTTTCATCTAATCTTGTCTTCCAGACAAGCACTTTGTTCACATATGGATTGTTGTCCTTGAAATTCTGCCAACTCTGAGCAAACTGGGAATCTCTATGTAACACCATACCCTTGGCTTCGGTGTTTGCCTGAAATAAAGAAAATTTCTATGAATTATAGTATGTACAGTATTCACGTATTGGCACTAAAATTTCTTGTAAAATTTTCAAAGTGCATAATATAAGATCACCATTCAAAGATAAACCCTATTCATATGGAACAGGCCTACAAGGGTCACTAACTTGAAATTCAAGCTTCCCAAAAAAGGTGGTGCTCAATTGAAATAAATTACAAAAAAATATAGGAAATATGCACAAAAAAAAAAAAAAAAAAAAAAAAAAAAAAAAAAAAAAAAAAAAAAAGCCAGTTATTAGAAAGCAAAGATAAAGTAACAAATTAATAAAAAGATAAGTATTAATAAATAATCAAAAGTATATGGAGAATTGGTTTGAATTGCACAACATCCTCAGAAAGAAATTCCATAGTCCAATGGTGTGAGGAATAAGACCTCTGGAACTGAGAAGTTGGACAGCAAGGCACATTTACTGCACATTGGTGCTGCTAATCAGCAAATCTCATTGCTTTCAGCAAGAAAAGACGATCAAGGATCAATTGTCATGAAAGAACTTCTCTATTACAATACTACAACTTAAGAAAAATTGACAAACAAGAGACCATCCATCAATGGTCTAAGTATTAAATAAGGAAAGAGAAACCTACCACCACAAACCACTCATCTATAAAGAGAAATCTCTCGTAGAAGTAGACATTCACACTAGAGAACAGTATTCTAGCTGAGGATCAACAAATGACTTATAACAGAATGTAGCGTGTGTATCACTGCCATAAGCATATGAGGTCTTACGTATACCTAACTTCCGTGTGGCATTTGCTGACACTTTCATTATATGTTTCTAAAAAGTAAGATGTTGGTCAAACGTTAAATGTTTCTAAAAAGTAAGATATTGGTCAAACGTTAAATGTTTCTTAAAAGTAAGATGTTGGTCAAACGTTAAATGTTTCTAAAAAGTAAGATGTTGGTCAAACGTTACACCAAGTACAGTACCTTCAGACTCATTAACAAAAAAGCAGAGTAAAAGTGACTTAATGACCTAGAGCTCTAAAACTCTCTATATGTTCATTACATACAACACACACCCAGATGAATATGAACCATTCTACTAAACAAAATAGGAATGTATTAAAAGCATCTCTAGGTAATTTCTCATAGAATGTCTCAGAGAATACTGAATTAACATGTTTGTATGCATACCACTTCCATGTGCATATTGTAGATGGAACAGAAAATCTTGCAGCATCCATTCAAACCCTAGCTGCATTACTCTTATTTTCTTACTGTTTACATTCCCATTGTTTCTCTTCCTAAATGCCTGTAGATTTCAAACTGTTTCCCTTTACCTTATCCCAATTTTTCACTACTATTTGAAAAATAAAAATCCTTTCAGTATGGGGGTGTGCATGGCCATATAACTCTTCGATTGGCACCTGAAGAGGAACCACCTACCAAACTCGAGATACAGAAATGTCTTGGAAGTCTCATTACTCTAATCTATAATGATAAGCAACAAAAATACCAAAGCACTTACCTGAATTATTCTCTGTTCTGCTTCTGGGTCTCGCTCTACTCTTTTACGTAGTACTTTTGGAGCTTTATACACACGAGCACCAGAACCCCCAAAAGTGGAATGATCTATTTCTTCTTTTACTGCCTTAGCAGTTTCAGATATAGTCTTGAAAGTCTGGGTTCTGCTGATTTCTTCACCCTTCTGGGACAATGTTTGCGTTACTTTTGAGCTTGTTTTTTTTTGATGCTTCTTCAGTTAGCTTACCTATAAGACAAATCGAGAGCATTAGTGCTTGCACTGATATCAACTGAGAGACCACTAATGAAATAAAAACACGAAAATTGCATTTTAAGATGTAAGAACCAGAAAGAAGAAAATAAAAGAAAACTAAACAAAAACTAAACAAGACACACACCTTTAAAAATAGTCAGTTGTTAACACAGTAATTATGTCTAAAGATATAATCTGGAGGAGTCACAATAATCAGTTATAATAAATAAAGTAATTGTGTAAATTAAGATAGCCTACTTGTGAATCATCAGTTATCAACTTCTCATTCAAGACAAGATCTAGGAGTCTCAAAATATGACAAAGTGGTTTCATTAAACTACCTTGTAATAACTATTGTGGTGTGTCTAAATTAAAAATTAGTGGGCTGAAAGCCAACTTTTGTCAGCAGCTTCGTTGCTAGAGACTCTCGGATAATGAAAATCAGATACGTAGTAATACATGGAACTGACTGTGCAAAGGAGTTGGCTTCTAATACTACATACAACAAACCAGATTGGAGAATGATGATGATAATGTTAAAATACACTAAAATAAAGAGAAGATGATTGGCAAATACTATAGAGAACATTATTTTGATAATTGCAAATGAATTAGAAAAAAAAACTTACTTGCTTTCTGTAAGATCTCGTTTTTTTGGGCTTCCTCGACTGTCTCTGATACACGTTTCTTTATACTTTCTAACTGTTGTCTAGCCTTTTGGTTCCTTCTGCTGTTTCCTCCTCAACACTTTGATATTTTTTCCCTAAAAGTTACAATAAAAATGTTTTGAAAAACAATTCATCTTTCAAAACTGAGCATCGTCAGTAAAACCTGATAGAGCATATTTACCTAAAGTCCACAAAGAACCCAGCTTATGAACGTCATTACTATAATTTTCATATTGCATTATAAAATCATGAAAGCAATTTGTGCTTCATACATGTTTAATTCTAGTATTTTCCTACACAAGTCAAGCTTTAATTTAATTTACTCCAAAAACTATATTGCTCCACTTTCATCGCATCAAGCATTACAGTATTCAAAAGCAGAATCAAAGGATGATGTCATATATGTTTAAAAATGCAATAGTGAAATGGAAAAGAGAAATTCTAAAGCAATGTAAAACTGGAAAACAAAAGAAAAATACATTTGAGAAAAGTGGTTACGTAGATTCCATGGTGAAATCAATACAGTACTATATCTGTTTTGTTTTTTTTCATCTGTCCATCCGCCTGTGGTGTTTTCACATGGTAACACTGCTTGCCGGCTTTAAATAGTTACGCTATGTGTAAATTTTAGGTAAATAAAAGGATATTTGGGTGTACATTTGCAACCGAAAAAGCATTTTAATAATTTACTGTATGCGAATTACACGTTAATATTTGAAATAGGATATTGTTATTATTGTTGAATGTAAGATGAATGTGACTATCTAAAGCCCCGGACGCAGTGTTACCATACACAAACACCACAGGCGGCTGGACAGATGGAAAAAAACCGAGTATAGGTATCAAATGAAAGAATGGCATAACATGTTCATGATTGAAACAAAATATATAATATATGGGATTTTAGATGACTCAGTGTACATAAAGATTACTGAAGGAGAAATGGACGGCGAGCATCAATCTAATGCAGGGGTGCACAACCTTTTGAGCTACTCGGGCCACATCATCAACAGATATCTAGTCGAGGGCCACTAGACTAGATACATGAAATGATAAATAGTTTTGTAGAATGTTTAAAGATAAAAAAAAACACAGTTGCTCACCTGTTTGTTTTAATGAGATTTTTGACATGAGATTCATGTACAAGTTTTTTCTTTTTTTTTTTTTATGTTAGGATGGAAATTTGTGGTTGCCAGTCTTAAAACAGATGCAGATTTTGATCACTTACCCTGCTACGAAATAGTTTGACTTGGTCTGGTTGAGCAGACTAAATGTTTGTTCACATATGTAGGTAGAGCCAAATAAGCTTGCATAAATAGCAGCTTTGTTTCTCAAATAGGAAACTGATCTTTGGCCAAGCAATTATAAAAGTGAGCAATGAAGTATAATGAAGTCCCCTTCATTATACTTGGTACGAAGGCTGTCATTATTCTGAAGATCAATCAGTTTCGATTTGCGCTTCGAATTCTACTTCATCAGGAGATACAGAAAGAAAAAGGGGTTGCTGAACAACTTTCAAATCATTGACTTCGCTTTCTTTAGGTCCTCAAATCGGCTCTCAAAGGCCTCCAAAAGTTTTCCTAATTTTGCTGCATAATATTCATGTCTATTGCATACTTTGTGTTTCTCACACATAAGTTTGTAATTTGGGAAGTGTCCTAACTCTCCTTTAAGTAATTGAAACAATTTTAGTTTTTGTTCGAAAGCTGTCACATAATTGGCTAGCTGAGAAATAAGTTGGTTATTCCCCTGAAGTTTATGATTCAAGTTATTTAAATGACTTGTGAGAATCTACAAAGGAAATGACAAATCCCAAAGCCAGTCAGCATTTGTAAGTTCTGGTACCATCTTATTCTTTTCATTAAGAAAATATCTCAATTTCATCCAGAAGACTGATCAATCTTTTCAGCGTATTTCCCCTGCTTAATTAACCACCTTACTTGATGACAAAACACTAAATCGCCATATTCTGCTTCAATTTCATCAAGAAATTGCTTGAATTGCCGGTGATGCAAAGCTGAGCGTGACTTGATAAAATTGACTGTAGAAACTACAACTTTCATTACATGATCAAAGTCCAGTTCTTTTCCACACAAATTTTGTTGATGTACCTATTATGCAATGAAACTGTTTCAGTTCATATTTTCGCTCTCCAAGGTGTTTAATCAATAGCTGCACCAATCCATTCTGCTTGCCTATCATTGCAGGAGCCCCATCAGTTGATATTCCTACTAACTTGTCCAAATCTAACTCAATTACTGAAATTTGTTCTAAAAGTCCATTAAGTAAATCACTACCAGTTGTCTGCCCCTTCAATGAACTGAGCCCTACGAGTTCCTCATGAATAGAAAAGTCCTCTGTCACACCACAAATACAAATACAGTACGAGCCGTAGATGTAACATCAGTAGATTCATCAGTGGCTAGGGAGAAGTACACAAATTGTTTACTTTTCTCCTTCAACTGGTCTACTATATCACCCGACAAATCAACAATACGACGTTGCACTGTCATACGATTCAAACTGATATTTTCTCAAAACACTTTTTAAAAACATCTAGAGAAAGTTTTTGAGCAGCAAGTAGAATACACTTTTTAATGAAATCCCCCTCTGAAAATGCCTTGGAATGTTAGCAATCAGGTTTGCAATTTCATACTCACTTCTGTTACGTCCTGTGCCTCTTTATTTTTCTGAATAAACATATTTTTCTGCACATGAAAACCTTGCATTAGTGATTTAATTTTCTGCTTTCTTAGATCACCAACAAATTTTTCATAAGGCTTGTGCTTTGTCAGATAATGCCTTTGCAAAATTGATTCCTTACAAACGGCCACACTATTCTGGCATATCAAGCAAATGATTTTTTTTCCACTGTTTTCCACAAAGAAATATTTATCTGTCCATATTTCTTGAAATTTTCTATGTTCATCTTCAAGCTTTCTTTTCGACTTGAGTTTTTGTCCACAGAAGTACCAGAAGCCATAGTAGCTAAGCAAAATTAATCTGAAAACACTACAATGATAAATGCCTGGCCTGTAGCAATATCTCCTATTTTAGACTGCACAGACACAATATACATACTTACAAACATATGTATGTGTATGTGTGTGTGTTATATAGTACATTTTTACTATTTGTAATTATATCATAAGACGGAGTAATATGTTTATATTTATTATTTTCTTTTACTGTACAGAGAGTGATATATTGTGTTTTCTATGATAACTTCGAGGGCTGCCATGTGCTTCACTGGGGGCCGCATGCGGCCCGCGGGCCACCGGTTGTGCACCATTGATCTAATGCTTGATGGGCGGGCCTTTATTTTAAGTAGCAGAATACTTGTTAAAAAATATAAAAAAAGTAACAACATTAATGAAAAGTTGAGGACTGCTAGACTACTGATAAAAATGAGAATGTGGACTACAAAATACAAAGCGGGAAGATATTAGCAATAAAAGTTGGAAAAGAAGTGTTTGGTGTCTGGAGGCTGGATAATAGCCTGACATCTTGAAGATCAATTAGTCAAAATATTAGAAAGGAAAGCAGCAGGATAGTCCTGAAGATGCACCCCAAAATAATATAGAGAAAAGGTAAAGGTAAACAAAGAGACCAAATGGAAATTTGGACATGCATAAGACAGGAGGCAGTGGAGAGAACACATTTTAAGATAACCTACAATATGGAAAATCTGACACAACATCAAGATGAATCAGTAAAATATGAATGAATACATTTAGCAAGCTAATTCAGGTCCTTCATAGGTCTTACAGTTAAGTTGATGTAAGGTAAGATATTTGCTTGGTGATGACCTTAGTGTTCTGTAAATAAACAATAATTTGTCATTGCTATATTAAACTCCTTTTCTTTTCTCTTTTTTCCCTTGATTTTTGTCAATGCTTCGGATTTTCTAGTTTTTCCATATCTTTTCGGAATTCTTTCAAGCTTTCCTTCATTTTCTGATTTCTTGCCATCTCATCTCTTAAATTTTCTATGATCTTTCCAAAAAAGGTGGGTGGTCTTTGTGGAGGAGGCCGAGCACTGTAGAATCTCTGAAAAGACAAGAGGAAATGACTTAGGATTATGTGAACTATGTATATAGCAAAACTAATATTCAACATCACAAGAGCCATATGGCTACTGTAACTACAATTTAACCTACATCAGAGAGCTAAGAATACTGAATAAAGGTACTACATCATACATTATTTGTAAGTGCTAGAGATGGATAATTTAGATAATCAAAATGAAAGAAGGTAGGAGAAAACAAAATGAAGTACTATATCAATAAAGAAAAAAGGATGCTGTAACTTTAAACAATATGGCACCATATCAATAAAGAAACAAGGCTGCTGTAACTTTAACTATCAATGCCACTTCTGCTTTGCATTCACAGGATCCTTAGCATAAACAAAAGACAATGCAATGTCTGCACATGGAAGAAAATTGTTGTACAATAAATAACATGAAGCACATGTCCTTGCTTAAGACAATCCAGGGCTAAAGACAAATAAATATATAATAATAAATAAATATTCAACTGCAGTATCAAATAATTACATGGTTACCTTAAAATACAAGACCTTGATACATAGTTGTGACTCCGCAGCGCCTGCGGTGACTGCATAGGGACTTTAAACTGCTTTGATGGCAACAATGGACCCCATCTTCTGGATAGTAACAACCGAATTTCCTAAAATGAAGAGAAAAATAATTTTAAGACTTAATACCCATCTACAAATTAAATATTTATTACAAATATATCTTAAAAAATAAGTATAAAAAAATTAATTTACAAAAATATTTTTAAAAAATACAAAACACGCTATATATATTTATACAAAAATTGAGGGAATCCTTTCTTAAAACTATTATTTACAATATGTGATTGCAAGAAAAGGTGTCAGACCATAGAGGTCAAAACGAGAAAAAAAGGGTGAGGAAAAAAAAAAAAAAAAAAGTAATAGGAAGTGGGGCAAATTTTTTTTATAGAATAAACTCATATTATCCTAGAACAGAATTATGTAAAAAAATCTGCACTAAGATGTAATCTACTGGTTTTATATCAGAAATGTTTCCTCTCTCTCTCTCAAATAATAATTTATGAATATATTTACAAAAAATACCAAAATACACTATTTACACACAAAAATGAGGGAATCCATTCCTAAAAACTGCTATATATAATATGCGACTGCCAGAAAAGGTTGTCGGACCCATAGAGGTCAAAATAAAAAAAAAAAAGAAAGAAAAACCAAAAAAAAGGGTATATTTTTTGGCCAAAAAAATTGTCAAATTTCACGAATTATTTGGCTAAGAGGTCGGGGTTACGATTGTTGTGATGAAAGTGTCCCAGCGTCTATGGGTACAAGTAAGTGTGCGGATTTAGCACAGGAAATGGGAATGTTGACACAAAGCGACATCACAAACATCGAGATGGCATCAATCTTCTAAACTTTTTTTTTATCGTAAGTAAAAATTTCCAAAGCGTTTTGGGGTTGTGGGCACTGCGTTGGCACCCTTTTCATTACCCTCTGTTTAAACTTAAAATATGGCCTTAATTTTTCTAATTTTGGCGAAAATACTTACTTCGAGAGGAGAGTAGAGGTCTTGAGCTCCTTCTCTCACCACCAACAACTCATGACTGATGACCATCTCCGGTGTCAGACATGGGACGTGTTACAAGTACTTTTTCGGAGGGTCGTCTAGCTGTGGTAGTCGGTGAGTTGGCCAGTCCATGCAGTTGTTTACCCTAGATGACAGTAGATAGGTCAGCTACTACTACTAAGTAGATACTAGTTAGGCTGGATGTTTTTTACAACTAGCCTATAGCTACGAGTGTGTGCGGATTTAGCGCAGGAAATGGGAAGTTTGTTGACACAAGCGACTCCACAAATATTAAGATGGCGTCAATCTTCAAAATATTTATAGGCTAGCCTAGTTGTAAGTAAAAATTTCGAAAGCGACATGGAGGTAGTGTGCACAGCATACGGCCACACTTTTCATTACCCTCTGTTTAATCTCAAAATATGACCTTACTTCTGACTTTGGAGAAAATAGCTAGGTACTTAGGTACTTCGAAAGGAGAGTAGAGGTCTAGCGCTGCGCCTCTCACCACCAACTACTCATGAGTATGCCTGATGACCATCTCCGGTGTCTGGACGTGTTAAAGTACTTTTTCGGAGGGTGGCCACAAACGCGGTAGTCAGTGGCTCGGCTTAGTCCAGTCGGTTGTATACCCTAGGTACCTAAGCTAATGAACAAATCATAAACCTCGTGTGACACTTAACGAGTGTATAAGCAGCAGCCTTATACAAGTCTGCAGGATAGTCCATAACCATAAACTAGTCTGGAACCTAATCAATAGCTCTGAAAGCTGGTTTTCAGTCAAGATATACTACATTAATTTACGCAAAATGTAAATTGCGTCAAGCTAGATTGAATAATTTGGCTTACGCCGGTCACGGGATGACGGCAAAGGCCACACTATCTTCAGAGACCCTTCAGTGGATAATGTTTTCATCATATATATCTATTGCACATTATTCATTCTAATTAGCAAAATAAAAAAATCTTAAAATGTATGAATTCCTTCCATACTTACGAGAAACCGTAATGTTTACAGGCCTGCGATATGGAAGCAGCCATTGTTGATAGTTTCTGAAATCCACAGAGAGAATATGACAGTCCTCTATTCAAAACTGCGAAATTAAAGGGTAAAAAGCTACTAGTGCGACTCATAGGCTATAAATATAATAATAATACTTAAAAAAACTACTATTTTAGCAATTATTCGCTTTAAAAAAATCTGAATATGCAAGTATTAAAATTGAAAAATATTCTACCTTAGGATATATGTCAGGCAACTGATGATGTAACAGTAGTTAACTAGAAGTTTCTCGGTTCACTTACGCTGACAACGGTAAGGGAATGATGAAAATAAGTCGGTTAATCACAAATATGAAGAAATGCCATGATACACTAAAATAAATCATGGTAGTTTAGGTAAGCACGTAACCATTCACTAAGGAACAATTCCTTGAAAAATGTTTGGCGTGGTGCTTACTATCAGAAATGGATTAATAATGTCAATGACAGAAACTTCATGGTTACACTAATATTTACTTGCTATTAATAATTAGTTAAGGTTCTGATAATGACAAGGAGTACCCCTCTAACAATCGATGTTCCATTTCACTTTAGGATGTATATATACTATTCAAGATGATACCCCATAATCCAGACTTCTCGTATTAAATATAATTTAAAATATAATATTGGAAAATATAATTATGGATTACGCCTACACACACACATGAGCGCGCGTACACACAAACACACACACACACACAGAGTCGTACTATACATATGTGTATTGTAATTGAGTTTTATATGCTTTACTCACACATGTCCACATAAAATGAATATATTATGAAGATTTAGTTTACATATCTGTGCTTTCCCAGTTTTTTTTTTTTTTTCAAGTAATATAACTTTTGCGCCATTCTTCCTTTCTAGCATCTCAGATGATATTTCTCTTCTGATACATGATAATGTAAATGTAACCTTTGTCTGAGGAAACTAGCCATATATATATATATATATATATATATATATATATATATATATATATATATTATATATATATATATATATATAGATAATGCCACAGCGAGCAAATTGAAAACACGAGAACTGACGAGATCTTTCGGTCTTAACGACCCTTTACTTAAGGCAAAAGCAAAATTGATCAGAACAGAGAAAAGCACAGTATAAGTAGGTACAGTATACAAACAGACATTACAGTATTAACATAAAGTCCAATTCACTTTGAAGAAACGAATAAACGAGAAAAGCCACACTGGGGCCACAGGTAATTTAGTCAGAACACAATACATATTGAGAACAGAGGCATACACCGGACAGTACAGATTTAGTAAAAATTACCGAGTATTAGGATTAAGGATTTAGGAGCAGTGTGGTCAGACAACATTGGTCAAAGGCATTTTTAAATCGAAAAAACAATAAAATTTGTATTATAACGTGAAATTTACAAAAATGCTCAAATAAAGAGTGGAGAAACGAACATAGGATATAAATATAGAGAACATGAGAGAGAGAAAAAAAACTAGTTAAAAACATGTGGGATTAATTAATTAGTAGTTTAATTCATTTATTTAAGGTCCTTCTTCATACACATTTTACAAATATATGTAATAATTACATATATTAGATTTACAAGATCTGTAAATATAAAATAAACCAATGACCTGGGGTCATGGCATTAGGAGGGTTCTACGTGACCACCAAGCAGACCTAGATTACGCTATGCGCTGTCTGCAGTAGCCTGATCTAGCTCAAAGCTTTGTCAACATTTTTTATGTTTATGATAACTTTGCACAACAACTTCCATGGGAAGCGGTTGACCCTGTTAACCTACGCCGGAAACTTGTAAACTTCCGAGCCGGCGGACTACGTATGTGTTTTTTTATATGAATTGCTGAGATAGCTAATGTTCCGCTATCGACGCGATGCTTTAGAATGGCAGTTCCACGCCAACGATCAAACATATCGGTCTTCCGACCGAGCGGCATCTCCTAGTATGGAGTTACAGAATAAAGTTGTTATCTTGTTCAACTTGCCTGTTTGAATCATCTCCTCTAGTCAAAGAAAGAACCTCTCTACTAAGATATCCAAGGGAGATGAGAGGAACCAAAAATACTTACGAATGACAGTCGTAAGGAGAACACAAAAAGTCTATCGCCAAGCGATAAGACTTAGATGTGGTGGCCAGCGTATAACGAAGAATATAATTAACAAGACCCATATCAGCCGACGAAGGTCTACAAGAACTAACTTCCACCTTCAACATCAAAACTAAACAGAGGAAACGGGATCTTCAATCAACGCAACAGTTATGAAGACGCAACTATGTCCTTCATCGTAGAGGGAATACAAGCATTTAACACCGACGTTTGAGCAACTGTTGTCACTTATCTTTGGAATCTACACGGGACGAGAGCAGCAATCGCAACATCAACGGAAAGAAGAAAAACAACACAGGGAACATCACCCGATCACGAGCAAGGACGCAGAGTGTACAGCTAGACGCAGTAGTGCAAGGACGGAGGCTGTGACGTCATCAATCTGGACTTCCCCACGCATCCGTGCAACCGAAGAAGAATACCGTGGACGTCATCACGACTTCCGACGCGAGACGTAGACAGGAACTGAGACGTCATACCCATGTCAACAATCCTTCGCAATATAATCTGGAGCTAAGTACCATTTTTTATCTATTCAGGTCTTTTCCTCAGTGAAGTGTTGTTCATCAAGAGTCGATCATCCAGTATTCTGGGGGTGAGTTGTTCGCCATATTAATCTTCCTTCATTACAGAATCAATCTTCAACTACGAGGTTCTCGCCCGCAGATTAATTTTTTTTTCTCTTCTCGTTGTCATTAACAGTTTCTATGCATAATTCTCCGTATAATATTTTATCTTTATCTGTATTTTTGTATCTTTTTTTTGGGGGAATTTTGGGGGTACCTATTATTATACACACTTATACAGTACATTGCCTTATGCGTTTACGTACGTGGTCGAGTGTACTCTTATAGATATTTTGATAGGATTGCAAGGAATAGAAGTGATAAGAAAAAAGTGAAAGCCGAAAATGGCAACTACTCCGGCTGGCAACCCCCATGTGGTGACTCTCGTTAGCGCGAGGTCAGCGATTGTCCCTTTTCAAGGTCGGGTCAATGGGTTCCTGCCTCAAAATGTTGAGGCATGGATCTCATCTGTAGGACGCTCATTTAAAAGCAAAAAGCATCCACAGACCCAGCAGTACAATTACAGGAGGCCAAGAGCTTCATTGACTTTGCAAAAGGTGACGCAACAGTGCGTATCTAAGGGGGGTTTCTTTCCAAGAGGCGCTTACATGGGACGAGTTCAAAATTAGATTACGTGCCGTGTATGGGGTGGGTGAAGAGCTTTAGATGTAGTATTGGCATTGAGAAATATCCTTAACCAAGCCTCCAAATGGTAAAGGGTCGTTAAAACGGAAAGATCTCGGCAGTACTCGTGTTTTCGTTTCCCTCCGTGGCATCACCTTTATACATAGCATCACGTTTTATATATTTCGGGATCAAGTTATCCACATATATATATATCCGTGGAATATATACAATAAAAACTCCACAACATTGAACGAGTCACATAGCTACGTTTAAGGCTCATCAGCATAAACTAACACACCATTCACCCTATATTTCTTTTCAATGCACCTTCACTTTATGTACGAAACCATTTATCTCTCCTCCTTAACGTTTATGATGGATGTGTATCTTTCAACAATCGATCTTAACCTCTTCTGAAATGCCTATGAGTTTTCTTTGCGCTTCTGGTTCCGGAGTGTTATATTTTTTCATTTAGGTTTATTTTATCCTTGTGGTTTAACCTCACTCTTTTTTTATTTTTTTTATTTTTCAGTTTCTTGGTTTTTGTCGGGCCCGGTTTGTACTAGGGCAGAGCCCTATATAATAGTACTAGGGCATTCGGCGTTTACGATTAAGATGACTACTGAGTCTCGAGTCGAAAATCATACTTAAAAACATTTCTAAGTAGACATATAAGCTATGATTGATGATTAAAAAATCTAATAAAACAAATATATATTATTGACTTATCTATTTCTTGATCTGTTTATATTCTTTTTAAGGATGTTTGTCCAATTACCGCTCATGTGATTTCTATGGCTGAGTAACAGATCAGCCACCCAGTAAGTTACATGACACATAATACATACAAACATTTTTATCTGTGTTATCCAAATATTCATACATTCTTTCACTTGCATTAACTCTTTTTTTCTTTTTTTTTAGTATATGTATACATATTAACCAACTAAATAGCGGAAATAAGAAAATAATTTCAGCTGCCATATTATTGATGAAATTTGTGCAATCTTATACACCTGAAGTTTCAGAGAGTGTTTTTCCCCAGCAACATGGATATCTGGACTCAGGCATCAATTAACAACTATCTGTGCTGAACTATGGCATAACTGAAGATCAATGAGTTTCGTTGAGATCTGGCAGAAGAAAGAAACATTTCCATTATGGAAAGGTAACAGAATGAACTGTGGAGGTTATTTTTTGGTGCCCTGATTTCTCTGAAGGTGCAGCTGAGAAGTGTATGCATCAAAAAATTTTTTGTAGTGGTCAGTTGTAGTAGGTTGTGGTCTGCAATAAAAGACAAAAATATCAACTTTGTAAATTGCAAGTTTCATTTCTTTGAATTCAGTACATGACACAGCCCCGTACCCAGAGTTTATTATTATTATTATTTTTTTTTTTTTGGGGGAGGGGTTCGTTTTTCCCAAAACTGGGACTTTTTCTTCTATAAATGTCATTGCATATAATATATATATATATATATATATATATATATATATATATATATATATATAGGTATATACAGGATGAAATACTTGAAAATGTTACTTTAGTTGTATTAAGAAGAAAAATTGGGTATGCGGTCTATGCCCTTCTACCCGATTAGATGTTATTCAAAGAACTGACTTTGGTTGACAGAATTTTACTTTAAATCATTTACAAATATGGTGGCCTATATCATATTCCTATTATCACTATTGTAATTCCTACTACTAAAGAATGATGTTAATGTTTAATAACATAATTAAAAAGAAAAAAAAAGACCTCCCAAAAAAAAAATTGTTACTTTTTACTTTAAAAGTACAGCTCGACACCTCATCCCCCATCGGTACAGGCCTGTGAAGGCGTGTTCTCTTTACCCAGGCAGGTCACTATTTTTTACTAATAATTTTCATTTTTGAAAGTACATCAGCCACTCCTCACCTACCTAGAATGTAAACATTTCGTCATCCTACTTCTTTCCTGCTTCAGCCATTACTCTGGGGAATCCCCAGGATGGAGTTGATCATTCCTGAATTCCTCTTAGTGGGGCTCTGCTGAATCAGGGTCCATGGACACGCGCAGGATTGGGCTGCAAGTTCTGCCACCACCTAAAATGAAAGTTATGTTTCTATCTAAATAAAGTTCTGCGACCCTTGTTGAATCATTCTAAGTCAAGTATATAAGCTTTAGGAGACGGTTAATGGGAAGATATTAAAGCAACATATATCTTTACATCAAACTGCGAACCAACTGCATTTCAGTCTTCCAGTTAGGTTATAAAACTTGGTTAAAAGCTAGGATTTCAACAGAGTGATTTCTGAACTCTTATAACGGCCTTATAGCTTACCTGTCTACTGTTGTCGTGAGATCTTCCTGGGCACGACGCCGTATAGCAGGAGTGAACGACAACTACCATTGCCACAAGGACGGCGAAGACTTTTGCCTGCATTCTAAAAGGAAATTAAGTGGAGTTTCTCTTAAACTAAGGTAACCGGCACATTATTTTGCTTAATTTTAATTAGGTAACCGAGATCTATAGAAACTTTACAGTTTACACCATTTTATGAGAATCTTTTTCAACTCTCAGGAGATCACATCATTCCAGAAAATAAACAAATCCATATGTTAGCCTACTACAGTAGATATTTAAAACCATTAAATAAAAAAAAGCTAATCAAGGATAATACTTATACTCACTTTCAGGTGCTACTGGAACGAAAGAGTGACTAAGAAGAGCGAGGAAGATCGAATGATGTTCTCGTGAGAGAAACTTCCTCTTTTTAAGCAGCTGAGCAGTCCTCTACGGGTGCCGTACCAACACCACACTCCAACCCTACTCGCACCCAAACCAACCGTTGGACAATTTGACCTTCCTACGTCTCTTTCTATTGCTTTAATCATATCTCCTCTATAGGTCTGTTCAAGCATAACATTCATTCTTTTCTCGTGGTATTTTCTCTGTAACAAAAATTATTTAATCTTATTTGAAAGCAATTTAATTATGGAATGTTTGTACCCAAGTGCCGGTGTATTGTATGTCAATAAAGTTTATTGGAAAGATATAGGTACAAAATATGGAATATATTGATTTTCTCTGTAAACAAATCATATTGACTAAGAATGACGACTTAATTCATTCTCTCACTGGGTAAAAAGAAAAAAAAAAAAGTCAATGCGAATAAGTCCATGAGTCTTTAAAGAAAGTACATCGGGTGTGGATAAACATAGCTATGGAGGGCCTCTCTATCAGTGGATATAGATATCGAACAATTAAAAACCTGAAGTATTATTTACGGGCGCGAAATCAAGACATGCTACTTTATTTATCGAATGAGACTCTTAGAAGATAATATCATTGGAAAACAAGAAGCTTAATATCATACATTAGGCTGCTCCTCTGAGTTACAGATATAAAAGTAGGCCATTTTAATGCAAAAGACTAAAAAAATTCAAATAACAAAGAATTGATGTTAAAAAAACTTAAATTCCGTGAGAAGTTCGGGAAATGAAAAACGCATTAGAATATGTCTGCAAGAATTACAAATATCACAGACGAGTTGAGGAAGTTAGGTCAGGGGAGCGTTCCGGGTAATATTAGTAATGCCCTAAATATTAGTATATGACGCTATTGGTCTATATAATCTAAGAATAAAAATGTTGCTAGTGGATAAGTAAGAAGTGTGCAGCATTAACTAACAAAAGTCAATAAGGCAGCAGGAACTTTGCAGTACTCACAAGATGGTTGGGCGAAATCAGATTTTTAGCAAAGAGGGATCTCTATGTAGAAATATATAAATAAATAGTAAAAGAAAAGTTTGTCTTCACTCATAATACTACTTCGTATTTAGGAATGATTTAAATAAAATAGGCAATTTTTAAGATAAAGCTACAGAAGTTCTCTGATAACTAAAATGAATGATGAATAAATTAATAGTGTTTCTCTCCTGCACATCTTTCCATGGCTGATTCTTTGTTTTCTACCGATTGAATTATACATATGCAAATGGAATTTTATCTGATAACTTGTGTTGACACAAAATATGATCTGATTATGAACACGAATAGAAATTCCTCGAGAAAAAGCACAATCGAACAAAAGAATCGGTTAAAAAAAAGTATGGGTGTCATAGCGTAGGACAGTGACTCGGTTTTCCATCTGCTGAATGAGTTACGTAAAAGCTGGATGGTCTTCTTCTTTCGTCGCCAGCATTGGAATCTTGTTGCTCCTCTTGGATCTGTTTCTGGAATAATAATAATAATAATAATAATAATAATAATAATAATAATAATAATAATAATAATAATAATAATAAGATAAATAACGAGCTATTGTGCTTCGTTATCGTAAGGAAGAGAATAAGTAGCTGGGATGTTGATTTTGGTCAGTCATAGACAAGGTGAAGAGGGACCATGGGCCTAGCAGCAAAATGAAAACAAATGAATAAATAAAAGTTTGTGAGACCTGAAGGTAGCGCTCCCTCATAATAGAAATTTCTCGTTGATAAAATCACGTATCTAGTACATATTTTTACAGGCAAACAGATAGCTAGAATCAAAATAGAAATAAATCTATAACTTCATGATAGTAACTTATTAAATAGATATAGTATACTATCTGACGACGTCATTCCTCCTTCACAAAACGCAGGGAAAATTGTCAGCTATGGCAAATGGTGGTCGAGGTTTCTCGTCCGTTTCCCACTTCTTGGATGCTCAGCAAAATAACCCCATTGTCAAAACGACAGATTAGGTTATAGATAAGCAATAATTAAATTATTGGGAATAAAAGTTAAAGGTCATAATCTTGTTCGTTTATATACATACATACATACATAGCTACATAACATATTTAGGAAGACAAAAGGCTAAAATCGGGTAGGCAGCTACATCAGGTTTCTTTTATCCCAACCAGTAAAATTGGCCTTGCTTGGATAGGTATTGAATCTGGTTTGATATTCATTCATTTGATTAAACTGTAATGCCACAAAGCTCGGATGCACACAGTTGTCCTTCATTGCGTTCAAATAAGATAATAATCGTACAAGACACAATAAATGTGGAAAAATTGAAACTCTTGCTTGAATGGAGCTAAAAAGAAAAAAAACATAATAGATGACAAAAAAAATGATGCAGACAAAACAAGGTAGACGATAAAAAATTGTCTTTGAATGGAACCCTGGGTTGAAGGTGGGGAGGGGGGCGGGAGGGAGGGGTTGTTGGACAGGTATGGCCCGGGAAAGGGGTTGACACTGCTTAAAAAGTGGGAGATTCTCTCTGGACGCCACCATTCGATCTTCGTTTGTCTTCCTGATCACCCACTTATTTCGTCTCTCTCAAAGTATTCATTCACAAGCGGTTCTGTATTTCACAATTATTTCCCTTTACATGAAATCAGTATGAACTACCAACACACGATTTTGTTTTGTGTTTTGATGTGAATTTATCTTAGATGGTTGATACAGAGAACATGATGTTTTCACAGACTACCTTATGAATGCGCTTGACTTTCTTTCAGAATGCAGTCAAAATTCGTAGCTGTCTGCTTGGCCTTGTGGTCGTCGTTTCTCTCCTGTTATGCAACGGCTCAGGAAGATCTCATGATAACAGAGAGACAGGTGAGTCTATCATTGCCAGGAGGTTATTAAAAACAAAGGGGAAAAATGGATCTTTTCTAGATGGTGGCCCCAAAGGATTTTGGTTTTACCTGGTATGTATCACGGCCTGTTGGTACAAGCCCGGTGGGGATATAACCGTAAATAAAATCACAAACAAAAGACTGTAAATATCATTAAGTTAATGACCCTCAAGAAATATTAATCCTAGATAACGAGCCCCGAACATTGCTTAGAGTCACTCTCTATGAAAAGTGCAACCGCCCCCCCCCCCAAAAAAAAAAAAGTAGTTTTTGTCATTAGATTACGTAGTACAGAACGAAAACTGGAAGCCTCCAATACACTGTTACTTCTCAGTACAAAACAGAAACTTTGATTACAATTTTGGATGTGACTTTCATTGCAGGTCGTGGCAGAACTTGCTGCCCAAATCCTGCGCGTGGCCCACGGATCCTGGAGTTCAGCAGAGGCCCACAAGAGGAATTCGGGAATGATCAACTCCATCCTCGGGATTCCCAGAGTCATGGCTGAAGCGGGAAAGAAATAGGACGACGGACTTTTTACATTCTAATATCTAGGTAAATAAGTATTAACTGATACATGCAAGCAGAAAACAATGAACGGGCCAGGGTAAAATGAAATTGTTGATACAGGGTATTCAAAGGAATGTAAGCTGATATTTTTTTTTTTTTGTCTTTATTTGTAGGACACGATGTACTGTAATGGACCATCAGGCAAATTTGCCTGCATTTACTTCTTCTCACTGTACCTTGAGAGAAACCGAGGAATCAAAAGTGACCTCAGTAAATTCGTTCTGTGATTGCTCCCTGAAAATATCTCCAGTCAGTTGTTAACAAAATTCATTGACTTCATTTATGCTGCAGTCATCAACAGCAGTTAAAAATTGATGACTGTTTTAACATATCCTTATTACAGAGATAATGTCTCAGACGCTTCAGAACTGTAGGGCTTGCGTAAGATTTAAGAAATAATATGGCAGCTAATGTTATTCCTTTCTTTACCCAGTTTTTGTGGATACATATTTAAATTATATGCAAGATTCTATTCACGTGAGAGCATGTCTGAAAATCTGGATCGCACAGATTATGCATGCATGAATTTATGCAAATTTTCTTTCTTACTAAGTAAGATGTGACCAATCTGATACTAGAAGCCAAAAACGGTTTATTATCTATTCTGTAAATATTGTAAAGATAGCAATGTACTTCACCAATGAGTTGTTGGCAACCATCCCTTCAAACTGGCAATATCAAAAGTTCCTAAAAAAGGCATAAAGGCAATTGCTTTACAAGTGGAGGGGATTGCCTGTATAAATAATAATAAAATATATATATATAATTAATATTTTCACATCTTATGCAACCTACGGAGAGATGTGAAACTCAACTATGGAAATCTTTTAATGTAAGATATATTGATTAAATCTCCAAATATAACTTCCAGCCTCTTACGGGTCTGCTCCAAAGGTCCTGAAAAAAGTATAACGGAAATTAGTTGACAAGTGGAGGAGATTCCCTGTTTAAACAATAGACATGAAAAGAAAATATTTCACATCTCATGCAACCTACGGAGCTGTGCAACTCGTCCATTGAAATCTGACTGTAAAAATAAATCGATTATATCTCTAAATATGACATCCAGCCTCTTACGGGTCTGCTCCAAAGGCCCTGGAAGCCTGCATAAACAATAGACACAAAAAGAAATATTTTCACGTCTCATACAACCTACGGAGATGTGCAACTCATCCATGGAAATCTGACTGTAAGATAAATTGGTTATATCCAGCTTCTTACGGGTCAGCTTTTTAACAATGACTTTCAAAATCGTTGTTTTTCATTTGACAACAGTTAAATGTCGAATAACTTTTTTTTTCAGTCCAGGTTTGAAAAAATGAGATAACTGGGTGCTGCTAAAACTGAAAGGAAGCAATAGACCTGTCTCGTCAAAAGAAAACCTATTGTCAAGTGGGATATTGAGCCGCCTTACCTTACAGACCTTACAGACCTTACAGTTCGTTCGGGTGCCCAGGTCCCTCAGTGTGAGGCGCCCCTCTAATGTCTACCAGAGAGTTGCTAGTACATCTTCCGGTATATTTTGCATCTTCCAATCTTGGATGGTCTGGGATGCAGTTTAGATATTTGTCGAGCTTATTCTTAAACACATCTACGCTCACTCCTGATATATTCCTCAGATGAGCTGGCAACGCATTGAATAGGCGCTGCATTATCGATGCTGGTGCGTAGTGGATTAATGTCCTGTGTGCTTCCTTATTTTTCCTGGTATAGTTTTGGGCACTATTAATCTACCTCTGCTTGCTCTTTCTGATATTTTTAGTTCCATGATATTTCTGTTATTCCTTCTATCTGTTTCCATGCCTGAATTATCATGTAGCGTTCTCTTCTCCTTTCTAGACTATATAATTTTTAAGGATTGTAGTCTTTCCCAGTAGTCTAGGTCCTTAACTTCTTCTATTCTAGCTGTAAAGGACCTTTGTACACTCTCTATTTGTGCAATATCCTTTTGATAGTGTGGGGTACCATATCATATTGCAATATTCAAGTGGACTACGAACATATGTTTTATAAAGCATAATCAGTGTTCAGCTTTTCTTGTTTTGAAGTGCCGTAACAACATTCCCATTTTGCTTTACATTTTGCCAACAGAATTGCTATTTGATCATTGCATAACATGTTCCTATTCATCATCACACCAAGGTCTTTAACTGCTTCCTTATTTGTGATTGTCTCATTATTAGGTCCCCTATATGCATATAGCTTTCCTTCTCTGTCTCCATAATTTATTGATTCAAATTTATCAGAGTTAAATACCATCCTATTTACCTCTGCCCAATCATATACTTTGTTAAGGTCTCTTTGTAGAGCGTTCCTATCTTCATCACAAGTAATTTCTCTACTTATTCTTGTGTCATCAGCGAAACTACTCACTTACTGAATCCTTAACATTACTGTCTATGTCTTCAATCATAATAACAAACAATATTGCAGCTAGCACCGTACCTTGTGGAACACCGGATATTACCTTGGTTTCATCCGATTTCCTCATCGTTTGCAATAACTATCTGTTTTCTGTTGTGTAAAAATTCTTTTAACCATCTTCCTACTTTATCTACGATATTGTGTTTTCTAATTTTCTTTGCTAATATATTATGGTCTACTTTGTCAAAAGCTTTTGCAAAGTCTAAATAAACCACATCTGTTTCATTCCGCTTTTCATATTTTTGAATATGTTCTCACGGTGGAATAACAGTTGGGTTTGTTTGTACTTTTCCGG
This sequence comes from Macrobrachium nipponense, assembly GCF_015104395.2. Classification (NCBI taxonomy): domain Eukaryota; kingdom Metazoa; phylum Arthropoda; class Malacostraca; order Decapoda; family Palaemonidae; genus Macrobrachium; species Macrobrachium nipponense. Next base: position 17,306,366 of record NC_061088.1, on the reverse strand, counting down.
GTACGAAACCGTGTTGTCCTATATTAAACAAATTATTTTTATTAAATGTTTCATAATATTTTCTTCATTACCCTTTCATACACTTTCATAATATGTGATGTTAGACTCACAGGCCTTATAATTACTTGCCTCTAGTCTTGATCCACTTTTGAAAGTAGGGGTGATATATGCTAATTTGTGCTCATCATAAATCGCTGCCTGTATCTACACTTTGTCTTAATAATATTGCAAGTGGCTTTGCGATAGAATGAACTACTTTCTTTAACTAAATAGCAGGGACTCCATCCGGCCCTGCAGCAGCTCCATTTTTAATTTCATTAATTGCCTGCACAATATCAGCTTCATTAATTTCTATGTCAGCTAAATATTCACTATTTTCTTCCCTTACTTCTATATCATTATCTTCATTATCTATTCTAGGGGTGAATTCTCTCTTATATCGTTTCTGCCAGTATGTGCAAATTTCCTTTTTTCATTCGTTAATCTCCCTTCAATTCTCAGAGGCCTATTCTATTCTTCTTTTATTCATCTTCTTCGCATATGAGTATAATAGTTTGGGGTTTTGCTGATATTTAATAGGGTTTTTTCTTCCAAGTCCCGTTTTTCATTTTCTTTGATTGTATAACTCTTTGTTCTGCATTTTCTATCTTACTTTTTAGTTCTATAACTTTCCATGCATTTTTTTTCTTTTGCAAGACCTTTTTTCCACTTTCTGATTTGTTTTCTGGAAACAGATCCTTCTGTTCTCCTGGTATGCATGAATGATGTTTACTTTTTCTTCTCGGTATATATTTTTCCACTATTTCTCCAATATTTTATATAATATCTCCGTATTTACCCTTATGTCATCACTTACGACAATGTTTATCCCAATCTTTGTTTAATTCTTCATTAATTTCTGACCATTTTATATTTTTACTGTAGAAGTTGTATTTTCCACCTATCCTTCCCAACTTTTTCCATTTCTTGCTTATCTCTATTTCACAATTGCTTTGAATTGGATGAACTGTTCAATTCTATGACATTATGGTCTGAAATACTCGCATTATAAACTATTATTTCTTTAACATAATTCATCTCGTTCACAAATACTAGGTCTAAAGTATTTTCCTTTCTTGTTGGCAGGTGATTTATTGTTGAATGTTGTATTCTAGTAGCATATCTAATATCTTTCAAATTGCCTCTTATCTTCTGCACTACTATTACTCTCTTTTTATATGTATAAGTACAACCACAATCTCCTATTTGTTCTTTCCATTCTACGAAAGGAAAGTTGAAGTCACCAGATAGGAGAATAGTCCAGTCCCTTGTGATTTCTACATATATCATCCAATTTTTCAATTATTAAGTCAAACTCTTTAGTATTAGGAGGTCTATATATTACTATGTTCATCAATTTTCAGATTCAAATTCTACCGCTATTAGTTCACCATTCTGAGTTACTATATTTCTCATATATTTTTCCTTGTTTGTTTTGTCTTTCCATATATTGCGGTTCCCCCTTGATTCCTATTTTTTCTATCTTGATCTATAAGTTTGGAACCCTTTTATTTGATCATCATTCCCAGTCTCTTGGGAATACCAGGTTTCACTTATATTCATTATATCTATTTTCTTTTCATTTTGGGTTAGTTCTTCTAAGTACTCTATTTTTCTTTTTGAGTTACTCGTAACTAAACCCTGCGCATTCATCACTATGATGGTTTGCGTGTTTTCTTCACTTTAATACTGGTAGTAATAAGGATTTTCCCATGTCTCTTTCCTGTTCTGGTATGTTGTTCTTTTTTTCATTTCCAGAAATTCTGACATTAAAAAATCCAACTTTTCCATAATATTTGTTTAATCTTCCTTCATCATAATTATTCATTTTGTGTCTGAATCTGCAATTTTCTCCGTTTCTGCAATATCCTCTTGCATAATAAATACAGTTATTATCTCTTGAGTAGAATTTCGGAGCTGATGCTTTGAAATTTTTTGCTGACACCTCTGCATATCTCATTGGTGGTTTGCTTTTCTCTTTTACCTGATATTCTGATTTCTCTCTCTTTATTTGTTTCTTTCTTATTTGGATTTTATTACTTGGTTGGTTATTTATTTGATTATGATTCATGGCTACAGGGTGCATATATTTGCATTTTTTGTCGAACTTACATCCTTTTCCTTCTTTTAGGTTTTTAGCATACATATTTTTGGATGCAGATCTCTGCAATCATCCCCATATCCATCTAAGTATGCACATTTACCATATATTTCATAGTTTTGACATATCTTAGGATGTTTGTAGTAACATCTTTCTCCAAATCTGCAATTCCCTCTTTTCAAAAGGTTGCAGATTTTGTCTTTCTTGTCTATTTTTTCCTCTTTCCCGTCATTGTGTAGATCTGGGTAGAGCCTCTTCGGGATTTGCTTTCTGTTGTCATATCGTAATTTATTTCTTCGTAGGTATGCTGCTTTATTGCCTCATATGTAGTATCAATGAGTATCTCTGCATCCATACTTTTATCTTGTTCTTTGTTTTCCTTATTTTTTTCTGTCATTTCATTTTTGTTTACTTCTCTTCCGTTTTCCTCTTCTCTTCTTCTTCTTCTTCCTCTTCCTCTTCTTCTTCATCTCAACTATTGTACATTCAATCTTGATTTAATAACATTGTCTATCCATGATAGACATGTTGAACAAAAATTCTTGTATCTTTTCTCAAATCTTGTATTACCTCAGCACACTGTGGATGGGTCGGAATGTTGCATGCAGCACATTTTCTGATTAGGTTTTGTGGATTGACTATGCTATACCAAACCTTACACAGTTTGCATGCTTTTGGCATTCTTTTTCCTAATGCATCAATTAGGATATTCACAAGATTCACCTTATTCATTTTCTTTGTCGGAATATGTTGGTTTATGTATATTTTCTTTATGAGTCTCTTGACCACTTGGATTTTATTTGGAACTTCTTCAATTATTTTCAAAGATGTTTTCATTAGATTTGTTCCAGTTTGAAGGATTATATCCTTCTAATATATCTATGAATGCTTTTGTATCTTTTTGGTTAGGACTGTTGCTGATTTCATAGATGAGAAATGCCAGTTCCCTTCCTGCTACCTCATCGTATTGCGAATCTGCTAAACACGCCAAATACGCCACCTCTTCCCGCAGTTGGAACTTACTGCCATCTTGTTCTGATTTATAGTATTACACTTGATAAAACTAACTTAGAAGACGCTTTTATCCTACTATTTTCACACTAATCTTATCACCGATAGTTCACGAACACTTCTAGATATTTCTGAGAGGAGAAGGAAAACTTCTTCACTTGAGCTGGACAGAATGACTCATACTGGAATTAGGAGAGAGAGAGAGAGAGAGAGAGAGAGACAGAGAGAGAGACGAGAGAGAGAGAGAGAGAGAAATTTAATCTTTTCGAAGACTGAAGAATAAAGTTTTAGTCAGACTCGAGAGACGTTAGATATTTGCACTATGTGTATTAAGCTACACCAGTTTTGTCTCAGCGTCATCTGCAATAAGGACTTGATACCAGGACGACCCAACTCTCAGACATGAAGCTAAAAGACTGAGACTAGGAAAAACAAAAGGAAGAGAAGTTGTGAAAAGGTTAGGAAAGAAAGACATAAATGGGAGAGGAAGAAGTTAAGTATATCTTAGTTTTACCAGACCACTGAACTGATTAACAGCTCTATAGGGCTGGCCGAAGGATTAGATATTTTGACGTGGCTAGGAACCAATTGGTTACCTGGCAACGGGACCTACAGCTTATTGTGGGATCCGAACCACACGACATCCAGAAATGAATTTCTATCACCAGAAATAAACCTTCCTCTGATTTCGCGTGGGCCGAGCCGAGAATCGAACTCGGACCACCAGACTGGTAGCCGAGCGCGAAGTCTACTTGTCCAACGGGAAACTGAGAAGAGGAAGAAAAGAGCTAGAACTCTGATTAGGAAAAGTACAGATGTTGACTCACCAAGTATAAAACAATTATAAAAGATTGTGAAAATATTCATTGTTTTGTGCTCATCAGGCCTGAATTTTAAATTCATTCAATCTCCCAATAATATTCCTTCTTAATCTCAACGAATGGTAATTTACTATTTTAATTATTAGTTTCCGCACAACTAGTTGAGCATTCTTGTTTTGTAGGAAGTTGCAAAATGCCATACCTTTTGCAAGAAACTAATTAATAATATTTTATAACGATTTTGTTCAAAATTTTTAGTTGCATTTCTTCGAGAATTCTGTAATAATAACCTCATTAACTCGAGGAACAGTAGAGTACAAACAATCTCTGTAGGTACCGGAGTAAAAAAATCATTATCCGGTAAGAGAGTAAATAAAGTTTACTCAGAAAGAGGAGCAACAATATCTTTCACAGTTAGCATATCCAGGTTATTTATATCGTATGTTTTTGAGGTTAATCCGGTAGGTAAGACCCATGTCTCCATTAGAATTCATTTAAAAAACCATTGATGAAATTTAGACTGACACGCAAATCTCTGGGACAATTCAGTTCATCCAGGGCTTAAGGCAGTGAAGAGAGATGAGAGTGGTCGGATAAGGCAGTGAAAAGAGAGATGGGAGTGGTCGGATAAGGCAGAGAGAGAGAGAGAGAGAGAGAGAGAGAGAGAGAGAGAGAGAGAGAGAGAAGACTGGTTAGGAAACTTCTTTATACAAGCACTTAAGTGTCTCATTGTCTCATTGTCTCATTGTAATAGTTGTTTTGTATATGTAGTTCAAGGCTTTGAATAATTTTCGAAACTGAACCATAGCTTATATAATTGATATGGTTACCAACCTACTGCTAGACTTCAAGCAGCTAAGACAACATGGCTGACCAGTGCTTGATATGCTGTCAGGTAAGGAGATTTACCTTAAAGTGAATAGTACTCCAATGACATATATTAATTTATAATCACAATGTCATGTGTAACGTGTTCTCTACATGACAGGAAGTACTGCAATGTGATGGATGTAGCTACTGGCAGCACCGAACCTGCGGAAGTGGAATCACCCGGGAGCAATACAGGGCTGCTGTTAAAGAAGGTTATATTGACTGGATGTGTCACATGTGTATTCAAGAAAATCAAAGTCCGGGGGAAACTTGTGTAGTTTCGGATGCAGACACAGAATATTTTGAGGATGCAGTGGCAATGAGTGATGTGCATAGCGAGAATCTGGATTCTTTTGAAGGTGGAATGTCAAATGTCAGTGGTGGTTCTTCAGTTGAGGATCCTACGCCAATGGAAATGTCTCCCTCGAGGGAGACAGTAACATATGAAAAGATTGAATCATCTTCACAAAGAGGAAATTCGAAACTTATTGACAGCACCGGCTACTCTTACACACTAAAAAAAAAAAAATAAAAAGAAAAACTAACGTGAGTATTCATTGGCGACGTATGGTTAAAAAAAAAAAAATCTCATGCATGGTGACAGTAAAAGAAGTGGGTAACACTTTGTTTTATTAGAGGGCATGCTGAACACTGCCATCTACCCAGACCAAGCTGTGCTGTAAAAAGTAAGGTGTGTACACTCGTAAAGGAAAAGGCAATGGAAGACGTCATTCGCCCTGCTTCTGATTTTGTTGACGAGGTACTTCGGGGGAGCAAGTAAGTCTTACCATTCCTCTTTCATGTCTACTGGCTACATTAAAATCTTGCCAGGCAGAGAAATCGTAAACGGAAGGCAAATCGACCACGAGAACCGCAAGACCTCAATTTCGAAATTAGCGATGCCCACATTCCTGAACACTTTTTGCAACGGGACATTACTGTCGGAGAAAGACGGCATTTGATATTTGCCACAGATGATCAGCTGAAGTTACTATATAAAGCGAAGTAGTGGTATGATGATGCTACTTTCAAATAGTATGCAAACCATTTACACAACTGTTCAGCATCCATGCATTTGTGAAATATGATGGGCAATTGAAGCAAGTTCCCCTTTTGTTTGCGCTTATGTCAGGAAAAAGGCGCAGAGACTACAAAAAAGTTCTTGTGAAATAAGGGAGCTGATAGGTGAGCATGCCCTTAAAGTTGAAGAAGTTTTGATTGACTTTGAAGGCAGTGTATGGCGTGCTATTCCCGACATTTTACCAAATGTTATGATCCGTGGTTGTGCTTTCCACTGGGGTCAGGCTGTGTGGAGGAAAGTGCAAGAATTAGGCCTTCAAAGTTCTTACACAAACGATGTCTGCACTTACAAGTTTTTTAAGGCAGTTGTTGTCGCTCCCTATATGCCACAGGAACATAGAAGAGCATCAGAACAAATAATGATGTTGAGGGATGGCATAACAGAATAAACTTAAAGGCAAAGAAAGAAGAAAATTTAAATTTTTATTTACTTTTAAAGCTCCTACATGATGAGGCAAAGATAGTTAATTTACATGTGCGGCTGCAGTCAGAAGGGAAGGTTTTGAGAAAACAGCAACATAAGTATAATAATGTTACATTTATTGATCTCCTCGTCTACCCAGCATTTAGTTAAATATTTTGATTGCTAGAAAAGCAGCCATTTACTCTAATATCAGCTGATTTTAGGCGGGAACCCAAAGCACACCAGCCAGAGATAGGAATTTCCTGTTAGAGAGGGGGAATATAGACTCTTGTCAGCTTTAGGGACGTATCCCAAAGGGAAGGGTGTAGGTAGCCAGGTACTTATTAGGCCTACGTCTTAAGCTCCCTTTTCCTGTGAACCCTTTGCTGGCTGTATGTTCTGTTTCCAAGATGCCCTGCTCTTGGGGGGTTAAGCTGAACCCATCCCCCATGAAACACTCCTACCTTCAACCTCAGTTGCCTCCAGTCGTGACCTCGGACGGATGTCCAGCCAACCAGCCTTCCATTTAGGCCTACCAAGGCGTTACTGGTGCGCCCAGACCTGAGACAAAGCCGACGCCGCATTTCTACAAAGGTCCAATTACTATGGCATCCAGGTACATCTTGTGAAATAGTCATATTGCCAGTTCTTTCCCTCCTAGTGTCGTAATTACTCCCCATTTTCAAAATTCAAACTCCTAATTCTCAAATGAACATTCCTTTGTTCCTCTCCACTGCCTTGTGGCCGCATGCCTCCCTTGTGTGATCGTCCAGACAAATGAAGTCATTGAATATTTCATTTAACACTAAGAGTTCCTCCCCAGTGTGTTAGACAAAGTGAGTAATTGCAACTTTTGCAAGAACTCTTTGATTATTTTGTGTCTAATCTGGGATTTCTTCCAGATTTCTTGAGTCACGTGTCCAAGTCTTCGCGCCCGCAAGTGCTGCTTTACCGCAAGACATATGAACAATCTTGAAAGCCAGCTTTTACGTGAACCTCATTTTTAGCCAACTATCCCCTTGTGAGAGATAATATTGGTCCCACTTGTGGACAAGTTGTATTTTCTTTCCCAGGCTATTAAGCAGCCTCCTGTAAATAAATGTATGTAAAGTAATTAGCTGAGTTTTCTGGTGATCTCCTCTAAAGGAAATTAACACTATAAATCCTTTTAAGGTAAGTTCAAGTAATTTATTCTGCATTTTCCCTCAACTATTTTCCTTTACGTATTTGGGCCCTTCAGGCCAGGGCTTAAAACGTAAAAATGACGAACCTTGCCGAGATTCGAATCTGTGGCTGTTAAAAAGCTTGTAAATCGTGTTATTACTTGCAAAATGTAAAATTGTAAATGATTTTACAAAGGTAAATCGGAGCACACTTGCAGCAGAATACACACACTGACCCATGGTAAGGTATATAATTCATATATGATTTATTTTATAAACAATGTTAGCTTAAGGTACGTTAAGGAATTATTTTAGAAGTGGTTTAAAAGAGTGTTAAGTAGAAATATTATTATTGTAACGGCCAGAGTGCCGAGTGAATTCTGTTATTTTGTATTGTTCTCGCCTGACGAGACACGAGCACGTGTGTAAGATAGATGCCAGAAAGTACTAGTTCAAACTAGGAAGTGCTTTGCCAGGGTTTATTGCATGTGTTAGCAAGCCTAGCCAGTTAGGAGTGTTCTACTAATAGTTATGGCAAAATAAGTGTACAATTCTTTTGTACACTTAGTTTTCATTCCAAGTGTTGGTAACCGCTTAGCCTGCCAGCTCTAAGCTTGGCGCTTGTGCTCTCTCAGGCCTGCCAGCCAACCTCGGTCTACAAAGCAAAGCATTCATCACCTCAAGCGTTATCTCAATTATTTAAGCAAAGTAATGTAAGTCTTGAAGTTTTAACATAAATAATATCAATCTTGTACTAGTATCTATCATTCTGCCAGATAAATTAAGGTTAATTCGCCTGACTAAGAAAGCTAGAATTTCGTGTTGTAAATCACTTTTGCATTTACAGATCAGCTGTTTGAACGACACGCTGTTCACTCCGCTCATCGCGTTTCACCTCGTATCGCTCACTCGCTCGCTGAGCGAAAGTAATTTCCTTTCGCACTTAATGTAACCTCATTTACAAATGTTTGCTAACATTTCATCTTAAAATCCTTACCGTCATTTCACTTGTCACAAGGACCTAGTATCCTTACGTAAAGTTAACGTAAATCTTCAAAGTAGAGTAAATCACAAGAATTGTTAACGCAAAATGCGTCGTTGTAAATTTCATATGTAAACGCAATCAATTTCAAAGTAACGTAAAACTCGTTCCTCGCTAGTGCGTTCTGTTTTCATAAAACTTGTTCGAAAGCAATTCTTCCATTTAAACGTTAACATAAGGAGATCATTTAACGCAAGTTGCGTCGTATTAACTAGCATTATTAGTAGTTCAAATAAATACAAGGGAGTTCGTCATATATCATTTTCACCCTCTCAGAGAGAGAGAGAGAGAGGGCGAGAGAGAGAGAGAGAGAGAAAGAGAGAGACAGAGAACCTATTATTCCAAAAGTCAAGCGTACTATGTACATACGCGTGCAACATTAACATTATTTTAGTCTCTTGTGTCTTTCATTTACACTGAGCGTGATACGCGCCTGTGTCCATTTATTTCATTTACCGAGTACTTCAGCCCAGGACTGAGCATTTTCAAATTACCATTACCTGTCGTTGCTCGAGTGGTCTTTTCCATTTTTTATCACAAAAGACTTGCATATACCGCAAGCACAAACCGCACAGTGTGCCACCGCAACCTCATTACTTCTATCAAGGAAGTCGTTACCAGTCTAGGACTGGCCACCACCAGTGCACGTCAGGCCTTAACATTTTACAGTGCCACTAATTCTTGACACTGTCCATCGACTGGCTGCTGAAGTACTTCCACCTTTTACTTTCTCTCCTCTACCATTACACTCTGCCACGAATAGAGTGCCATTTCTCTTCAGTATATTTGAGTATACTGCATTTAGTGTCGTCCGACGGGACACACCAGCATGCTACCAGTGTTCCAAAGGAACGCCTCCTGAAGTGCCGCTATTCCAGCACCACTAGTGCTGTCCAAGGAACACCTCCATAAGTGCCATTGCACCTGTACAGGCCGTACAGGTAGCTCTTTACCTGCGTGTTCGTCCTACGGAACGCCCAATTCATTAGTGTATCCGCTATCATGGATCACCCAAATCAAGGAACGCCTCCACAAGTGCCGTGCACCTGTATTGGACCTTCAGGTTGCCCATTCCAGCGTCTCCCAAGTTAGGAACGCCCTTAAGTGTGACGTACACCGCACACTCCAGTTGATTTTCTCACCTCATCAGAAGGTGCCATTCCCAAAGTGCCCCAGAGCACCCAGTCTTTTCAGACACATTACCTCATTTGCAGAACCCATTTCTAAGTGAGTGCCACTTTACACAGTAGGCACTCCCATTCCATCCAGTACTGTTCCTGGCCATCATTTTCATCCGAGCCTCTACTGCAGCCTAGAGAAATGTCTTCTCCTGTACCCAACCAACATATATCCATGGAGCTGGAGAGACTCCAGACACTCATGGCTCTGGGCATGAACGCCGGTTACACCAGGCAGGAACTCACCCAGTGGGTGAAGGGTCGGATGGACGATCTGCTCCTGCAAGAGAAAGCCGCCCGAGAAGAAGAGAGGAGGAAAAAGAAGCAAAGAGGAAGACGGAAAAAGAAGCAGAGAGGAAGGAAAAAGAAGCAGAGAGAAAAGCAAGGGAAGAAGAGAGAAAGCATGAGCTATCCCATCAAGGAGAAGAATCTCGAGGTGGAGGAGGCATGACAGGTGAGTGCCCTCCTCCTAGGGCAAGACATGAAGTCTCCCTCACAGTTCAAAAAGCCTAGGGGTCCTAACCCCACGACAAATCACTCCAAGGCAAGGAGCCATCCAAGACCTACTTCCTCCCAGAAGTACGGCCACCAACCTCCTGGAAGGTAGCTTGCAACTGCAAGTGTACATACCTTGGTAAGGTGAGGTCGTGCGACTCTCAATTGGATGGTGGGAAGGATCATCTTAATGTGGTTGATGCCTTCAATGGTAATCAGTTGATGTCTGTCAATATTAGCCCCTCGGGGGATTTGATCTTCCCGTATCAGGGAGATTTGAGTGCCAGAGTCGTCAAAGGCTCTGACGTGGCTTGGCGGATAATGACCTTGGAGGGGTGCGACGGTTATAGGGCCCTGAGCTGGAGGTCCTAGTGAGGAAGAATTGGTGACGGCCATTGCGATGGCGGGAATATTGAAATTTGCACACCCTCCGTAGTTGGCAGACATGTGACCCTTGCGGCCACAGTCTCGGCAAAACTGGGTCCAGAACTTCTTCTGTAGCCCTGGACAATAAGGCTGAGATGGCACCACAGGTTGCGAATCTGTGGGGTCACCAAGGCTTGCAGTGTGCTCTGGCACAGGTGAAGCGTCCTCTCTGGCAGTGATTTGATGTGGAGAGGTAGCTTGGCCCTGGAGAGGTGTGGGGGAGGGACATCCCCAGAGGAGAGTGGTGACCTGCAGGACAACTGTGGGAACGGTCTTGGACTGCCCTTCAACCCAAGTCATGGCCACCTGATGTGCTCGTCGACTGTGACACTGGCTGGCACTTGGTCCCGGTCTATGAGACACAGATCGGAGCCGGTATCTACCGTAACTGGCAGAGTCACTGGTAGGGTAGAGACATCCAGGGGTGCCACTGTGACTGAAGTGGTCCACACCCGCTCAGGGTGAGACCTAGACTCGGGCATAACGGCCGAGGAGGTTGTGGCACTGATCAGGTGGATGTGCCTGGTCGAAGGCACATGCTTGGGGCACCCGGGGATATCCGGGGAGTAGTGCCCTGTAGCCCCACAGGCTCTGCAGGAGCCCCTCTGCTGGGCTGGTCTCCGTAAGGCATCTGACTGGTCTTGAGAGGAGGCGGAGGCACCATTCGGTGGCCTAGGAGGGTTCTGAGGAGGTTGGTGGTTTACGGCACTCTTGAGACGGCACTCTGCTGCGAGGTGACCCACTTTCTTGCAAACGTTGCAAGTCCGTAGGTGTCCTTGGTGGGCGTCCTTTGGCCATGTGGATCCGGAGAGCTGACTTGGTGGCACTATGCGCCGATGTGAGGTGCTGTGAGACGGGTGGAAGGTTTCCCAGTCGTCAGCCATGCGGCAAGCTTCCGCAAGTGTCTTGGGTTGCTTGTTGTTAAGGTGCACTGCGAGTGGTCCAGGAACACACGGCTTGGATTTTATGGTAGGAGTAATCTCCCCAGGTCCAACCAACTTCCTTGGCTTGACCTCGGAAACGCTGCCTCCACCTCTCTGGGGTGATCTCATACGCCTTCGTAATGACCTGGAGAACTTCCACCAGGTCCCCTCGCTGACCCTGTGATCCAGTGAGCGGAGGGCAGTATTAGCCTTGCCATCCAGGTGCTTGGCAAGCAGGGCGGCCCTCTCTATCTCAGTGGTAGCGTAGTTTTCAAATAGGGCTTCCACTTCTTCCAGCCATGCCTCGGGCTCATCCTCCGTCCACTTCGGGATAAGAGCGTTAATGCTTGCAATGGGATTGTGCGACACCGAAGGCGTGGGTCTGGGATCTGGCTGTATGGCTAGGGCTTCGGCACTCACCTGTCATGCCTTCTCCACCTCGAGATTCTTCTCCTTGAGGGATAGCTCATGCTTTCTCTCTTCTTCCCTTGCTTTTCTCTCTGCTTCTTTTTCCTTCCTCTCTGCTTCTTTTTCCTTCCTCTCTGCTTCTTTTTCCCTCCTCTCTTCTTCTCGGGCGGCTTTCTCTTGCAGGAGCAGATCGTCCATCCGACCCTTCACCCACTGGGTGAGTTCCTGCCCGGTGTAACCGGCGTTCATGCCCAGAGCCATGAGTGTCTGGAGTCTCTCCAGCTCCATGGATATATGTGGTTGGGTAGCAGGAGAAGACATTTCTCTAGGCTGCAGTAGAGGCTCGGATGAAAATGATGGCCAGGAACAGTACTGGATGGAATGGGAGTGCCTACTATGTAAAGTGACACTTAGAAATGGGTTCTGCAAATGAGGTAATGTGTCTGAAAAGACTGGGTGCTCTGGGGCACTTTGGGAATGGCACCTTCTGATGAGGTGAGAAAATCAACTGGAGTGTGCGGTGTACGTCACACTTAAGGGCGTTCCTAACTTGGGAGACGCTGGAATGGGCAACCTGAAGGTCCAATACAGGTGCACGGCACTTGTGGAGGCGTTCCTTGATTTGGGTGATCCATGATAGCGATACACTAATGAATTGGGCGTTCCGTAGGACCGAACACGCAGGTAAAGAGAGCTACCTGTACGGCCTGTACAGGTGCAATGGCACTTATGGAGGTGTTCCTTGGACAGCACTAGTGGTGCTGGAATAGCGGCCACTTCAGGAGGCGTTCCTTTGGAACACTGGTAGCATGCTGGTGTGTGCCCGTCGGACGACACTAAATGCAGTATACTCAAATATACTGAAGAGAAATGGCACTCTATTCGTGGCAGAGTGTAATGGTAGAGGAGAGAAAGTAAAGGTGGAAGTACTTCAGCAGCCAGTCGATGGGCAGTGTCAAGAATTAGTGGCACTGTAAAATGTAAGGCCTGACGTGCACTGGTGGTGGCCAGTCCTAGACTGGTAACGACTCCTTGATAGAAGTAATGAAGTTGCGGTGGCACACTGTGCGGTTTGTGCTTGAATATACGCAAGTCTTTTGTGATAAAAAATGGAAAGACCACTCGAGCAACGACAGGTAATGGTAATTTGAAAATGCTCAGTCCTGGGCTGAAGTACTCGTAAATGAAATAAATGGACACACAGGCGCGTATCACGCTCAGTGTAAATGAAAGACACAAGATACTAAGATAATGTTAATGTTGCACGCGTATGTACATAGTACTCTTGACTTTTGGAATAATAGGTTCTCTGTCTCTCTCTTTCTCTCTCTCTCTCTCGGGGGGAGAGGGGTGAAACATGATATATGACGAACTCCCTTGTATTTATTTGAACTACTAATAATGCTAGTTAATACGACGCAACTTGCATTAAATGATCTCCTTATGTTAACGTTTAAATGGAAGAATTGCTTCGAAACAAGTTTTATGAAAACAGAACGCACTAGCGAGGAACAAGTTTTACGTTACTTTGAAATTGATTGCGTTTACATATGAAATTTACAAACGACGCATTTTGCGTTAACAATTCTTGTGATTTACTCTACTTTAAGATTTACGATTTACTTACGTAAGGATACTAGGTTCCTTGTGACAAGTGAAATGACGGTAAGGATTTTAAGATGAAATGTTAGCAAACATTTGTAAATGAGGTTACATTAAGTGCGAAAGGAAATTACTTTCGCGCAGCGAAGCGATTGTGAGCGATACGAGGTGAAACGCGATGAGCGGAGTGAACAGCGTGTCGTTCAACAGCTGATCTGTAAATGCAAAAGTGATTTACAACACGAAATTCTACTTTCTTAGTCAAGGCGAATTAACATTAATTTATCTGGCAGAATGATAGATACTAGTATCAAGATTGATATTATTTATGTTAAAACTTCAAGACTTACATTACTTTGCTTAAATAATTGAGATAACGCTTGAGGTGATGAATGCTTTGCTTTGTAGACCGAGGTTGGCTGGCAGGCCTGAGAGAGCACAAGCGTCCAAGCTTAGAGCTGGCAGGCTAAGCGGTTACCAAACACTTGGAATGAAAACTAAGTGTGACAAAAGGAACTGTACACTTATTTTGCCATAACTATTACTAGTAGAACACTCCTAACTGGCTAGGCTTGCTAACACATGCAATAAAACCCTGGCAAAGCACTTCCTAGTTTGAACTAGTACTTTCTGGCATCTATCTTACACACGTGCTCGTGTCTCTCAGGCGAGAACAATACAAAATAACAGAATTCACTCGGCACTCTGGCCGTTACAGTAATAATATTTCTACTTAACACTCTTTTAAACCACTTCTAAAATAATTCCTTAACGTACCTTAAGCTAACATTGTTTATAAAATAAATCATATATGAATTATATACCTTACCATGGGTCAGTGTGTGTATTCTGCTGCAAGTGTGCTCCGATTTACCCTTTGTAAAATCATTTACAATTTTACATTTTGCAAGTAATAACACGATTTACAAGCTTTTTAACAGCCACAGATTCGAATCTCGGCAAGGTTCGTCATTTTTACGTTTTAAGCCCTGGCCTGAAGGGCCCAAATACGTAAAGGAAAATAGTTGAGGGAAAATGCAGAATAAATTACTTGAACTTACCTTAAAAGGATTGATAGTGTTAATTTCCTTTAGAGGAGATCACTAGGAAAACTCAGCTAATTACTTTACATACATTTATTTACAGGAGGCTGCTAATAGCCTGGGAAAGAAAATACAACTGTCCACAAGTGGGACCAATATTATCTCTCACAAGGGGATAATTGGCTAAAAATGAGGGTTGACGTAAAAGCTGGCTTTCAAGATTGTTCATATGTCTTGCGGTAAAGCAGCACTTGCGGGGCGCGAAGACTTGGACACGTGACTCAAGAAATCTGGAAGAAATCCCAGATTAGACACAAAATAATCAAAGAGTTCTTGCAAAAGTTACAATTACTCACTTTGTCTAACACACTGGGGAGGAACTCTTAGTGTTAAATGAAATATTCAATGACTTCATTTGTCTGGGACGATCACACAAGGGAGGCATGCGGCCACAAGGCAGTGAGAGGAACAAAGGAATGTTCATTTGAGAATTAGGAGTTTGAATTTTGAAAATGGGGAGTAATTACGACACTAGGAGGGAAAGAACTGGCAATATGACTATTTCACAAGATGTACCTGGATGCCATAGTAATTGGCGGACCTTTGTAGAAATGCGGCGTCGGCTTTGTCTCAGGTCTGGGCACCAGTAACGCCTTGGTAGGCCTAAATGGAAGGCTGGTTGGCTGGACATCCGTCCGAGGTCACAACTGGAGGCAACTGAGGTTGAAGGTAGGAGTGTTTCATGGGGGATGGGTTCAGCTTAACCCCCCAAGAGCAGGGCATCTTGGAAACAGAACATACAGCCAGCAAAGGGTTCACAGAAAAGGGAGCTTAAGACGTAGGACCTAATAAGTACCTGGCTACCTACACCTTTTCCCTTTGGGATACGTCCCTAAAGCTGACCAAGAGTCTATATTCCTTCCCCCTCTCTAACAGGAAATTCTATCTCTGGCTGGTGTGCTTTCGGGTTACCCCGCCTAAAAAATCAGCTGATATTAGAGTAAATGGCTGCTTTTCTAGCAATCAAAATATTTAACTAAATGCTGGGTAGACGAGGAGATCAATAAATGTAACATTATTATACTTATGTTGCTGTTTTCTCAAAACCTTCCCTTCTGACTGCAGCCGCACATGTAAATTAACTATCTTTGCCTCATCATGTAGGAGCTTTAAAAGTAAATAAAAATTTAAGCTTCCTTTCCTTGCCTTTAAGTTTATTCTGTTATGCCATCCCTCAACATCATTATTTGTTCTGATGCTCTTCTATGTTCCTGTGGCATATATGGGAGCGACAACAACTGCCTTAAAAACTTATAAGTGCCGACATCGTTTGTGTAAGAACTTTGAAGGCCTAATTCTTGCACTTTCCTCCACACAGCCTGACCCCAGTGGAAAGCACAACACGGATCATAACATTTGGTAAAAGTGCGGGAATAGCACGCCATACACTGCCTTCAAAGTCAATCAAAACTTCTTCAACTTTAAGGGCATGCTCACCTATCAGCTCCCTTATTTCACAAGAACTTTTTTGTAGTCTCTGCGCCTTTTTCCTGACATAAGCGCAAACAAAAGGGGAACTTGCTTCAATTGCCCATCATATTTCACAAATGCATGGATGCTGAACAGTTGTGTAAATGGTTTGCATACTATTTTGAAAGTAGCATCATCATACCACTACTTCGCTTTATATAGTAACTTCAGCTGATCATCTGTGGCAAATATCAAATGCCGTCTTTCTCCGACAGTAATGTCCCGTTGCAAAAAGTGTTCAGGAATGTGGGCATCGTTAATTTCGAAATTGAGGTCTTGCGGTTCTCGTGGTCGATTTGCCTTCCGTTTACGATTTCTCTGCCTGGCAAGATTTAATGTAGCCAGTAGACATGAAAGAGGAATGGTAAGACTTACTTGCTCCCGAAGTACCTCGTCAACAAAATCAGAAGCAGGGCGAATGACGTCTTCCATTGCCTTTTCCTTTACGAGTGTACACACCTTACTTTTTACAGCACAGCTGGTCTAGGTAGATGGCAGTGTTCAGCATGCCCTCTAATAAAAGTGTTACCCACTTCTTTTACTGTCGCCATGCATGAGATTTTTTTTTTTCTAACCATACGTCGCCAATGAATACTCACGTTAGTTTTTCTTTTTAGTGTGTAAGAGTAGCCGGTGCTGTCAATAAGTTTCGAATTTCCTCTTTGTGAAGATGATTCAATCTTTTCATATGTTACTGTCTCCCTCGAGGGAGACATTTCCATTGGCGTAGGATCCTCAACTGAAGAACCACCACTGACATTTGACATTCCACCTTCAAAAGAATCCAGATTCTCGCTATGCACATCACTCATTGCCACTGCATCCTCAAAATATTGTGTCTGCATCCGAAACTACACAAGTTTCCCCCGGACTTTGATTGTTTTCCTTGAATACACATGTGACACATCCAGTCAATATAACCTTCTTTAACAGCAGCCCTGTATGCTCCCGGGTGATTCCACTTCCGCAGGTTCGGTGCTGCCAGTAGCTACATCCATCACATTGCAGTACTTCCTGTCATGTGTAGAGAACACGTTACACATGACATTGTGAGTATAAAGTTAATATATGTCATTGGAGTACTATTCACTTTAAAGGTAAATCTCCTTACCTGACACCATATCAAGCACTGGTCAGCCATGTTGTCTTAGCTGCTTGAAGTCTAGCAGTAGGTTGGTAACCATATCAATTATATAAGCTATGGTTCAGTTTCGAAAATTATTCAAAGCCTTGAACTACATATACAAAACAACTATTACAATGAGACAATGAGACACTTAAGTGCTTGTATAAAGAAGTTTCCTAACCAGTCTCTCTCTCTCTCTCTCTCTCTCTCTCTCTCTCTCTCTCTCTCTGCCTTATCCGACCACTCCCATCTCTCTTTTCACTGCCTTATCCGACCACTCTCATCTCTCTCTTCACTGCCTTAAGCCCTGGATGACTGGAATTGTCCCAGAGATTTGCGTGTCAGTCTAAATTTCATCAATGGTTTTTTAAATGAATTCTAATGGAGACATGGGTGCTTACGTACGGATTAACTTCAAAAACATAAGATATAAATAACCTGGATATGCTAACTGTGAAAGATATTGTTGCTACTCTTTCTGAGTAAACTTTATTTACTCTCTTACCGGATAATGATTTTTTTACTCCAGTACCTACAGAGATTGTTTGTACTCTACTGTTCCTAGAGTTAATGAGGCTATTATTACAGAATTCTCGAAGAAATGCAACTAAAAATTTTGAACAAAATCGTTATAAAATATTATTAATTAGTTTCTTGCAAAAGGTATGGCATTTTGCAATTTCCTACAAAACAAGAATGCTCAACTAGTTGTGCGGAAACTAATAATTAAAATAGTAAATTACCATTCGTGAGATTAAGAAGGAATATATTGGAGAGATTGAATGAATTAAAATTCAGGCCTGATGAGCACAAACAATGAATATTTTCACAATCTTTTATTTTAATAATTGTTATACTTGGTGAATCAACATCTGTACTTTTCCTAATCAGAGTTCTAGCTCTTTTCTTCCTCTTCTCAGTTTCCCGTTGGACAAGTGGACTTCGCGCTCGGCTACCAATCTGGTGGTCCGAGTTCGATTCTCGGCTCGGCCAACGCGAAATCAGAGGAATTTATTTCTGGTGATAGAAATTCATTTCTCGATGTCGCGTGGTTCGGATCCCACAATAAGCTGTAGGTCCCGTTGCCAGGTAAACCAATTTGGTTTCCTAGCACGTCAAAATATCTCCAATCCTTCGGCCAGCCCTAGGAGAGCTGTTAATCAGTTCAGTGGTTTGGTAAAAACTAAGATATACTTAACTCTTCCTCTCCCATTTATGTCTTTTCTTTCCTAACCTTTTCACAACTTCTCTTCCTTTTGTTTTTCCTAGTCTCAGTCTTTTAGCTTCATGTCTGAGAGTTGGGTCGTCCTGGTATCAAGTCCTTATTGCAGATGACGCTGAGACAAAACTGGTGTAGCTTATTACACATAGTGCAAATATCTAACGTCTCTCGAGTCCTCGACTAAAACTTTATTCTTCAGTCTTCGAAAAGATTAAATTTCTCTCTCTCTCTCTCTCTCTCTCTCTCTCTCTCTCTCTCTCTCTCCTAATGCCAGTTTGAGTCAATTCTGTCCAGCTCAAGTGAAGAGTTCCCTTCTCCTCTCAGGCGGCTCAATATCCCACTGACAATAGTTTTCTTTTGACGAGACAGGTCTATTGCTTCCTTTCAGTTTTAGCAGCACCCAGTTATCTCATTTTTTCAAACCTGGACTGAAAAAGTTATTCGACATTTAATGTTGTCAAATGAAAAACAACGATGTTTGACAGTCATTGTTAAAAAGCTGACCCGTAAGAAGCTGGATATAACCAGTCAGATTTCCATGATGAGTTGCACATCTCCGTAGGTTGTATGAGACGTGAAAATATTTTTGGAGCAGACCCGTAAGAGGCTGGATGTCATATTTAGAGATATAATCGATTTATTTTACAATCAGATTTCAATGGACGAGTTGCACAGCTCCGTAGGTTGCATGAGATGTGAAATATTTCTTTTAGTCTATTGTTTATACAGGGAATCTCCTCCACTTGTCAACTAATTTCCGTTATACTTTTTTCAGGACCTTTGGAGCAGACCCGTAAGAGGCTGGAAGTTATATTTGGAGATTTAATCAATATATCTTACATTAAAAGATTTCCATAGTTGAGTTTCACATCTTCTCCGTAGGTTGCATAATATGTGAAAATAAATTATATATATTTTTTTATTATTATTTATACAGGCAATCCCCTCCACTTGTAAAGCAATTGCCTTTATGCCTTTTTTAGGAACTTTTGATATTGCCAGTTTGAAGGGATGGTTGCCAACAACTCATTGGTGAAGTACATTGCTACCTTTACAATATTTACAGAATAGACAATAAACCGTTTTGGCTTCTATTATCAGATTGGTCTACATCTTACTTAGTGAGAAAATTTGCATAAATTCATGCATGCATAATCTGTGCGATCCAGATTTTCAGACATGCTCTCAACGTGATAGAATCTTGCATATAATTTGAATATGTATCCACAAAACTGGGTAAAGAAAGGAATAACATTAGCTGCCATATTTATTTCTTAAATCTTACGCAAGCCCTACAGTTCTGAAGCGTCTGAGACATTATCTCTTGTAATAAGGATATGTTAAAACAGTCATCAATTTTTAACTGTCTGTTGATGACTGCAGCATAAATGAAGTCAATGAATTTTGTTAACAACTGACTGGAGATATTTTCAGGGAGCAATCACAGAACGAATTTACTGAGGTCACTTTTGATTCCTCGGTTTCTCTCAAGGTACAGTGGAAAGAAGTAAATGCAGCAAATTTGCCTGATGGTCCATTACAGTACATCGTGTCCTACAAATAAAAGACAAAAAAAAATATCAGCTTACATTCCTTTGAATACCCTGTATCAACAATTTCATTTTACCCTGGCCCGTTCATTGTTTTCTGCTTGCAATATAATCAGTTAATACTTATTTACCTAGAAATTAGAATGTAAAAAGTCCGTCGTCCTATTTCTTTCCCGCTTCAGCCATGACTCTGGGAATCCCGAGAGGATGGAGTTGATCATTCCGAATTCCTCTTGTGGGCCTCTGCTGAACTTCCAGGATCCGTGGGCCACGCGCAGGATTTGGGCAGCAAGTTCTGCCACGACCTGCAATGAAAGTCACATCCAAAATTGTAATCAAAGTTTCTGTTTTGTACTGAGAAGTAACAGTGTATTGGAGGCTTCCAGTTTGCGTTCTGTACTACGTAATCTAATGACAAAAACTACTTTTTTTTGGGGGGGCGGTTGCACTTTCATAGAGAGTGACTCTAAGCAATGTTCGGGGCTCGTTATCTAGGATTAATATTTCTTGGGGGTCATTAACTTAATGATATTTACAGTCTTTTGTTTGTGATTTTACGGTTATATCCCCACCGGGCTTGTACCAAACAGGCCGTGATACATACCAGGTCAAAATCCTTTGGGGGCCACCATCTAGAAAAGATCCATTTTTTCCCCTCTGTTTTAATAACCACCTGGCAATGATAGACTCACCTGTCTCTCTGTTATCATGAGATCTTCCTGAGCCGTTGCATAACAGGAGAGAACGACGACCACCAAGGCCAAGCAGACAGCTACGAATTTTGACTGCATTCTGAAAGAAAGTCAAGCGCATTCATAATGTAGTCTGTGAAAACATCATGTTCTCTGTATCAACCATCTAAGATAAATTCACATCAAAACACAAAACAAAATCGTGTGTGGTAGTTCATACTGATTTCATGTAAAGGGAAATAATTTGTGAAATACAGAACCGCTTGTGAATGAATACTTTGAGAGAGACGAAATAAGTGGGTGATCAGGAAGACAAACGAAGATCGAATGGTGGCGTCCAGAGAGAATCTCCCACTTTTTAAGCAGTGTCAACCCCTTTCCCGGGCCATAACTGTCCAACAACCCTCCCTCCGCCCCCTCCCCACCTTCAACCCCAGGGTTCCATTCAAAGACAATTTTTTATCGTCCTACCTTGTTTTTTTTTTGTCTGCATCATTTTTTTCTGTCATCTATATGTTCTTTTTAGCTCCATTCAAGCAAGAGTTTCAATTTTTCCACATTTATTGTGTCTTGTACGATTATTATCTTATTTGAACGCAATGAAGGGACAACTGTGTGCATCCGAGCTTCGTGGCATTACAGTTTAATCAAATGAATGAATATCGAACCAGATTCAATACCTATCCAAGCAAGGCCAATTTTACTGGTTGGGATAAAAGAAACCTGATGTAGCTGCCTGACTCCAGAATTTTAGACCTTTGTCGTTCCTAAATAATTGTTATGTAGCTATGTATGGTATGTATATAAACGACCAAGATTATGACCTTTAACATTTTAGTCCCAATCATTTAATTATTGCATATCTATAACTAATCTGTCATTTGACAATGGGGTTATTTTGCTGAGCATCCAAGAAGTGGGAAACGACGAGAAACCTCGACCACCATTGCCATCCATAGCAGTGACGATTTTCCCCTGCTTTTGTGAAGGGGGAAATGCGTCGTCAGATATTATATATATTTTGTAAGTAACTATCATGAAGTTATAGAATTATTTTTATTTTGATTCTAGCTATCTGTTTGCCCTGTGAAAATAATGTACTAGATATGTGATTTTATCAACGAGAAATTTCTATTATGAGGGAGCGCAACCTTCAGGTCTCACAAACTTTTATTTATTCATTTGTTTGTATTTTGCTGCTAGGCCCATGGTCCCTCTTCACCTTGTCTATGACTGACCAAAATCAACATCCCAGCTACTTATTCTCTTCCTTACGATAACAGAAGCACAATAGCTCGTTATTTATATTATTATTATTATTATTATTATTATTATTATTATTATTATTATTATTATTATTATATTATTCCAGAAACAGATCCAAGAGGAGCAACAAGATTCCAATGCTGGCGACGAAAGAAGAAGACCATCCAGCTTTTACGTAACTCATTCAGCAGATGGAAAACCGAGTCACTGTCATACGCTATGACACCCATACTTTTTTTTAACCGATTCTTTGACCGATTGTGCTTTTTCTCGAGGAATTTCTATTCGTGATCATAATACAGATCATATTTTGTGTCAAAACAAGTTATCAGATAAATTCAATTTGCATATGTATAATTCAATTGGAAGAAAACAAAGAATCAGCCATGAAAAGAATGTGCAGAGAGAAACACATATTAATCATTCATCATTCATTTTAGTTATCAGAGAACTTCTGGGGCTTTATCTTAAAAATTGCCTATTTTAAAATCATTCCTAAATACGAAGTAGTATATGAGTGAAGACAAACTTTTCTTTTATTTATTATTTAATTTCTACATAGAGATCCCTTTTGCTAAAAATCTGATTTCGCCCAACCATCTTGTGAGTACTGCA
This sequence comes from Macrobrachium nipponense, assembly GCF_015104395.2. NCBI lineage: Eukaryota > Metazoa > Arthropoda > Malacostraca > Decapoda > Palaemonidae > Macrobrachium > Macrobrachium nipponense. Next base: position 17,283,760 of record NC_061088.1, on the reverse strand, counting down.
AAGTTCCTGCTGCCTTATTGACTTTTGTGAGTTAATGCTGCACACTTCGTACATCCACTAGCAACATTTTTATTCTTAGATTATTATAGACCAATAGCGTCAGATATACTAATAATTTAGGGTATTACTAATAATACCCGGAACTCTCCCCTGACCTAACTTTCCTCAACTCGTCTGTGATATTTGTCATTCTTGCAGACATATTCTAATGCGTTTTTCATTTCCCGAAATTCTCAAGGAATTTCAGTTTTTTAACATCAATTCTTTGTTATTTGAATTTTTTTAGTCTTTTGCATAAAAAAAAAAAAAAATGGCCTTATTTTATATCTGTAAGTCAGAGGAGCAGCCTTAGTGTATGATATTAAGCTCCTTGTTTTCCAATGATATTATCTTCCTAGAGTCTCATTCGATAAATAAAGTAGCATGTCTTGATTTTCGCGCCCGTAAATCTACTTCAGGTTTTCAGTTGTTCGATATCTCATCCATAGATATAGAGAGGCCTCCATAGCTATGGTCTTATCCACACCCGATGTACTTTTCTTTAAAGACTCATGGATTTATTCATTGACATTTTTTTTCTTTTTACCCAGTGAGAGAATGAATTAAGTCGTCATTCTTAGTCAATATGATTTGTTTACAAAGAAAATCAATATATTCCATATTTTGTACCAATATCTCTCCAATAAACTTTATTGACATACAATACACCGGCACTTGGGTACAAACATTCCATAATTATATTGCTTTCAAATACGATTATAATAGTTACAGAGAAAATACCACGAGAAAAGAATGAATGTAATGCTTGAACAGACCTATAGAGGAGATATGATTAAAAGAATAAAAAGAGAAAACGTAGGGAAGGGGTCAAATTGTCCAACGGTTGGTTGGGTGCGAGTAGGGTTGGAGTGTGGTGTTGGTACGGCACCCGTAGAGGACTGCTCAGCTGCTTAAAAGAGGAAGTTTCTCTCCGAGAACATCATTCGATCTTCATCGCTCTTCTTAGTCACTCTTTCCCTTCAGTAGCACCTGAAAGTAAGTATAATTATTATCCTTGATTAAGCTTTTTTTATTTAATGGTTTCAACTATCTACTGTAGTAGGCTACATATGGATTTGTTTATTTTTCTGGAATGATGTGATCTCCTGATAGTGAAAAAGATTCTCATAATACGGTGTGAAACTATAAAGTTTCTATAGATCTCGGTACCTAAGTAAAATTAAGCAAAAATGATGTGCTGGTTACTTAGTTTAAGAGAAACTCCACTTGATTTCCTTTTAGAATGCAGGCAAAATTCTTCGCCGTCCTTGTGGCAATGGTAGTTGTCGTTCACTCCTGCTATACGGCGTCTGCCCAGGAAGATCTCACGACAACAGAGAGACAGGTAAGCTATAAGGGCCGATTTATAAGAGTTCAGAAATCACTCTGTTGGGAATTCTAGCTTTTAACCAAGTTTATAACCTAACTGGAGACTGAAATGCAGTTGCTTCGCAGTTGATACAAAGATATATGTTTCTTTAATATCTTCCCAGTAACTGTCTGCTAAAGCTTATATACTTGACTTAGAATGATTCAACAAGGGTCGTAGAACTTTATTTAGATAGAAACGTAACTTTCATTTTAGGTGGTGGCAGAACTTGCAGCCCAAATCCTGCGCGTGTTCCCATGGACCCTGGAGTTCAGCAGAGCCCCACAAGAGGAATTCAGGAATGATCAACTCCATCCTTGGAATTCCCAGAGTAATGGCTGAAGCAGGAAAGAAATAGGATGACGAAAAGTTTACATTCTAGGTAGGTGAGGATGGCTGATGTACTTTTTCAAAAATGAAAAATTATTAGTAAAAAAAATGAGTACGTAACTTGCTTGTGAAAAGAGAACACGCATTCACAGGCCTGTACCGAGGCGGGGGAAGTTTGTTTTTTTTTTATTTTTTTCTGACTATTATTTTATTGAATTGTACTTACAAAGATAAAAAAAAAAAAATAACAATTTTTGTTTTTTGTAAGTCTTTTTTTATATAAATTTTGCTATTAAACATTACCATCATTCTTTAGTAGTAGGAAATAAAAGAGTGATAATAGGAACATGATATAGGCCACCATATTTGTAAATGATTTTAAGTAAAATTCTGTCAACCAAAGTCAGTTCTTTGAATAACATCTAATCGGGTAGAAGGGCATAGACCGCATACCCAATTTTATTTCTTAATACAACTAAAATAACATTTGCAAGTATTTCATCTTGTATATACCTACTATATATATGAAATGACATTTATAGAATAAAAAAATCCAGTTTTGGGAAAAACGAACAAAAAACTCTGGGTACGGCCTGCTTCAAAGAAGTGAAACTTCGAATTTACAAAGTTGATATTTTTGTCTTTTATTGCAGCCCACACAACCTACTACAAACTGACCACTACAAAAATTTGATGCATACACTTCTTCCAGCTGCACCTTTAGAGAAACCAGGACACCAAAAATAACCTCCACAGTTCATTCTGTTACCTTTCCATGGAAATGAGTTTCTTCAGCCAGATCTCAACGAAACTCATTGATCTTCAGTTACGCCATAGTTCAGTAACAGACAGTTGTGAATTGATGCCTGAGTCCAGATATCCATCTTGCTGGGAAAAAAAATTCTCTGAAAGTTCAGATGTATAAGATTTGCATCAAATTTCATCAATAAATATGGCAATCTGAAATCATTTTCTTATTTCCCCATTTCGTTGGTTAATATGTGTACATATACCAAAAAGAATTAGTGCAAGAGAAAGAATGTATGAATAGTTTGGATAGCACAGATAAAAATGTATGTATGTATTATATCTCATGTAACTTACTAGGTGGCTGATCTGACTCATCCATAGAAATCTCATGAGCGGTAATTGAACAAACATCCTTAAAAAGAATATAAACAGATCAAGAAATAGATAAGTCAATAAATAAATATTTAATAAGATTTTTTAATAATAATCTTAGCTTATATGTCTGCTTAGAAATGTTTTTAAGTATGATTTTCGACTCGAGACTCAGTAGTCATCTTAATCGTAAACGCCGAATGCCCTAGTACTATTATATAGGGCTCTGCCCTAGTACAAACCGGGACCGACAAAAATCAAGATACTGAAAAATAAATAAAAAAAAAGAGTGAGGTTAAACCACAAAGGATAGAATAAACCTAAGTGAAAAAATATAATAAATCACGGAACACAGAAGCACAAAGAAAACTCATAAGCATTTCAGAAGAGGTTAAGATCGACTGTTGGGGTTTGGAAAGAGTACACCAGTCCATCATAAACGTTAAGGAGGAGAGATAAATGGTTTCGTACATAAAGTGAAGGTGCATTGGAAAGAAATATAGGGGTGTGAACGGTGCAGAATGGTGTAGTTTATACTGATGAGCTTAATTGTAGCTATGTGACCCGCTCAATGTTGTGGAGCTTTATTGTACTATAATACACGGATATAAGTAGAGGAAAAGACCCCCATATAGACTCCACTTTCTAGCCAAAATCCCCGCCCAACCCCCCAAGGAGTGGCTACCCCCTCCCCCCTCTTGATAAGCTCAGTACGTACATGAGGCCTAAAAAGGGGCGGGGCAACCACCCAAACCCCCCAAAAGGGGCGTGGCCACCCTGACCCCACCCATAACTCCACTAGTCTGGGGGCGTGGCCACCCCTGACATATAGACTCCACTATTCTGGGGGGCGTGGCCACCCCTGACCCCAAATTGACTCCATCTGTAATATAAGCTCATGTGCGTACATGAGCTCAGATTGGGGGGCGTGGCCACCCCTGACCCCAAATGTTTCTCCATTTGTATTATAAGCTCATGTACGTTTACATTGGACCTCATATTAGGGGCGGGTCGTGGCCGCCCCCCATAACCCCAAATAGCCACCCACAATTATTAGAGATTGAAGCTTCATGTTGCGTGCCATGAGGTCCAAAGGGGGTGGGGGCGTGGCCAGCTGTAACTCTATACGGGAATAAAACCAACATTTCAACGCCCCCCCCCCCCCCACACACACACCGACCCAAATTGACTCCACTTTTCTACTCCTGTGACGTCACGTAACTCTTCGGGAATAAAACCACCATTTCAACCTCCGACCCCATATTGACTCCACCTTTCCTACCCCCCGTGACGTCACGTAACTCTACGGAATAAAACCACCATTTCAACACCCCACCCCAAATTGACTCCATTTTCCTACCCCGCCCGTGACGTCACGTAACTCTACGGGAAACCCATCATTATAACGCAATGTCGGCTTTAAATGAAGCGATATCAGTTAATCCTATACAATATATATTTGAGAAGACTTTATATAACACATACGTTATTGAGCAAAATGAAAATTCGATTTTAATTGTTCAGCCTTTTAAACAGTTGTATACCTGACAAAATCACACTGGCCATGATTGATATGGAAACATTTTCATGGTTATTATGCGACCATTAGTCTATATTTTCAAACTTTCGCGTTTAAATAATATACATATTACCGTTAATGGGGAATACTGTATATAATATTTCAATGTAGTTTTCCTTAAATTAACCAATCATGCAATTATATCACGAGACGCAGAAAAGTATAGGGGTTGGCGGTGATAATCTTGATCACTTATGATAGTTTTAAAAATGGTAGAGCTATTTATTGCTTTAATTTTGTGGTGGAAGATGTTTGAAGATTCCATGCCAGTGGAAATTTCAGCAAACCTGGGAATATCGATTTTACTTTTCGGGGACACCAAGGGTATTTTAACGGTGGATGCGGATAGGGTTGTTCAGTGTGATGTTAGAGGTTAAATGGAATGGATACAAAAGAAAACTGAAATAAGTTTAAAAGGTTCACTCAGTGACCGGGTTAAATATTTAGGTGTGTTCGCTTCGGATAAAGTAGGATTATTGACATTGCCAGAAAATAGAATTAAACCTTTAGTTTTTATATTTAATACATATCTTCGTCTATTGATATTAATATTGTTGGTCATTGGGTATGTTTTTACGTGGAAAAATCACCAAGAAATATAATCTTCTTTTTTGATAGTTACGGTATAAATCCAAAAGTTTATTCTAATGACTTCTCTAAATTTATTTTACATGCGCATCCGAATATAACCTCTATCGACTAATGAAACAAATACAACCCGATAAATCGTACAAGTGCGGTCTTTACGTTAGTTTGTTTTTTGTTCATTGCGTGAGTCACCGAGGTGTGAAAAACAGATTATCCCTTAATACAAAATGTATTCTCATTCACTCGTTGGGAGGTAATGATAATGGATAACGGAGATATTATTTTAAATATTTGAAAAGTTTAAAATGTTCACATTGGAGGTCGGGGGTCAAACGTGCTATTACGTACAATGAGACAATGAGACACTTTAGTGCTTGTATAAAGAAATTTCCTAACCAGTCCTCTCTCTCCTCTCTCTCTCTCTCTCTCTCTCTCTCTCTCTCCTCTCTCTCTCTCTTTCACTGCCTTATCCGACCAACCACTCCCATCTCTCTTTCCACTGCCTTATACGACCACTCCCATCTCTCTTTTTTGTTTTTCACATGCCTTATACGACCACTCCCATCTCTCTTTTTACTGCCTTATACGACCACTCCCATCTCTCTTTCCACTGCCTTATACGACCACTCCCATCTCTCTTTCCACTGCCTTATCCGACCACTCCCGTCTCTCTTTTTACTGCCTTATACGACCACTCCATCTCCTCTTTTCACGGCCTTATCCGACCACTCCCATCTCTTTTCACGGCCTTATCCGACCAATCCCATCTCTCTTTTCCACTGCCTTATCGCCAACCCTCCCAATCTCTGCCTACCCATCACCTGGACTCCATCTCTCTTTCCAATACCTTATTTTCGGATCCAACATCCCTCTCTCTTTTCACTGCCTTTATCCACCACGTCCAATCTCTCCTTTCAATACCTTATCCAACCACTCCCATCTCTCTTTTCACTGCCTTATCCAACCACTCCAATCTCTCCTTTCAATACCTTATCCGACCACTCCCATCTCTCTTTTCACTGCCTTAAGCCCTGGATGACTGGATTTGTCCATAGCTTGGAGTGTCAGTCTAAATTTCATCAATGGTTTCATAAATGAATTCTAATGGAGACATGGGTCTTACCTACCGGATTAACCTCAAAAACATACGATATAAATAACCTGGATATACTAACTGTGAAAGAAATTGTTGTTCTTTCTGAGTAAACTTTATTTACTCTCTTACCGGATAATGATTTTTTACTCCAGTACCTACAGAGATTGTTCGTACTCTACTGTTCCTCGAATTAATGAGGCTATTATTACAGAATTCTCGAAGAAATGCAACTAAAAATTTTGAAAAAAATCGTTTTAAAATATTATTAATTAGTTTCTTGCAAAAGGTATGGCATTTTGCAACTTCCTACAAAACAATAATGCTCAACTAGCTGTGCGGAAACTAATAATTAAAATAGTAAATAATCCTTCGTTGAGATTAAGAAGGAATATTATATTATTGGGAGATTGAATGAATTTATAATTCAGGACTGAAGAGCACAGAACAATGAAGATTTTCACAATCTTTTATAATTGTTATACTTGGTGAATCAACATCTGTACTTTTCCAATTTATTGTTCTAGCTCTTTTCTTCCTCTTCTCAGTTTCCCGTTGGACAAGTGGACTTCCGCGCTCGGCTACCAATCTGGTGGTCCGAGTTCGATTTTTCGGACCACCAGCCCTAGGAGAGCTGTTAATCAGTTCAGTGGTCTGGTAAAACTAAGATATTACTTAACTTCTTCCTCTCTCATTTATGTCTTTTCTTTCCTAACCTTTTCACAACTTCTCTTCCTTTTATTTTTCTTAGTCTCAGTCTTTTAGCTTCATGTCTGAGAGTTGGGTCGTCCTGGTATCAAGTCCTTATTGCAGATGACGTTGAGACAAAACTGGTATAGCTTAATACGCATAGTGCAAATCTCAAACGTCTCTTGAGTCTAACTAAAACCTTATTCTTCAGTCTTCGAAAAGATTAATTTTCTCTCTCTCTCTCTCTCTCTCTCTCTCTCTCTCTCTCTCTCTCTCTCTCTCTCTCTCTCCCTCTCTCTCCTAATGCCAGTTTGAGTCAAATCTGTCCAGCTCGAGTGAAGAGTTCCCTTCTGCTCTCAGGCGGCTCAATTTCCCTGACTTATAATATTTTTCCTTTGACGAGACAGGTCTATTGCTTCCTTTCAGCTTTAGCAACACACAATTGTCTCATTTTTTCAAGTCTGGCCTGAAAAAGTTATTCGACATTTAATGTTGTCAAATGAAAACACCGTGGGCTTTAACAGTCATTGTTAAAATTATTCCTAAGCTGCCCCGTAAGAAGCTGAAAGCCATATTTGGGGATAAACCAATTTATCTTACAGTCAGATTTCCAAGGATGAGTTGCACATCTCCGTAGGTTGTATGAGATGTGAAGATATTTCTGTCTGTGTCTATTGTTTATGCAGGCAATCCAACCACTTGAAAACTAATTTCCTCTATACCTTTTCCAAGGCCTTTGGAGCAGACCAGTAAGAGGCTGGAAGTTCATATTTAGAGATATAATCGATTTATCTTAGTCAGATTTCCATGGATAAGTTGCACAGCTCCGTAGGTTGCATGAGATGTGAAATATTTCTTCTTTTGTTGTTCTATTGTTTATACAGGGAATCTCCTCCACTTGTCAACTAATTTCCGTTATATTTTTTTCAGGGCCTTTGGAACAGACCCGTAAGAGGCTGGAAGTTATATTTGGATATATAATCAATTTATCTTACATTAAAAGATTTCCAGAGTTGAGTTGCACATCTTCTCCGAAGGTTGCATGAGATGTGAAAATATTTATTCATATTTTTTGTGTTGAGTATTTATACAGGCAATCCCATCCACTTGTAAAGTAATTACCTTTATACCTTATTCAGGAACTTTTGATATTGCCAGTTTGAAGGGATGGTTGCCAACAACTCATTGGTGAAGTACATTGCTATCTTTACCATATTCACAGAATAGATCATAAACCGTTTTGGCTTCTATTATCAGATTGGTCTACATCTTACTTAGTAAGAAAATTTGCATAAATTCATGCATGCATAATCTGTGCGATCCAGGTATTCATTCATACACGCTCTCGCGTGATAGAATCTTGCATATATAAATATGTATCCACAAAAAGGGGTAAAGAAAAGAATAACATTAGCTGCCGTATTTATTTCTTAAATCTTACGCAAACCTTACAGATCTGAAGCGTCTGAGACATTATCTCTTGTAATAAGGATATGTTAAAACAGTCATCATTTTTTAACTGTCTGTTGATGACTGCAGCATAAATGAAGTCAATGAATTTTGTTAACACCTGACTGGAGATATTTTCAGGGAGCAATCACAGAACGAATTTACTGAGGTCACTTTTGATTCCTCGGTTTTTCTCAAGGTACAGTGAGAAGAAGTAAATGCAGCAAATTTGCATGATGGTCCATTACAGTTCATCGTGTCCTGCAAATAAAAGACACAAAAAGATATCAGCTTACATTCCTTTGAATACTATATATCAATAATTTCCTTTTACCGAGGCCCGTTCATTGTTTCAGTCTCGCAGTATACTCAGTTAATACTTATTTACCTAGAATTAGGATGTAAAAAGTCCGTCGTCCAATTTCTTTCCGACTTCAGCCATGACTCTGGAATCCCGAGGATGGAGTTGATCATTCCCGAATTCCTCTTGTGGGCTTCAACTGCGTTCCAGGATCCGTGGGCCATGCGAAGGATTTGGGCAGCAAGTTCTGCCACGACCTGCAATGAAAGTCACATCCGAAATTGTAATCAAAGTTTCCGTTTTGTACTGTGAAGTAACAGTGTATTGGAGGCTTCCAGTTTGCATTCTGTACTACGTAATCTAATGACAAAAACTACTTTTTTTTTGGCTCTTTCCTAAGAATGACCCCAAGCAAAGTTCGGGGCTCGTTATCTAGGACTGATATTTCTTGGGAGTCATTAACTTTATGAATATATTACAGTCTTTTTTGTTTATGTTTTTACGGTTATATCCCACACGGGGTCAAAACCCTTTGGGGGGCTACCATCTAGAAAAGATCCATTTTATAAATAACCTCCTGGCAATGATAGACTCACCTGTCACTCTGTTATCATGAGATCTTCCTGAGCCGTTGCATAGCAGGAGAGAATGACGACCACCAAGGCCAAGCAGGCAGCTACGAATTTTGACTGCATTCTGAAAGAAAGTCAAGGGCATTGATAACGTCATGTTCTCTATATCAACCATCTAAGATGAATTCACATCAAAACACAAAACAAAATCGTATGTTGGTGGTTCATACAGAGTTCATGTAAAGGGAAGTAATTATGAAATACAGAACCGCTTGTGAATGTATACTTTGAGAGAGACGAAATAAGTGGGTGAATCAGGAAGACAAACAAAGATCGAATGGCGGCGTCCAGAGAGAATCTCCCACTTTTTAAGCAGTGTCAACCCCTTTCCAAGCTATACCTGTCCAACCACCCCTCCCTCCCGCTCCCTTCCCCCACCTTCAACCCCAGGGTTCCATTCAAAGACAATTATTTTCGTCCTACCTTGTTTTGTCTGCATATTTTTTTTTTTTTTGTCAACTATTATGTTCTTTTTAGCTCCATTCAAGCAAGAGTTTCAATTTTTTCCACATTTATTGTGTCTCGTACGATTATCATCTTATTTGAACGCAATGAAGGGACAACTGTGTGCATACGAGCTTCGTGGCATTACAGTTTAATCATATGAATGAATATCGAACCAGATTTAATACCTATCCAAGCAAGGCCAATTTTTACTGGTTGGGATAAAAGAAACCTGATGTAGCTGCTTCTCGAATTTTAGCCTTTTGTCTACCTAAATATGTTATATAGCTATGTATGTATGTATGTATATAAACGAACAAGATTATGACCTTTAACATTTTATTCCCAATAATTTAATTATTGCTTATCTGTAACCTAATCTGTCGTTTGACAATGGGGTTATTTTGCTGAGCATCCAAGAAGTGGAAACGACGAGAAACCTCGACCACCATTGCCATCCATAGCAGACCATTTTCCCCTGCTTTTGTGAAGGAGGAATGACGTCGTCAGATATATCTATTCAGTAATTAGCTATCATGAAGTTATAGAATTATTTCTATTTTGATTCTAGCTATCTGTTTGCCTGTAAAAATATGTACTAGATACGTGATATTATCAACGAAAAATTTCTATTATGAGGGAGTTGCTCATAGCAGCGCAGCCTTCAGGTCTCACATGCTTTAATTTATTCCTTTGTTTGTTTTAATGTTCTGGCTAGCCTATGGTCCCTCTTCACCCTTGTCTATGACTGTCTAAAATCAGCCTTCCAGCTACTTATTCTCTCCTTACGTTAACAGAAGCACAATAGCTCCTTATTGACCTTATTATTATATTATTATTATTATTATTATTATTATTATTATTATTATTATTATTTTATTATTATTATTCCAGAAACAGATCCAAGCGGAGCAACAAGATTCCAATGTTGGTGACAAAAGAGACCATCCAGATTTTACGTAAGCCGAGTCACTGTCCTACGCTATGACACCCATACTTTTTTTTAACCGATTCTTTGTCTGATTGTGACTTTTCTCGAGGAATTTCTATTCGTGATCATACAGATCATATTTTGTGTCATGGACAAGTATCACATAAATTTAGTTTTCATATGTATAATTCAATCGGAAGAAAACAAAGAATCAACCAGGAAAAGAATGTGCAGAGAGAAAACTATTAATTATCATCATCATTACAGTTATCAGAGAACTTCTGGGGCTTTATCTTAAAAATTACCTATTTTAAACATTCCTAAATACGAAGTAGTATTATGAGTGAAGATAAACTATTCTTTTATATATTATTTAATATGTCTACATAGAGATCCCTCTTTGCTAAAAATCTGATTTCGCCCTAACTATCTTGTGAGTTACTGCAAAGTTCCTGCTGCCTTATGGCTTTTGTTAGTTAATGCTGCACACTTCTTACATCCACTTGTAACATTTTTATTCTTAGATTATTATAGACCAATAGCGTCTGATCTGCTAAAAATTTAGGGTATTACTAATAATACCCGGAACTCTCCCCTCACCTAACTTTCCTCAACTCGTCTGTGATATTTGTCATTCTTGCAGACATATTCTAATGCGTTTTCATTTCCGAAAATTCTCACGGAATTTCAGTTTTTTTAACATCAATTCATTGAAATTTGAATTTTTTTTAGTCTTTTGCATTAAAATGGCCTTATTTTATATCTGTAAGTCAGAGGAGCAGCCTAGTGTATGATATTAAGCTTCTTGTTTTCCAATGAAATTATCTTCTAAGAGTCTCATTAGATAAATTTTCACGCCCGTAAATAATACTTCAGGTTTTGAGTTGTTCTATATTTCATCCATAGATATAGAGAGGCCTCCATAGCTATGGTCTTATCCACACCCGATGTACTTTTCTTTAAAGACTCATAGACTTATTCACTGACATTTTTTTCTTCTTTTTTTTTACCCAAAGAGAGAATGAATAAAGTCGTCATTCTAAGTCAAGATGATTTCATTAAAGAGGAAATCAATATATTCCAAATTCTGTACTTATATCTCTCCAATAAACTTTATTGACATACAATACACCGACACTTGGGTACAAACATTCCATAACCAAATTGCTTTCAAATAAGATTATAATTGTTATGGAGAAAATACCACGAGAAAAGAATGAGTGTTATGCTTGAACAGACCTATAGAGGAGATATGATTAAAGCAATAGAAAGAGAAAACGTAGGGAAGGGGTCAAATTGTCCAACGGTTGGTTGGGTGCGAGTAGGGTTGGAGTGTGGTGTTGGTACGGCCACCCCGTAGAGGACTGCTCAGCTGCTTAAAAAGAGGAAGATGCTCTCACGAGAACATCATTCGATCTTCCTCGCTCTTCTTAGTCACTTTTTCCTTCCAGTAGCACCTGAAAGTGAGTATAAGTATTATCCTTGATTAAGCTTTTTTTATTTAATGGTTTTAACTATCTACTGTAGTAGGCTACATGTGGATTTGTTTATTTTCTGGAGTGATGTGATCTCCTGATAGTTGAAAAAGATTCTCATAATACGGTGTAAACTGTAAAGTTTCTATAGATCTCGTTTACCTAAGTAAAATTAAGCAAAATGATGTGCCTGTTACCTTAGTTTAAGAGAAACTCCACTTAATTTCCTTTTAGAATGCAGGCAAAATTCTTCGCCGTCCTTGTGGCAATGGTAGTTGTCGTTCACTCCTGCTATACGGCGTCTGCCCAGGAAGATCTCACGACAACAGAGAGACAGGTAAGCTATAAAGCCGTTATAAGAGTTCAGAAATCACTCTGTTGAAATTCTAGCTTTTAACCAAGTTTTATAACCTAACTGGAAGACTGAAATGCAGTTGCTTCGCAGTTTGATGCAAAGATATATGTTGCTTTAATATCTTCCCATTAACCGTCTCCTAAAGCTTATATACTTGACTTAGAATGATTCAACAAGGGTCGCAGAACTTTATTTAGATAGAAACGTAACTTTCATTTTAGGTGGTGGCAGAACTGGCATCCCAAATCCTGGGCGTGTCCCATGGACCCTGGAGTTCAGCAGAGGCCCACAAGAGGAATTCAGGAATGATCAACTCCATCCTTGGAATTCCCAGAGTAATGGCTGAAGCAGGAAAGAAGTAGGATGACGAAATGTTTACATTCTAGGTAGGTGAGGAGTGGCTGATGTACTTTCAAAAATGAAAATTATCAGTAAAAAATAGAGTGACCTGCCCAGATAAAGAGAACACGCCTTCACAGGCCTGTATTGAGGGGGGATGGGGTGTCGAGCTGTACTTTTAAAGTAAAAAGTAACAATCTTTTGTTATTTGGGTAGTCATTTTCTTATAAATTGTGTTTTTAAACATTAACATCATTCTTTAGTAGTAGGAAATACAAGAGTGATAATAGGAATATGATATAGGCCACCATATTTGTAAATGATTTTAAGTAAAATTCTGTTAACCAAAGTCAGTTCTTTGAATAACATCTAATTGGGTAGAAGGGCATAGACCGCATACCCAATTTTTCTTCTTAATACAACTAAAATAACATTTTCAAGTACTTCATCCTGTATATACCTATATATATATATGCAATGACATTTCTAGAAGAAAAAGTCCAGTTTTGGGAAAAACGAACCCTCCCCCCCAAAAAAAAAAAAAAAAAAAAACTCTGGGTACGGACCTGTGTCAAAGAAATGAAACTTGCAAATTTACAAAGTTGATATTTTTGTCTTTTATGCAGACCACAACCTACTACAACTGACACTACAAAAATTAGATGCATACACCTTCTTCCAGCTGCACCTTTAGAGAAACCAGGACACCAAAAAATAACCTCCACAGTTCATTCTGTTACTTTTCCATGGAAATGAGTTTCTTCAGCCAGATCTCAACGAAACTCATTGATCTTCAGTTATGCCATAGTTCAGCAACAGACAGTTGTGAATTGATGCCCGAGTCCAGATATCCATCTTGCTGGAAAAAAAACTCTCTGAAACTTCAGGTGAATAAGATTTGCATCAAATTTCATCAATAAATATGGCACCTGAAATTATTTTCTTATTTCCCAATTTTGTTGGTTAATATGTGTACATATACTAAAAAAAAGAGTTAATGCAAGAGAAAGAATGTATGAATATTTGGATAGCACAGATAAAAATGTATGTATGTATTATGTGTCATGTAACTTACTGGTTGCTGATCTGTGACTCAACCATAGAAATCTCATGAGCGGTAATTGGACAAACATCCTTAAAAAGAATATAAACAGATCAAGAAATAGATAAGTCAATAAATAGATATTTTATTAGATATTTTTAATAATAATCAGCTTATATGTCTGCTAAGAATGTTTTTAAGTATGATTGTCGACTCGAGACTCAGTAGTCATCTTAATCGTAAACGCCGAATGCCCTAGTGCTATTATATAGGGCTCTGCCCTAGTACAAACCGGGCTCGACAAAAATCAAGAAACTGAAAAAAAAAGTGAGGTTAAACCACAAAGGATAGAATAAACCTAAATGAAAAAATATAATAAATTGGAAAATATAATTATGGATTACGCCTACACACACACATGAGCACACGTACACACAAACACACACACACACACAGAGTCGTACTATACATATGTGTATTGTAATTTGAGTTTATATGCTTTACTAACACATGTGCACATAAAATGAATATATTATGGGAAGATTAAGTACATATATTGTACTTTCCAAGTTTTTTTTTAATGTATAACTTTTACGCCATATTTCCTTCGAGCATCTCAGATCATATTTTTCTCTTCTGATACATGATTAAGGTAAATGAAACCTTTGTCTGGGGATAACTAGCCATGTATATATATAATATATAATTATATATACATTATAGATTAATATATTATATATATAAAGATAATGTCACGGAGGAACTTGAAAACACGAGAACTGGCGAGATCTTTCGGTCTTAACGACCCTTTTCTTAGGCAAAAGCAAAACTGATCAGAACAGAGAAAAACACAGTATAAGTAGGTACAGTATACAAACAGACATTACAGTATTAACATAAGGTCCAATTCACTTTGAAGAAACGAATAAACGAGAAAAGCCACACGTGGTCACAGGTAATTTAGTCCAGAACAACAATACATATTTTGAGAACAGAGTCATATACGACCGGACAGTACAGATTTAGTAAAATTCCAAGTATTAGATTAAGGATTTAGGAGCGGTGTGGTCAGACACATTGGTCAAAGGCATTTTAATTCGAAAAACAATAAAATTTATATTATAACGTGAAATTTACATGTTCAAAGAAGGAGTGAGAAACGAACATAGGATATAAATATAGCGAACATGAAGAGATAAAAAAATAATAGCTAAAAACATGTGGGACTAATTAATTAATAGTTAATTCATTTATTTTAAGGTCCTTCTTCATACACATATATGGGTCCAAATGGCAAAGGGTCGTTAAGACCGAAAGGTCTCGGCAGTTCTAGTGTTTTCGTTTGACTCCGTGCATCACCTTTATACATAGCATCACGTTTTATATATTTTCTTTTTATATATCCGTGTAATATAATACAATAAAACTCCACAACATTGAACGGGTCACATAGCTACGTTTAAGGCTCATCAGCATAAACTACACCATTCTACCCTATATTTCTTTTCAATGCACCTTCACTTTATGTACGAAACCATTTATAGGTCTATCTCTCCTCCTCCTTAACGCTTATGAATGGACTGTGTACTCTTTCCAACAGTCGATCTTAACCTCTTCTGAAATGCCTATGAGTTTTCTTTGCGCTTCTGTGTTCCGTGATTTATTATATTTTTTCATTTAGGTTTATTTTATCCTTTGTGGTTTAACCTCACTCTTTTTTATTTTTCCGTTTCTTGGTTTTTGTCGGGCCCGGTTTGTACTAGGGCAGAGCCCAATATAATAGAACTAGGGCATTCGGCGTTTACGATTAAGATGACTACTGAGTCTCGAGTCGAAAATCATACTTAAAAACATTTCTAAGTAGACATATAAGCTATGATTATGATTAAAAAATCTAATAAAATATATATTTATTGACTTATCTATTTCTTGATCTGTTTATATTCTTTTTAAGGATGTTTGTCCAATTACCGCTCATGAGATTTCTATGGCTGAGTCACAGATCAGCCACCCAGTAAGTTACATGACACATAATACATACAAACATTTTTATCTGTGTTATCCAAATATTCATACATTCTTTCACTTGCATTAACTCTTTTTTTAGTATATGTATACATATTAACCAACTAAATAGGGAAATAAGAAAATAATTTCAGCTGCCATATTTATTGATGAAATTTGGTGCAAATCTTATACACCTGAAGTTTCAGAGAGTTTTTTTCCCCAGCAACATGGATATCTGGACTCAGGCATCAATTAACAACAATCTGTTGCTGAAACTATGGCATACTGAAGATCAAGAGTTTCGTTGAGATCTGGCTGAAGAAACTCATTTCCATGAAAGGTAACAGAATGAACTGTGGAGGTTATTTTTTGGTGCCCTGGTTTCTCTAAAGGTGCAGCTGGAAGAAGTGTATGTATCAAATTTTTGTAGTGGTCAGTTGTAGTAGGTTGTGGTCTGCAATAAAAGACAAAAATATCAACTTTGTAAATTTGCAAGTTTCATTTCTTTGAATTCAGTACATGACACAGCCCCGTACCCAGAGTTTATTATTATTATTATTTTATTTGGGGGGGAGGGGTTCGTTTTTCCCAAAACTGGACTTTTTCTTCTATAAATGTCATTGCATATATATATATATATATATATATATATATATATATATATATATATATATATATAGGTATATACAGGATGAAATACTTGAAAATGTAACTTTAGTTGTATTAAGAAGAAAAATTGGGTATGCGGTCTATGCCCTTCTACCCGATTAGATGTTATTCAAAGAACTGACTTTGGTTGACAGAATTTTACTTAAAATCATTTACAAATATGGTGGCCTATATCATATTCCTATTATCACTATTGTAATTCCTACTACTAAAGAATGATGTTAATGTTTAATAACATAATTAAAACGAAAAAAAAGACTAAAAAAAAAAATTGTTACTTTTTACTTTAAAAGTACAGTTCGACACTCCATCCCCCCTTGGTACAGGCGTGTTCTCTTTATCCAGGCAGGTCACTATACTAATAATTTTCATTTTTGAAAGTACATCAGCCACTCCTCACCTACCTAGAATGCAAACATTTCGTCATCCTACTTCTTTCCTGCTTCAGCCATTACTCTGGGAATCCCAAGGATGGAGTTGATCATTCCTGAATTCCTCTTGTGGGCCTCTGCTGAACTCCAGGGTCCATGGGACACGCGCAGGATTTGGGCTGCAAGTTCTGCCACCACCTAAAATGAAAGTTACGTTTCCATCTAAATAAAGTTCTGCGATCCTTGTTGAATCATTCTAAGTCAAGTATATAAGCTTTAGGAGACGGTTAATGGGAAGATATTAAAGCAACATATATCTTTACATCAAACTGCAAACCAACTGCATTTCAGTCTTCCAGTTAGGTTATAAAACTTGGTTAAAAGCTAGAATTTCAACAGAGTGATTTCTGAACTCTTATAACGGCCTTATAGCTTACCTGTCTCTCTGTTGTCGTGAGATCTTCCTGGGCAGACGCCGTATAACAGGAGTGAACGACAACTACCATTGCCACAAGGACGGCGAAGAATTTTGCCTTCATTCTAAAAGGAAATTAAGTGGAGTTTCTCTTAAACTAAGGTAACCGGCACATTATTTTGCTTAATTTTAATTAGGTAACCGAGATCTATAGAAACTTTACAGTTTACACCGTATTATGAGAATCTTTTTCAACTCTCAGGAGATCACATCATTCCAGAAAATAAACAAATCCATATGTAGCCTACTACAGTAGATAGTTAAAACCATTAAATAAAAAAAGCTTAATCAAGGATAATACTTATACTCACTTTCAGGTGCTACTGGAAGGAAAGAGTGACTAAGAAGAGCGAGGAAGATCGCATGATGTTCTCGTGAGAGAAACTTCCTCTTTTTAAGCAGCTGAGCAGTCCTCTACGGGTGCCGTACCAACACCACACTCCAACCCTACTCGCACCCAACCAACCGTTGGACAATTTGACCCCTTCCCTACGTTTTCTCTTTCTATTGCTTTAATCATATATCCTCTATAGGTCTGTTCAAGCATAACATTCATTCTTTTCTCGTGGTATTTTCTCTGTAACAATTATAATCGTATTTGAAAGCAATTTAATTATGGAATGTTTGTACCCAAGTGCCGGTGTATTGTATGCCAATAAAGTTTATTGGAGAGATATAGATACAAAATGTGGAATATATTGATTTTCTCTGTAAACAAATCATACTGACTAAGAATGACGACTTAATTCATTCTCTCACTGGGTAAAAAAATAAAAATGTCAGTGAATAAGTCCATGAGTCTTTAAAGAAAAGTACATCGGGTGTGGATAAGACCATATAGCTATGGAGGCCTCTCTATATCTATGGATAAGATATCGAACAACTCAAATCCTGAAGTATTATTTACGGGATCGAAAATCAAGACATGCTGCTTTATTTATCGAATGAGACTCTTAGAAGATAATACACTAGGCTGCTCCTCTGAGTTACAGATATAAAAGTAGGCCATTTTAATGTGAAAGACTAAAAAAATTTAAATAACAATGAATTAATGTTAAAAAAACTGAAATTCCGTGAAAATATCAGGAAATTAAAAACGCATTAGAATATGTCTGCAAGAATGACAAATATCACAGACGAGTTGAGGAAAGTTAGGTGAGGGGAGAGTTCCGGGTATTATTAGTAATACCCTAAATTATTAGTAGATCAGACGCTATTGGCCTATAATAATAATCTAAGAATAAAAATGTTACTAGTGGATGTAAGAAGTGTGCAGCATTAACTAACAAAAGCCAATAAGGCAGCAGGAACTTTGCAGTACTCACAAGATGGTTGGGCGAAATCAGATTTTTATCAGAGAGGGATCTCTATGTAGAAATATTAAATAATAAATAAAAGAAAAGTTTGTCTTCACTCATAATACTACTTCATATTTAGGAATAATTGAAAATAGGTAATTTTTAAGATAAAGCCCCAGAAGTTCTCTGATAACTAAAATGAATGATGAATAATTAAGCGTTTCTCTCTGCACATTCTTTTCATGGCTGATTCTTTGTTTTCTTCCGATTGAATTATAACTATGAAAACTGATTTTATGTGATAACTTGTCCTGACACAAAATATGATCTGTATTATGATCACGAATAGAAATTCCTCGAGAAAAGTCACAATCGGACAAAGAATCGGTTAAAAAAAAGTATGGGTGTCATAGCGTAGGACAGTGACTCGGTTACGTAAAAGCTAGATGGTCTTCTTCTTTCGTCGCCAACATTGGAATCTTATTGCTCCGCTTGGATCTGTTTCTGGAATAATAATAATAATAAGATAAATAACGAGCTATTGTGCTTCTGTTAACGTAAGGAGAGAATAAGTAGCTGGGAGGCTGATTTTGGTCAGTCATAGACAAGGTGAAGAGGGACCATAGGCCTAGCAGCATAAAACAAACAAATGAATAAATAAAAGCATGTGAGACCTGAAGGTTGCGCTGCTATGAGCAACTCCCTCATAATAGAAATTTCTCGTTGATAAAATCACGTATCTAGTACATATTTTTACAGGCAAACAGATAGGTAGAATAAAAATAAAAATAATTTTATAACTTCATGATAGTAACTTACTAAATAGATATATAATATCTGATGACGCCATTCCTCCTTCACAAAAGCAGGGGAAAATCGTCAATGCAATGGATGGCAATGGTGGTCGAGGTTTCTTGTCGTTTCCCACTTCTTGGATGCTCAGCAAAATAACCCCATTGTCAAACGACAGATTAGGTTATATATAAGTAATAATTAAATAATTGGGACTAAAATGTTAAAGGTCATAATCTTGGTCGTTTATATACATACATACATAGCTACATAACATATTTAGGAAGACAAAAGGCTAAAATTCGGGTAGGCAGCTACATCAGGTTTCTTTTATCCCAACCAGTAAAATTGGCCTTGCTTGGATAGATATTAAATCTGGTTCGATATTCATTCATATGATTAAACTGTAATGCCACGAAGCTCGGATGCACACAGTTGTCCCTTCATTGCGTTCAAATAAGATGATAATCGTACAAGACACAATAAATGTGGAAAAAATTGAAACTCTTGCTTGAATGGAGCTAAAAAGAACATAATAGATGACAACAAAAAAATGATGCAGACAAAACAAGGTAGGACGAGAAAAAATTGTCTTTGAATGGAACCCTGGGGTTAAAGGTGGGGGAGGGGGCGGGAGGGAAGGATGGTTGGACAGGTATGGCCCGGGAAAGGGGTTGACACACTGCTTAAACAGTGGGAGATTCTCTCTGGACGCCACCATTCGATTTTCGTTTGTCTTCCTGATCACCCACTTATTTCGTCTCTCGAAGTATTCATTCACAAGCGGTTCTGTATTTCATAATTATTTCCCTTTACATGAACTCAGTATGAACTACCAACACACGATTTTGTTTCCTGTTTTGATGTGAATTTATCTTAGATGGTTGTACAGAGAACATGATGTTTTCACAGACTACCTTATGAATGCGCTTGACTTTCTTTCAGAATGCAGTCAAAAT
The DNA here is from genome assembly GCF_015104395.2 of Macrobrachium nipponense. Lineage (NCBI taxonomy): Eukaryota > Metazoa > Arthropoda > Malacostraca > Decapoda > Palaemonidae > Macrobrachium > Macrobrachium nipponense. Next base: position 17,263,411 of record NC_061088.1, on the reverse strand, counting down.
TCGTAGCTGTCTGCTTGGCCTTGGTGGTCGTCGTTCTCTCCTGTTATGCAACGGCTCAGGAAGATCTCATGATAACAGAGAGACAGGTGAGTCTATCATTTCCAGGAGGTTATTAAAACAGAGGGGAAAAAATGGATCTTTTCTAGATGGTGGCCCCAAAAGGATTTTGACCTGGTATGTATCACGGCCTGTTTGGTACAAGCCTGGTGGGGATACAACCGTAAAATCATAAACAAATGACTGTAAATATCATTAAGTTAATGACCCCCAAGAAATATTAATCCTAGATAACGAGCCCTGAACATTGCTTAGAGCCACTCTCTATGAAAGAGCAACCCCTTCCCCCCTCCAAAAAAAGTAGTTTTTGTCATTAGATTACGTAGTACAGAATGCAAACTGGAAGCCTCCCATACGCTGTTACTTCACAGTACAAAACAGAAACTTTGATTACAATTTTGGATATGATTTTCATTACAGGTCGTGGCAGAACTTGCTGCCCAAATCCTGCGCGTGGCCCACGGATCCTAGAGTTCAGCAGAGGCCCACAAGAGGAATTCGGGAATGATCAACTCCATCCTCGGGATTCCCAGAGTCATGGCTGAAGCGGGAAAGAAATAGGACGACGGACTGTTTACATTCTAATTTCTAGGTAAATAAGTAGTAACTGAGTATACTGTGAGACTGAAACAATGAACGGGCCTGGGTAAAATGAAATTGTTGATATAGAGTATTCAAAGGAATGTAAGCTGATATCTTTTTTTGTCTTTTATTCGCAGGACACGATGTACTGTAATGGACCATCATGCAAATTTGCTGCATTTACTTCTTCTCACTGTACCTTGAGAAAAACCGAGGAATCAAAAGTGACCTCCATAAATTCGTTCTGTGATTGCTCCCTGAAAATTTCTCCAGTCAGTTGTTAACAAAATTCATTGACTTCATTTATGCTGCAGTCATCAACAGACAGTTAAAAATTGATGACTGTTTTAACATATCCTTATTACAAGAGATAATGTCTCAGACGCTACAGATCTGTAAGGTTTGCGTAAGATTTAAGAAATAAATATGGCAGTAATGTTATTCCTTTCTTTATCCATTTTTGTGGATACATATTTATGTATGCAAGATTCTATCACGTGAGAACGTGTATGAATACCTGGATCACACAGATTATGCATGCATGAATTTATGACAATTTTCTTACTAAGTAAGATGTAGACCAATCTGATAATAGAAGCCAAAACGGTTTTTGATCTATTCTGTAAATATTGTAAAGATAGCAATGTACTTCACCAATGAGTTGTTGGCAACCATCCCTTCAAACTGGCAATATCAAAAGTTCCTGAAACAGGTATAAAGGCAATTAGTTTACAAGTGGATGGGATTGCCTGTATAAATAATCATCACAAAAAATATAAATCAATATTTTCACATCTCATGCAACCTACGGAGATATGCAACTCAACTATGGAAATCTTTTAATGTAAGATAAATTGATTACATCTCCAAATATAAACTTCCAGCCTCTTACGGGTCTGCTCCAAAGGCCCTAAAAAAAGTATAACGGAAATTAGTTGACAAGTGGAGGAGATTGCCTGTATAAAATAGACACAAAAAGAAATATTTTCACATCTCATGCAACCTACGGAGTTGTGCAACTCATCCATGGAAATCTGATAAATCGAATATATCTCTAAATATGACTTCCAGCCTCTTACTGGTCTGCTCCAAAGGCCCTGGAAGCCTGCATAAACAATAAACACAAAAAGAAATATTTTCAGATTTCATATAACCTACGGAGATGTGCAACTCATCCATGGAAATCTGACTGTAAGATAAATTGGTTATCTCCAAATAGGACTTCCAGCTTCGTACGGGGCAGCTTTTTAACAATGACTGTCAAACCGTGTTGTTTTTCATTTGACAACAGTAAATGCCGATTATTTTTTTCAGTCCAGGCTTGAAAAAATGAGATAATTGGGTGTTGCTAAAGCTGAAAGGAAGCAATAGACCTGTCTCATCAAAAGAAAACTATTGTCAGTCTGGGATATTGAGCCGCCTGAGAGGAGAAGGGAACTCATCACTCGAGCTGGACAGAATTGACTCAAACTGGCATTAGGGGAGAGAGAGAGAGAGAGAGAGAGAGAGAGAGAGAGAGAGAGAAATTTAATCTTTCGAAGACTGAAGAATAAAGTTTTAGTCAGACACGAGAGACGTAGATATTTGCACTATGCGCATTGAGCTATACCAGTTTTGTCTCAGTGTCATCTGCAATAAGGACTTGATACCAGGACGACCCAACTCTCGGATATGAATCTAAAAGACTGAGATTAGGAAAAACAAAAGGAGAGAAGTTGTGAAAAGGTTAGGAAAGAAAAGACATAAATGAGAGAGGAAGAAGTCAAGTATATCTTAGTTTTACCATACCACTGAACTGATGAAACAGCTCTCCTAGGGCTGGCCCGAAGGATTAGATATTTTTACGTGGCTAGGAACCAGTTGGTTACCTGGCGACGGGACCTACAGCTTATTGTGGGATCCGAACCACACGACATCGATAAATGAATTTCTATCACCAGAAATAAATTCCTCTGATTTTGCGCTGGCCGAGCCGAGAATCGAATTCGGACCACCAGATTGGTAGCTGAGCGCGAAGTCCACATGTCCAACGGGAAACTGAGAAGAGGAAGAAAAGAGCTAGAACTCTGATTAGGAAAAGTACAGATGTTGATTCACCAGGAATAACAATTATAAAACAAAAAGATTGTGAGAATCTTCATTGTTCTGTGCTCTCCAGGCCTGAATTTCAAATTCATTCAATGTCCTAATAATATTCCTTCTTAATCTCAACGAATTGTAATTTACTATTTTTTTATTAGTTTCCGCACAACTAGTTGAGCATTCTTGTTTTGTAGGAAGTTGCAAAATGCCATACCTTTTTTCAAGAAACTAATTAATAATATTTTATATCGATTTTGTTCAAAATTTTTAGTTGCATTTCTTCGAGAATTCTGTAATAATAGCCTCATTAAACTCGAGGAACAGTAGAGTACAAACAATCTCTGTAGGTACTGAAATAAAAAAATCATTATCCGGTAAGAGAGTAAATAAAGTTTACTCAGAAAGAGGAGCAACAATATCTTTCACAGTTAGCATATTCAGGTTATTTATATTGTATGTTTTTGAGGTTAATCCGGTAGGTAGGACCCATGTCTCCATTAGAATTCATTTATGAAACCATTGATGAAATTTAGACTGACATGCCAAGCTATGGGACAATTCCAGTCATCCAGGGCTTAAGGCAGTGAAAAGAGAGATGGGAGTGGTCGTATAAGGCAGTGAAAAGAGAGATGCGAGTGGTCGTAGAAGGCAGCGAAAAGAGAGATGGGAGTGGTTGGATAAGGCAGTGAAAAGAGAGATGAGAGTGGTCGTATAAGGCAGTGAAAAGAGAGATGCGAGTGGTCGTGAGAGGCGCGAGAGATGGGAGTGGTCGTAGAAGGCAGTGAAAAGAGAGATGGGAGTGGTCGGATAAGGCAGTGAAAAGAGAGATGGGAGTGGTCGTATAAGGCAGTGAAAAGAGAGATGGGAGTGGTCGGATAAGGCAGTGAGAGAGAGAGAGAGAGAGAGAGAGAGAGAGAGAGAGACTTAAGTGTCTCATTGTCTCATTGTAATTGTTGTTGCGTATATGTAGTTCAAGGCTTTGAATAAATTTTCGAAACTGAACAACCATAACTTAGATAATTAAATGGTTACGAACCTACTGCTAGACTAAGCAGCTAAGACAACATGGCTGACCAGTGCTTGATATGGTGTCAGGTAAGGATATTTACCTTTAAAGTGAATAGTACTCCAATGACATATATTAACTTTATACTCACAATGTCATGTGTAACGTGTTCTTTACATATGACAGGAAGCACTGCAATGTGATGGATGTAGCTACTGGCAGCACCGGACCTGCGGAAGTGGGATCACCCGGGAGCAATACAGGGCTGCTGTTAAAGAAGGTTATATTGACTGGATGTGTCACATGTGTATTCAAGAAAATCAAAGTCCGGGGGAAACTTGTGTAGTTTCGGGTGCAAACACGGAATATTTTGAGGATGCAGTGGCAATGAGTGATGTGCATAGTGAGAATCTGGATTCTTTTGAAGGTGGAGTGTCAAATGTCAGTGGTGGTTCTTCAGTTGAGGATCCTACGCCAATGGAAATGTCTCCCTCGAGGGAGACAGTAACATATGAAAAGATTGAATCATCTTCACAAAGAGGAAATCCGAAACTTATTGACAGCACCGGCTACTCTTACACACTAAAAACGTGAGTATTCATTGGCGATGTTTGGGTTAGAAACAAAAAAATCTCATGCATGGCGACAGTAAAAGAAGTGGATAACACTTTTAATAGAGGGCATCTGAAACACTGCCATCCACCCAGACCTGTTGTGCTGTAAAAAGTAAGGTGTGTACACTCGTAAAGGAAAAGGCAATGGAAGACGTCTTTTCGCCTTGCTTCTGATATTGTGACGAGGTACTTCGGGAGCAAGTAAGTCCTACCATTCCTATTTCATGTCTATCGGCTCCATTAAATCTTGCTAGTCTGAGAAATCGTAAACAGAAGGCAAATCGACCACGAGAACCGCGCAAGGACCTCGATTTCGAAATTAGCGATGCCCACATTCCTGAACACTTTTTGCAACGGGACATTACTGTCGGAGAAAGACGGCATTTGATATTTGCCACAGATGATCAACTTAAGTTACTATAGCGAAAGCAGTGGTATGCCGATGCTACTTTCAAAATAGTATGCAAACCATTTACACAACTGTTCAGCATCCATTCATTTGTGAAATATGATGGGCAATTGAAGTAAGTTCCCCTTTTTGTTTGCGCTTATGTCAAGAAAAAGGCGCAGAGACTACAAAAAAGTTCTTTGTGAAATAGGGGAGCTGATAGGTGAGCATGCCCTTAAAGTTGAAGAAGTTTTGATTGACTTTGAAGGCAGTGTATGGCGTGCTATTCCCGACATTTTACCAAATGTTACGATCCGGGGTTGTGCTTTCCACTGGGGCCAGGCTGTGTGGAGGAAAGTGCAAGAATTAGGCCTTCAAAGTTCTTATTCAAACAAAAAACGAGTCGGAACTTACAAGTTTTTTCAGGCAGTTTGTTGTCGCTCCCATATATGCCACAGGAACATAGAAGAGCCATCAGAACAAATAATGATGTTGAAGGATGGCATAACAGAATAAACTTAAAGGCAAGGAAAGGAACTTAAATTTTTATTTACTTTTAAAGCTCCTACATGATGAGACAAGGATAGTTAATTTACAGGTGCGGCTGCTGTCAGAAGGGAAGGTTTTTGAGAAAGCAGCAACATAAGTATAATAAACATTACGGCCAACTTGTAAAACTATGGGACGAATATAATAATGATGAAAGAATCGGCCGGACAAATACTGAAGGCAGTTTGTCATCATATTTGCCATCTATGTTTTTTCTTAATATGTACATTATTATTTTTAGAAGCTTTTTAGTGATGTGTTTTACTTTTTATCATTATGTTATTATAAGACTACTCTTTCTATTTTTCAAACTGTGTTTTACTTACCTCAGAGATATATTTACAAGGTTACTTGGAAAGAGATAAACGAGACCTTTCTCAGGTCTGATCTCGAAAGAGAGAACAAAACACAGTAAAAGAAAATAACACAATATAATAATAAAAAATAGCTTTAACAAAATAAGTAAATTTGGATGTGGGCCGAGTTTGGTATATAGTGGGCAGAGCTGGTAGTAGGCCAGAGTTAGTACTTGGTAGTCACAATAATGGGCCAACTTGGCGATGGGACGAGTTCTCGATGGGACGAGTTCTCGATGGGACGAGTTGGACTACATCCACAAGGAGTACCCCTCTAACATCGATATTTCCATTTCGCTTTATGATGTATAATATACTATTCAAGATGAAACCCCATAGTCCAGACTTCTCGTATTAAATATAATTTAAAATATAATATTGGAAAATATAATTATGGATTACGCCTACACACACACACACACACACATGAGCGCGCGTACACACAAACACACACACACACAGAGTCGTACTATACATATGTGTATTGTAATTTGAGTTTTTATGCTTTACTCACACATGTGCACATAATAAAATGAATATATTATGGGAAGATTAAGTTACATATACTGTATTTTCCCAGTTTTTTTTTAATGTATAACTTTTACCCCATATTCCCTTCTAGCATCTCAGATCATAATTTTCTCTACTGATACATGATTAATGTAAATGTAACCTTTGTCTGAGAAAACTAGCCATATATATATTATATATATATATATATATATATATATATCTATATATATATATATATATATATATAAAGATAATGCCACGGAGCAAAATTGAAAACACGAGAACTGGCGAGATCTTTCGGTCTTAACGACTCTACTTAAGGCAAAAGCAAAATTGATCAGAGAGAAAAACGGTACAAGTAGGTACATTATACAAACAGACATACAGTATTAACATAAGGTCCAATTCACTTTGAAGAAACGAATAACAAACGAGAAAAGCCACACGTGGCCACAGGTAATTTAGTCAGAACACATACATTTTTGAGAACAGAGGCATATACGGGACCGACAGTACAGATTTAGTAAGATTCCCGGTGTGGTCAGACACATTGGTCAAAGGCATTTTAATTCGAAAAACAATAAAATTTGTATTATTACGTGAAATTTACAAAAATGTTCAAAGAAAGAGTGAGAAACGAACATAGGATATAAATATAGAGAGCATGAGAGAGAAAAAAATAATAGCCACAAACATGTGGACTAATTAATTAGTAGTTATTAATTCATTTATTTTAAGGGTCTTCTTCATACACATTTTACAAATATATGTGTCCAAATGGTAAAGGGTCGTTAAGACGGAAGATCTCGGCAGTTCTCGTGTTTTCGTTTGCCCTCCGTGGCATCACCTTTTTATACATAGCATCACGTTTTATATATTTCGGGATCAAGTTATTCATATATATATATTATATATATATATATATATATATATATATATATATATATATATCCGTGTATTATAGTACAATTAAAAAAACTCTACAACATTGAACGGGCTCATCAGCATAAGCTACACCATTCTTTTGCACCGTTCAACGCCCTATATTTCTTTTTCAATGCACCTTCACTTTTTATGTACGAAACCATTTATAGGTCTATCCTCCTCCTTTAACGTTTATGATGGAATTTGTACTCTATCCAACAATCGATCTTAACCTCTTCTGAAATGCCTACGAGTGTTGCGCTTCTGTGTTCCGTGATTTATTATATTTTTTCATTTAGGTTTATTTTATCCTTTGTGGTTTAAAATTTAACCTCAACTCTTTTTTTATTTTTTTTTTATTTTTTAGTTTCTTGATTTTTGTCGGGGGGGGGGGGGGCGGGCCCGGTTTGTACTAGGGCAGAAACCCTATATAATAGTACTAGGGCATTCGGCGTTTATTTCGATTAAGATGACTACTAAGTCTCGAGTCGAAAATCATACTTAAAACATTTATTAGCAGACATATAAGCTAAGATTATTATTAAAAAAAATCTAATAAAATATTTATTTATTGACTTATCTATTTCTTGATCTGTTTATATTCTTTAAGTATGTTTGTCCAATTACCGCTCATGAGATTTCTATGGCTGAGTCACTGATCAGCCACCCAGTAAGTTTACATGACACATAATACATACATACATTTTTTATCTGTGTTATCCTAATATTCATACATTCTTTCACTTGCATTAACTCTTTTTTAGTATATGTACACATATTAACCAACGAAATGGGGAAATAAGAAAATAATTTTAGCTGCCATATTTATTGATGAAATTTGATGCAAAAATCTTATACACCTGAAGTTTCAGAGAATTTTTTTTCCCTTTTTTTTTCCCCCAGCAACATGGATATCTGGACTCAGGCATCAATTCACAACTGTCTGTTGCTGAACTGTGGGATATAAAACTGAAGATCAATGAGTTTTTTCGTTGAGATCTGGCTGAGAAACTCATTTCCATGAAAGGTAACAGAATGAACTTGTGGGATGGTTTATTTTTTGGTGTCCTGGTTTCTCTAAAGGTGCAGCTGGAAGAAGTGTATGCATCAAATTTTTGTAGTGGTCATTGTAGTAGCGTGGTCTGCAATAAAAGACAAAAATATCAAATTTGTAAATTTGCAAGTTTCTTTTCTTTGAATTCAGTACATGACACAGGCATGAACCCAGAGTTTTTTTTTTTTTTTTTTTTTTTTTTTTTTTGGCGGGGGGAGGGGGGTTGGTTCGTTTTTTCCCAAAACTGAACTTTTTCTTCTATAAATGTCCATTGCATATATATATATATATATATATATTATATATATATATATGTATATATATATATATAGGTATACAGGATGAAATTTACTTGAAAATGTTACTTTAGTTGTATTAAGAAGAAAAATTGGGTATGCGGTCTATGCCCTTCTACCCGATTAGATGTTATTCAAACAACTGACTTTGGTTGACAGAATTTTTACTTAAAATCATTTACAATATGGTGGCCTATATCATATTCCTATTATCACTATGTAATTCCTACTACTAAAGAATGATGTTAATGTTTAGTAACATAATTAAAAAGAAAAAAAAAATTGTTACTTTTTACTTTAAAAGTACAGTTCGACACCCCATCCCCCTTGGTACAGGCCTGTGAAGGCGTGTTTTCTCTTTACCCAGGCAGGTTCTCACTATTTTTTACTAATAATTTTTCATTTTTGAAAGTACATCAGCCACTCCTCACCTACCTAGAATGTAAACATTTCGTCATTCGACTTCCGTTCCTTTCCTGCTTCAGCCATTACTCTGGGAATCCCAAGGATGGAGTTGATCATATCCTGAATTCCTCTTGTGGGCCTCTGCTGAACTCAGGTCCATGGGACACGCGCAGGATTTGGGCTGCAAGTTCTGCCACCACCTAAAATGAAAGTTACGTTTCTATCTAAATCAAAGTTCTGCGATCCTTGTTGAATCATTCTAAGTCAAGTAGATAAGCTTTAGGAGACGGTTAATGGGAAGATATTAAAGCAACATATATCTTTGCATCAAACTGCGAAGCAACTGCATTTCCAGTCTTCCAGTTAGGTTTAATAAAACTTGATTAAAAGCTAGGATTTCAACAGAGTGATTTCTGGAACTCTTATAACGGCCTTATAGCTTACCTGTCTCTCTCTGTTGTCGTGAGATCTTCCTGGGCAGACGCCGGGAGTATAGCAGGATTGTGGAACGACAACTACCATTTGCCACAAGGACGGCGAAGAATTTTGCCTGCATTCTAAAAGGAAATCAAGTGGAGTTTCTCTTAAACTAAGGTAACCGGCACATCATTTTGCTTAATTTTAACTTAGGTAACCGAGATCTATAGAAACTTTATATAGTTTACACCGTATTATGAGAATCTTTTTCAACTATCAGGAGATCACATCACTCCAGAAATAAAACAAATCCATATTGTAGCTACTACAGTAGATAGTTAAAACCATTAAATAAAAAAAGCTTAATCAAGGCTAATAATTATACTCACTTTCAGGTGCTACTGAACGAAAGAGTGACGACGAAGAGCGAGGAAGATCGAATGATGTTCTCGTGAGAGAAACTTCCTCTTTTTTAAGCAGCTGAGCATCCTCTACGGGTGCCGTACCAACACCACACTCCAACCCTACTCGCACCCAACCAACCGTTGGACAATTTGACCCCCTTCCCTACGTTTTCCTCTTTCTATTGCTTTAATCATAATATTCTCTATAGGTCTGTTCAAGCAATAACATTCATTCTTTTCTCTTGGTATTTTCTCTGTAACAATTATAATCTTATTTGAAAGCAATTTGGTTATGGAGTGTTTTGTACCCAAGTGGTCCGGTGTATTGTATGCCAATAAAGTGTTTGGAGAGATATAGGTATAAAATATGGAATATATTGATTTTCTCTGTAAACAAATCATATTGACTAAGAATGACGACTTAATGCATTCTCTCTCTGGGTAAAAAAAAAAAAAAAAAAAAAAAAAAATAAGTCAGTGATAAGTCCATGAGTCTTAAAGAAAAGTACATCGGTGTGGAGAAGACCATAGCTATGGAGGCCTCTCTATATCTATGGATAAGATAAGATAAGAATGAGACTTTTAGAAGATAATTTCATTGGAAAACAAGAAGCTCCTCTGAGTTACAGATATAAAAGTAGGCCATTTTAATGCAAAAGACTAAAAAAATTCAAATAACAATGAATTGATGTTAAAAAAACTGAAACTCCGTGAGAATTTCGGGAAATGAAATACTCATTAGAATATGTCTGCAAGAATGACAAATATCACAGACGAGTTGAGGAAAGTTAGGTGAGCGGAGAGTTCCGGGTATTATTAGTAATACCCTAAATTATTAGTAGATCAGACGCTATTGGTCTATAATAATCTAAGAATAAAAATGTTACTAGTGGATGTAAGAAGTGTGCAGCATTAAATAACAAAAGCCAATAAGGCAGCAGGGACTTTGCAGTACTCACAAGATGGTTGGGCGAAATCAGATTTTTAGCAAAGAGGGATCCCTGTGTAGAAATATTAAATAATAAATAAAACAAAAGTTTGTCTTCACTCATAGTACTACTTCGTATTTAGGAATGACTTAAAATAGGCAATTTTTAAGATAAAGCCCCAGAAGTTCTCTGATACTAAAATGAATGATGAATAATTAATAGTGGGGGTTTTTTTGGTTCTCTCAGCACATTCTTTTCATGGCTGATTCTTTGTTTTCTTCCGATTGAATTATACATATGCAAATTGAGTTTATTTTATAACTTGTGTTGACACAAAATAATCTGTATTATGATCACGAATAGAAATTCCTCGAGAAAAAGCACAACCGGACAAAGAATCGGTTAAAGACTAAATTATGGGTGTCATAGCGTAGGACAATGACTCGGTTTCCCATCTGCCGATTGGGTTACGTAAAAGCTGGATGGTCTTCTTTCGACGCCAGCATTGGAATCTTGTTGCTCCTCTTGGATCCGTTTCTGGAATAATAATAATAATAATAATAATAATAATAATAATAATAATAATAATAATAATAATAATAATAATAAAAAAGATAAATAAACGAGCTATTGTGCATCTGTAATCGTAAGGAAGAGAATAAGTAGCTGGGATTTTGGTCAGTCATAGACAAGGTGAAGAGGGACCATGGGCCTAACAGCAAAATACAAATAAATGAATAAATAAAAGCTCGTGAGACCTGAAGGTTGCGCTCCCATCATAATAGAAATTTCTCGTTTATAAAATCACGTATCTAGTACATATTTTTACAGGCAAACATATAGCTAGAATCAAAATAGAAATAATTCTTTAACTTTATGATAGTAAACTTACTTAATAAGAGATATATATATAATATCTGACGACGTCATTCCTCCTTCACAAAAGCAGGGGAAAATCGTCACCTCTTTCACAAAAGCAGGGGAAAATCGTCACAGCTATGGCAATGGTGGTCGAGGTTTCTCGTCGTTTCCCACTTCTTGGATGCTCAGCAAAATAAGCCCATTGTCAAACGACAGATTAGGTTATAGATAAGCAATAATTAAATGATTGGGAATAAAATGTTAAAAGGTCATAATCTTGGTCGTTTATATACATACATACATACATACATACATACATACATACATAGCTACATAACATATTTAGGAAGACAAAAGGCTAAAATTCGGATAGGCAGCTACATCAGGTTTCTTTTATCCCCAACCAGTAAATTGGCCTTCCTTGGATAGGTATTAAATCTGGTTCGATATTCATTCATATGATTAAACTGTAATGCCACGAGGCTGGGATGCACACAGTTGTCCCTTCATTGCGTTCAAATAAGATGATAATCGTACAAGACACAATAAATGTGAAAAGAATTGAAACTCTTGCTTGAATGGAGCTAAAAAGAACATAATAGATGACAAAAAAAACAAATGATGCAGACAAACAAGGTAGGAGAAAAAATTGTCTTTGAATGGAAGCCTGAGGGGTTGAAGGTGGGGAGGGGCGGGGCGGGAGGGGTTGTTGGACAGGTATGGCCCGGGAAAGGGTTGACACTGCTTAAAAAGTGGGAGATTCTCTCTGGACGCCACCATTCGATCTTCGTTTGTCTTCCTGATCACCCCACTTATTTCGTCTTTCTCGAAGTATTCATTCACAAGCGGTTCTGTATTTCATAATTATTTCCCTTTACATGAACTCAGTATGAACTACCAACACACGATTTTGTTTTGTGTTTTGATGTGAATTTATCTTAGATGGTTGATACAGAGAACATGACGTTTTCACAGACTACCTTATGAATGCGCTTGACTTTCTTTCAGAATGCAGTCAAATTCGTAGCTGTCTGCTTGGCCTTGGTGGTCGTCGTTCTCTCCTGCTATGCAATGGCTCAGGAAGATCTCATGATAACAGAGAGACAGGTGAGTCTATCATTGCCAGGAGGTTATTAAAACAGAGGGGGGGAAATGGATCTTTTCTAGATGGTGGCCCCCAAAAAAGGATTTTAACCTGGTATGTATCACGGCCATTTGGTACAAGCCCGGTATGGATATAACCGTAAAATCACAAACAAAAGACTGTAAATATCATTATGTTATGACCCCCACCCCCCCAAGGAAATATTAATCCCTAGATAACGAGCCCGACATTGCTTAGAGTCACTCTCTATGAAAAGTGCAACCGCCCCCCCCACCCCCCCCCCCCAAAAAGTAGTTTTTTTGTCATTAGATTACGTAGTACAGAATGCAACTGGAAGCCTCCAATACCAGGTGTTTTACTTCACAGTACAAAAAACAGAAACTTTGATTACAATTTTTTGGATGTGACTTTTCCATTGCAGGTCGTGGCAGAACTTGCTGCCCAAATCCTGCGCGTGGCCCACGGATCCTTGAACGCAGTTGAGGCCCACAAGAGGAATTCGGGAATGATCAACTCCATCCTCGGGATTCCCAGAGTTATGGCTGAAGCGGGAAAGAAATAGGACGACGGACTTTTTACATTTTAATTTTTATGCAAATAAGTAGTAACTCAGTAGGTATACTGCGAGACTGAAACAATGAACAGGCCTGGGTAAAATGAAGTTGTTGATATAGTGTATTCAAAGGAATATAAGCTGATATCTTTTTTTGTCTTTTATTTGCAGGACACGATGTACTCTAATGGACCATCATGCAAATTTGCTGCATTTACTTCTTCTTCTCACTGTACCTTGAGAGAAACCGAAGAATCAAAAGTGACCTCCGTAAATTCGTTCTGTGATTGCTCCCTGAAAATTTCTCCAGTCAGTTGTTAACAAAATTCATTGACTTCATTTATGCTGCAGTCATCAACAGACAGTTAAAAATTGATGACTGTTTTAACATATCCTTATTACAAGAGATAATGTCTCAGACGCTTCAGAACTGCAAGGTTTGCTAAGATTTAAGAAATAAATATGGCAGCTAATGTTATTCCTGCCTTTACCCATTTTTGTGGATACATATTTATATATGCAAGATTCTATCACGTGAGAGCGTGTATGAATGAATACCTGGATCGCACAGATTATGCATGCATGAATTTATGCAAATTTTCTTACTAAGTAAGATGTAGACCAATCTGATAATAGAAGCCAAAACGGTTTATGATCTATTCTGTAAATATTGTAAAGATAGCAATGTACTTCACCAATGAGTTGTTGGCTAACCATCCCTTCAAACTGGCAATATCAAAAGTTCCTGAAAAAGGTATAAAGGCAATTAGTTTACAAGTGGATGGGATTGCCTAGATAAATAATCAACACAAAAAATATAAATCAATATTTTCACATCTCATGCAACCTACGGAGAAGATGTTGCGAGTTAACTCAACTATGGAAATCTTTTAATGTAAGATAAATTGATTATATCTCCAAATATAACTTCCAGCCTCTTACGGGTCTGCTCCAAAGGCCCTGAAAAAAGTATAACGGAAATTAGTTGACAAGTTGAGGAGATTGCCTGTATAAACAATAGACACAAAAAGAAATATTTTCACATCTCATACAACCTACGGAGATGTGCAACTCATCCATGAAAATCTAACTGTCAGATAAATTGGTTATCTCCAAATATGACTTCTAGCTTCTTACGGGTCAGCTTTTTAACAGTGACTGTCAAACCGCGTTGTTTTTCATTTGACAACAGTGAATGCCGAATAACTTTTTCAGGCCAGGCTTGAAAAAATGAGATAATTGGGTGCTGCTAAAGCTGACAGGAAGAAATAGACCTGTCTCGTCAAAAGAAATCTATTGTCAGACTGTGATATTGAGCCGACCTGAGGAGAAGGGAACTCTTCACTTGAACTGACCAGGATTGACTAAAACTGGCATTAGGAGAGAGAGAGAGAGAGAGAGAGAGAGAGAGAGAGAGAGAGAGAGAGAGAGAGAAATTTAATCTTTTCGAAGACTGAAGAATAAAGTTTTAGTCAGACTCGAGAGACGTTAGATATTTGCACTATGCGTATTAAGCTATACCCAGTTTTTTGTCTCAGCGTAATCTGCAATAAGGACTTGATACCAGGACGACCCAACTCTCAGACATGAAGCTTAAAAGACTGAGACTAGGAAAAACAAAAGGAAGAGAAGTTGTGAAAAGGTTTAGGAAAGAAAAGACATAAATGAGAGAGGAATAAGTTAAGTATATCTTAGTTTTGTTTTTTTTTTTACCAGACATATGTTAACTTTTATACGCACAATGTTATGTGTAACGTGTTCTTTACACTGACAGGAAGCACTGCAATGTGATGGTGTAGCTACTGGCAGCACGACCTGCGGAAGTGGGATCACCCGGGCCTGGAGCAATACAGGGCTGCTGGTAAAGGTTATATTGACTGGATGGATGTCACATGTGTATTCAAGAAAATCAAAGGTCCGGGGAAACTTGTGTAGTTTCGGGTGCAAACACGGAATATTTTGAGGATGCAGTGGCAATGAGTCATGTGCATAGTGAGAATCTGGATTCTTTTGAAGGTGGAATGTCAAATGTCAGTGGTGGTTTCTTAGTTGAGGATCCTACGCCAATGGAAATGTCTCCCTCGAGGGAGACAGTAACATATGAAAAAGATTGAATCATCTTCACAAAGAGGAAATTCGAAACTTATTGACAGCACCGGCTAATCTTACACACATCAAAAAAAAAAAAAAAAGAAAAACCGAACGTGAGTATTCATTGGCGATGTGTGGTTATGAGAAAAAAAAAAAAATCTCATGCATGGCGACAGTAAAAGAAGTGGGTAACACTTTTATTAGAGGGCATGCTGACTGCCATCCACCCAGACCGCTGTCTGTAAAAAGTAAGGTGTGTACACTCGTAAATGAAAAAGGCAATGGAAGACGTCTTTCGCCCTGCTTCTGATATTGTTGACGAGGTACTCTCGGGAGCAAGCAAGTCCTACCATTCCTCTTTTCAGGTTTAACCAGGCTCCAATAAAAGTCTTGCTAGGCAGAGAAATCGTAAAACGGAAGGCCAATCGACCATGAGAACCGCAAGACCTCGATTTCGAAATTAGCGATGCCCACATTCCTGAACACTTTTTGCAACGGGACATTACTGTCGGAGAAAGACGGCATTTGATATTTGCCACAGATGATCAACTTAAGTTACTATCTAAAGCGAAGCAGTGGTATGCCGATGCTACTTTCAAAATAGTATGCAGACCATTTACACAACTGTTCAGCATCCATGCATTTGTGAAATATGATGGGCAATTGAAGCAAGTTCCCCTTTTGCTTTGCGGTTATGTCAGGAAAAATGGCGCAGACACTACAAAAAAGTTCTTTGTGAAATAAGGGAGCTGATAGGTGAGCATGCCCTTAAGTTGAGAAGTTTTGATTGACTTTGAAGGCAGTGTATGGCGTGCTATTCCCGACATTTTACCAAATGTTACGATCCGTGGTTGTGTGCTTTCCACTGGGGCCAGGCTGTGTGGAGGAAAGTGCAAGAATTAGGCCTTCAAAGTTCTTACACAAACGATGTCGGCACTTACAAGTTTATAAGACAGTTGTTGTCGCTCCCATATATGCAACAGGAACATAGAAGAGCATCAGAACAAATAATAATGTTGAGGGATGGCATAACAGAATAAACTTAAAGGCAAGGAAAGGAAACTTAAATTCTTATTTACTTTTAAAGCTCCTACATGATGAGGCAAAGATAGTTAATTTACAGGTGCGGCTGCTGTCAGAAGGGAAGGTTTGAGCAAGCAGCAACATAAGTATAATAAACATCACGGCCAACTTGTAAAACTATGGGATGAATATAATAATTTGATGAAAGATCTCAAAGAGAGAACAAAACACAGTAAAAGAAAAAAATAACACAATATAATAATAAAAAAAATAGCTTTAACAAAGTAAAAAATTTTGGATGTGGGCCGAGTTGGTATATAGTGGGCCGAGCTGGTAGTGGGCAGAGTGGTACTTGGTAGTCACAATGGGCCAACTTGGCGATGGGACGAGTTTCTCGATGGGACTAGTTGGACTAACATCCCAAGGAGTACCCCTCTAAAACAATCGATATTCCATTTCACTTTATGATGTATAATATACTATTCAAGATTATACCCCATAGTCAGACTTCTCGTATTAAATATAAATTTGAAATATAATATTGAAAAAATATAATTATGGATTACGCCTACACACACATGAGCGCGCGTACACACAAACACACACACAGAGTCCGTACTATACATATGTGTATTGTAATTTGAGTTTATATACTGTACTTCCCCAGTTTTTTTTTAATGTACAACTTTTACCCTATATTCCTTCTAGCATCATCAGATCATATTTTCTCTTCTGATACAAATGGATTAAGGTAAATGAAACCTTTGTCTGGGAAAACTAGCCATGTATATATATATATATATATATATATATATATATATATATATATATATATATATAATATAAAGATAATGTCACGGAGGAACTTGAAAAACACGAGAACTGGCGAGATCTTCGGTCTTAACGTCCCTTTTCTTAAGGCAAAAGCAAAATTGATCAGAACAGAGAAAAGAAAAACACAGTACAAGTAGGTACAGTATACAAACAGACATTACAGTATTAACATAAGGTCCAATTCACTTTGAAGAAACGAATAAACGAGAAAAGCCACACGTGGTCACAGGTAATTTAGTCAGAACACAATACATTTTGAGAACAGAGGCATATACGACCGGACAGTACAGATTTAGTAAAATTCCGAGTATTAGATTAAGGATTTAGGAGCGGTGTGGTCAGATACACTGGTCAAAGGCATTTTAATTCGAAAAACAATAAAATTTGTATTATAACGTGAAATTTACAAAAATGTTCAAACAAGGAGTGAGAAACGAACATAGGATATAAATATAGAGAGCATAAGAGAGAGAAAAAAATAATAGCTAAAAACGTGTGGGACTAATTAATTAGTAGTTAATTTATTTATTTTAAGGTCCTTCTTCATACACATTTTACAAATATATGGGTCCAAATGGTAAAGGGTCGTTAAGACGGAAAGATCTCGGCAGTTCTCGTGTTTTCGTTTCCCTCCGTGGCATCACCTTTTATACATAGCATAACGTTTTATATATTGCGGGATCAAGTTATCCATATATATATATATATATATATATATATATATATATATATATATATATATATATATATATATATATATATACAATCAAGGGGGCAGGCAGGTGACGACCAAGGAAGTACATCAAATCAGGTGTTGACTGAAGAAACAGGCCAATCTACATAGTTCTTTATTCCAACGTTTCGTAATAACATTTATTACATCTTCTGGGAATCAGTCAATTACTAAAAATAATATTATAAAACAATCTTAAATTTACTAGAAATAAAAAAAAATCGTAAAAAGACTAAAATTTTACCAAAATATACAATTACCGAAAAATTATTATTTAAAAGCTGGAACCGCTAACCAACCTTAAGTTAAGAGAGAGAAGCCTGAATGATAGGAGACAAAAAAAAGGTAGACACGTTAACTAAGGTACAGTTGGATGGAGGAGGTTTGGGTATTCAAATGGGGAACCAGCTGCTTAATGAGTAACGACTCTAAAATGGGTAATTCTTGGGGGTTTGGTGTTTGCCCTATGATGCAAAAATCGTCTTTCGATTTGCGTTTTGCAGATTTTTGCATGGTTCCTGATATTTGAATGTTCAGGGTTGGAGAGCCTACTTCCTGTTCGGAAACTTATTCCACGATGAGAATCGATTCTGACCTTCAGTAACCTCTTCGTAGATCCCACGTAAGTCCTAGAGTTACACTTTGGGCAAAGTATATTTATATACTACATTTGAGGTCAAGAAGGACTCAATCGATCTGTATATTTTAAAGAAAGACCCAATTGTTAATGGATTTTTTGGTATTAGTTTAATGCTGACTGCACCATAATGTTTTTCCATAATCTTGGTAAACCTTTTTCTGAAGAGTCATCATGTAAAAATGGAAATTTTGCATAAATGACTAACCTTGGTACCGTGATAAATGTATTCGTATTGTTAAAAAAACTGCTTATTAAGAAAAAACTCCGAAGCCTCTACCTATTAAATAGCTTTTGAGAGAAGCAATTATTTTTAAAAATATTCCATAGGTAATTTATTTCCTGATTGAAGGAATGCCCCAGTTTTGTATGTAATAAAAAATGCCCTATGTATAAGAGTTGACAATGAATTAAGCTTAAAATTATAAAAACATGAGCTGTAATAATTAGATCCTAGACCTGTAAAAGTTTTCTTCCTAAAAACAGAAGTGTTAAAAGAACCATTCTCTCGTGTAACGAGTACATCTAAATAAGCCAGTTGACTATTTTCCTCTCTTTCGACCGTAAACTTAATATTGTTATGTTGGGAATTAACATACGCTAAGAAAGAGTCCACTATCAGAGTTTCTCTTGAATAATGCGAATGTGTCATCCACATACCTCACGTAAAAAAATAGGGTGAACCTGAGAGGACAAATCACAAGCATGCGCTCCTCCTATTTTTTACGTGAGGTATGTGGATGACACATTCGCATTATTCAAGAGAAACTCTGATATTGACTCTTTCTTAGCGTATGTTAATTCCCAACATAACAATATTAAGTTTACGGTCGAAAGAGAGGAAAATAGTCAACTGGCTTATTTAGATGTACTCGTTACACGAGAGAATGGTTCTTTTAACACTTCTGTTTTTAGGAAGAAAACTTTTGCAGGTCTAAGATCTAATTATTACAGCTCATGTTTTTTATAATTTTAAGCTTAATTCATTGTCAACTCTTATACATAGGGCATTTTTTTTATTATTACATCAAACTGGGCATTCCTTCAATCAGGAAATAAATTACCTATTGGAATATTTTAAAAATAATTGCTTCTCTCAAAAGCTATTTAATAGGAGGCTTCGGAGTTTTCTTAATAAGCAGTTTTTTAACAATACGAAAACATTTATCACGGTACCAAGGTTAGTCATTTATGCAAAATTTCCATTTTTACATGAGGACTCCTTCAGAAAAAGGTTTACCCAGATTATGGAAAACATTATGGTGAAGTCAGCATTAAACTAATACCAAAAATCTTTTAACAATTGGGTCTTTCTTTAAATATAAAGATCGATTGAGTCCCTTCTTGACCTCAAATGTAGTATAAATATACTGCCCAAAGTGTAACTCTGGGACTTACGTGGGATCTACGAAGAGTTATTGAAGGTCAGAATCGATTCTCATCGTGGAATAAGTTCCCGAACAGGAAATAGGCTCTCCAACCCTGAACATTCAAATATCAGGAACCATGCAAAAAATCTGCAAAAATGCAAATCGAAAGAGACGATTTTTGGCATCATAGGGCAAACACCAGACCCCCAAGAATTACCCATTTTAGAGTCGTTACTCATTAAGCAGCTGGTTTCCCCAGTTGAATACCCAAACCTCCTCCATCCAACTGTACCTTAGTTAACGTGTCTACCTTTTTTTTTGTCTCCTATCATTCAGTCTTTTTCTCTCTTAACTTAAGGTTGGTTGGCGGTTCCAGCTTTTAAATAATAATTTTCTGTAATTGTATATTTTAGTAAATTTTTAGTCTTTTTACGATTTTTTAATTTTTAGTAACTTAATTAAAGATTGTTTTTTATAAATATTTTATTATTTTTATTAATTGACAGATTCCCAGAAGATGTAATAAATATTTATTACGAAACGTTGGAATAAAGAACTATGTAGATTGGCCTGTTTCCTTCAGTCAACGCCTGATTTGATATATATACATATATATATATATAATATATACGTGTAATATAGTATAATAAAACTCCACAACATTGAACGGGTTTACTATATTTTTTTCATTTAGGTTTATTCTATCCTTTGTGGTTTAACCTCATTTTTAAAAATTTATTTTTCAGTTTCTTGATTTTTGTCGGGCCCGGTTTGTACTAGGGCAGAGCCCTATGTATAGTACTAAGGCATTCGGCGTTTACTATTAATTAAGATGACTACTGAGTCTCGAGTCGAAAAGCATACTTGAAACATTTCTTAGCAGACATATAAGCTATGATTATCATTAAAAAGCTATGATTATCATTAAAAATCTAATAATATATTTATTTATTGACTTATCTATTTCTTGATCTGTTTATATTCTTTTTATGGATGTTTGTCCAATTACCGCTCATGAGATTTCTATGGTTGAGTCACAGATCAGCCACCCAGTAAGTTACATGACACATAATACATACATACATTTTTATCTGTGTGTTATCCAAATATTCATACCATTCTTTCACTTACATTAACTCTTTTTTTTAGTATATGTACACATATTAAGCAACGAAATGGGGAAATAAGAAAATAATTTCAGCTGCCATATTTATTGATGAAATTGTTGCTAATCTTATACACCCTGAAGTTTCAGAGAGTTTTTTTCCCCACAAACCAAGATGGATATCTGGACTCATGGCATCAATTCACAACTGTCTGTTGCTGAACTGTGGTATAACTGAAAGATCAATGAGTTTCGTTGAGATCTGGCTGAAGAAACTCATTTCCATGAAAGGTAACAGAATGAACTGTGGAGGTTATTTTTTGGTGTCCTGGTTTCTCTAAAGGTGCAGCTGGAAGAAGTGTATGCATCTAATTTTTTATGGTGGTCAATTGTAGTAGGTTGTGCTCTGCAATAAAAGACAAAAATATCAACTTTGTAAATTTGCAAGTTTAATTTCTTTGAATTCAGTACATGACACAGGCATGAACCCAGAGTTTTTTTCCTCTTTTTTGGGGGGGTTCGTTTTTCCTAAAACTGGACTTTTTCTTCTATAAATGTCATTGCATATATATGGGTATATACAGGATGAAATACTTGAAAATGTTACTTTAGTTGTATTAAGAAGAAAAATTGGGTATGCGGTCAATGCCCTTCTACCCGATTAGATGTTATTCAAACCACTGACTTTGGTTAACAGAATTTTACTTAAAATCATTTACAAATATGGTGGCCTATATCATATTCCTATTATCACTCTTGTATTTCCTACTACTAGAGAATGATGTTAATGTTTAAATAAAAAAATTTATAAAAAAAAGACTAACCAAAAAAACAAAAGATTATTATTTTTTACTTTGAAAGTATAGTTCGACACCCCATCCCTCCTCAGTCAAAGGCCTGTGAAGGCGTTGTTCTCTTTACCCAGACAGGTCACTCTATTTTTTTTTATTAATAATTTTCATTTTTGAAAGTATATCAGTCACTCCTCACCTACCTATTAAACATTTCGTCATCCTACTTCTTTCCTGCTTCATTCAGCCATTACTCTGGGAATCCCGAGGATGGAGTTGATCATTCCTGAATTCCTCTTGTGGGCCTCTGCTGAACTCCAGGGTCCATGGGACACGCGCAGGATTTGGGCTGCAAGTTCTGCCACCACCTAAAATGAAAGTTACGTTTCTATCTAAATAAAGTTCTGCGACCCTTGTTGAATCATTCTAAGTCAAGTATATAAGCTTTAGGAGACGGTTAATGGAAAGATATTAAAGCAACATTATCTTTGCATCAAACTGCGAAAGCAACTGCATTTCAGTCTTCCAGTTAGTTATAAAAACTTGGTTAAAAGTTAGAATTTCAGCGAGTGATTTCTGAAACTCTTATAACGGCTTATAGCTTACCTCTCTCTGTTGTCGGTTTGAGATCTTCCTGGGCAGACGCCGTATAGCAGGAGTGAACGACAACTACCATTGCCACAAGGACGGCGAAGAATTTTGCCTGCATTCTAAAAGGAAATTAAGTGGAGTTTCTCTTAAACTAAGGTAACCGGCACATCATTTTGCTTAATTTTACTTAGGTAACCGAGATCTATAGAAACTTTATAGTTTACACCGTATTATGAGAATCTTTTTCAACTATCAGGAGATCACATCACTCCAGAAAATAAACAAATCCATATGTAGCCTACTACAGTAGATAGTTAAAAACCATTAAATAAAAAAAGCTTAATCAAGGATAAGGAATAACTTATACTCACTTTCACCGCGGTTGCTACTGGAACGAAAGAGTGAATAAGAAGAAGCGATGAAGATCGAATGATGTTTCCTCGTGAGAGAAAACCCTCCTCTTTTTAAGCAGCTGAGCAGTCCTCTACGGGTGCCGTACCAACAACTCACTCCAACCCTACTCGCACCCAACCAACCGTTGGACAATATGACCAATTCCCTACGTTTTTTTTCCTCCTTTTTTTCTTTTTATTGTTTTAATCTATAGGTCTCTTCAAGCATGACATTTATTCTTTTCTCGAGGTATTTTCTCTGTAACAATTATAATGTTATTTGAAAGCAACATAATTATGGAGTGTTTGTACCCAAGTGTCGGTGTATTGTATGCCAATAAAGTTTATTGGAGAGATATAGGTACAAAATATGGAATATATGGATTTTCTCTGTAAACAAATCACATTGACTAAGAATGACGACTTAATTCATTCTCTCAACTGGGTAAAAAGAGAAAAGAAGTCAGTGAATAACGTCCATGAGTCTTTAAAGAAAGGGCATCGGGTGTGGATAAGACCATATCTATGGGGGGGGGGGGGGAGGATGGATTAAGATATAGATATCGAACAACTGAAAACCTGAAGTATTATTTACGGGCCACGGAAATCAAGACATGCTGCTTTATTTATCGAATGAGATCTTAGAAGATAATTTCATTGGAAAAAAAGAAGCTTAATATCATATACCACCTAGGTCTGCTCCTCTGAGTTACAAGATATAAAAGTAGGCCATTTTTAATGCAACACTAAAAAATTCAAATAACAAAGAATTGATGTTAAAAAAAACTGAAATTCCGTTAGAATTTCGGGGTGGAAATGAAACAAAAAACGCATTAGAATATGTCTGGCAAGAATGAGAAATATCACAGACGAATTGAGGAAACTTAGGTTAGGGGAGAGTTCCGGGTATTAATTAGTAATACCCTAAATTATTAGCAAATATCAGACGATATTGGCCTATAATAATAATAATTTAAGAATAAAAATGTTACTAGTGGATGTAAGAAGTGTGGCAGCATTAACTAACCAAATGCCAATAAGGCAGCAGGAACTTGCCAGTACTCACAAGATGATTGGGAGAAAGCAGATTTTTTATACGCAAAGAGGGATCTATATGTGAAAAATGTTTATATATAAATAAAAGAATAGTTTTATCTTCACTCATAATACTACTTCGTATTTAGGAATGATTTAAAATAGGTAGTTTTTAAATAAAGCCCCAGAAGTTCTCTGATAACTAAAAATGAATGATGAATAATAAAAGTGTTTCTCTCTGCACATTCTTTTTCATGGCTGACTTCTTTGTTTTTTCTTCCGATTGAATTATACATATGAAAACTGAATTTATGTTGATAACTTGTCCTGACACAAAATATGATCTGTATTATGATCACGAATAGAAAATTCCTCGAGAAAAGTCACAATCGGAACAAAAAAAGAATCGGTTAAAAAAAAAGTATGGGTGTCATAGCGTAGGACAGTGACTCGGTTACATAAAAGTGGATGGTCTTCTTCTTTCGTCGCCAACATTGGAATCTTGTTGCTCCGCTTGGATCTGTTTCTGGAATAATAATAATAATAATAAGATATAAACGAGCTATTGTGCTTCTGTTAACGTAAGGAGAGAATAAGTAGCTGGGAGGCTGATTTTGGTCAGTCATAAGACAAGGTGAAGAGGGACCATAGGCCTAGCAGCATAAAAACAAACAAATGAAATAAATAAAAGCATGTGAGACCTGAAGGTTGCGCTCCCACAAATAATAGCAATATTTCCTCGTTGATAAAAAATCACGTATCTAGTACATAGTTTTACAGGCAAACAGATAGCTAGAATCAAAATAAAAATAATTCTATAACTTCATGATAGTTACTTACAAATATATATATAATATCTGACGACGCATTTCCTCCTTCACAAAAGCAGGGGCGGGGAAAATCGTCACTGCTATGGATGGCAATGGTGGTCGAGGTTTCTCGTCGTTTCCCACTTCTTGGATGCTCAGCAAAATAACCCCATTGTCAAATGACAGATTTTAGGTTATAGATAGCAATAATTAAATGATTTGGGACTAAAATGTTAAAGGTCATAATCTTGGTCGTTATATAACATACATACATAGCTACATAACATATTTTAGGAAGACAAAAGGCTAAAATTTCGGGTAGGCAGCTACATCAGGTTTCTTTTATCCCAACAAGTAAATTGGCCTTGCTTGGATAGGTATTAAATCTGGTTCGATATTCAATTTCATATGATTAAACTGTGAATGGCCACGAAGCTCGGATGCACACAGTTGTCCCTTCATTGCGTTCAAATAAGATGATAATCGTACGAGACACAATGAATGTGGAAAAAACTGAAACTCTTGCTTGAATGGAGCTAAAAAGAACATAATAGATGCACAAAAAAAAAAAATTAAAAAAAAAAAAAAAAAAAAAAAAAAAAAATGATGCAGACAAAACAAGGTAGGACGAGAAAAAATTGTCTTGAATGGAACCCTGGGGTTGATGGGTGGGGGAGGGGCTTGGAGGGAGGGGTGGTGGACAGTATTGGACACCCGGGTATGGCCCGGGAAAGGGTTGACACTGCTTAAAAAGATGGAGATTCTCTGGACGCCACCATTCGATCTTCGCTTGTCTTCCTGATCACCCACTTATTTCGTCTCTCTCGAAGTATTCATTCACAAGCGGTTCTGTATTTCTTATAATTATGTTTTTTTCCCTTTATATGAACTCAGATGAACTCACCAACACCGATTTTGTTTTGTGTTTGTTTTGAAGTGAATTTATCTTAGATGGTGATACAGAGAACATGACGTTTTCACAGACTACCTTATCCATGCCTGCTTGACTTTCTTTCAGAATGCAGTCAAAATTCGTAGCTGTCTGCTTGGCCTTGGTGGTCGTCGTTCTCTCCTGTTATGCAACGGCTCAGGAAGATCTCATGATAACAGAGAGACAGGTGGAGTCCCCGTATCATTGCCAGGAGGTTATTAAAAAACAGAGGGGGGAAAATGGATCTTTTCTAGATGGGTGGCCCCCCTCAAAGGATTTTTAACCTGGTATGTATCACGGCCCATTTTGGTACAAGCCCGGTATGGATATAACCGTAAAAATATTAAACAAAAGACTGTAAATATCATTAAGTTAATGACCCCCAAGGAATATTAGTCCTAGATAACGAGCCCCGAACATTGCTTAGAGTCACTCTCTATGAAAGAGCAACCCCTCCCCCCCAACAAAAAAAAAGTAGTTTTTGTCATTAGATTACGTAGTAATGAATGCAAACTAGAAGCCTCCAATACACTGTTACTTCACAGTACAAAACAGAAACTTGATTACAATTTTGGATGTGACTTTCATTGGCAGGTCGTGGCAGAACTTGCTGCCCAAATCCTGCGCGTGGCCCATGGATCCTGGAGTTCAGCAGAGGTCCACAAGAGGAATTCGGGAATGATCAACTCCATCCTCGGATTCCCAGAGTCCATGGCTGAAGCGGGAAAGAAATAGGACGACGGACTTTTTACATTCTAATTTCTATGTAAATAGGTAGTAAGTGAGTAGGTATACTGCGAGACTGAAACAATGAACGGGGCCTCGGTAAAAATGAAATTGTTGATATAGAGAATTTCTTAAAGGAATGAATGTAGCTAATATCTTTTTTGTCTTTTATTTTGCAGACACGATTTACTGTTAATGGACCAGCATGCAAATTTGCTGCATTTACTTCTTCTTCTCTCTGTACCTTGAGAGAAAACTGAGGAATCAAAAGTGACCTCCGTAAATTCTGTTCTGTGATTGCTCCCTGAAAATTTCTCCAGTCAGTTGTTAACAAAATTCATTGACTTCATTTATGCTGCAGTCATCAACAGACAGTTAAAAATTGATGACTGTTTTAACATATCCTTATTTACAAGAGATAATGTCCTCAGACGCTTTCATATCTGTAAGGTTTGCATAAGAATTTTTATTTGAAATAAATATGGCAGCTAATGTTATTCTTTTCTATACCCATTATTGTGGATACATATTTATATATGCAAGATTCTATCACGTGAGAGCGTGTATGAATATCTGGATCGCACAGATTATGCATGCATGAATTTATGCAAATTTTCTTACTAAGTAAAAATGTAGACCAATCTGATAATGAAAGCTAAACCAAAAAAAAAATGTTTATTGATCTGTTTTGTTAATATTGGTAAAGATAGCAATGTACTTCACCCACCCAGAGTTGTTGGCAACCATCCCATCAAATTGGCAATATCCAAAGGTCTTGAAAAAGGAATAAAAGAAATTAGTCTACAAGTGGAGATGATTGCCTGTACTATAAACAATAGGTACACAAATAAAATCTTTTCTTCACATCTCATACAACCTACGAAGGTGGTGCAACTCAACTATGGCAATCTTGACTGTAAGAAAAATTAATTACATACTCCAAATATGGCTTCCAGCTTCTTACGGGTCAGCTTAGGAGTAATTTTAACAATGACTGTCAAGTCACGTGTTTTCATTTGACAACAGTAAATGCCGAATAACAACTTTTTCAGGCCAGACTTGAAAAAAAATGCGACAATTGGGTGTTGCTAAAGCTGAAAGGAAGCAATAGACCTGTCTCGTCAAGGAAAAGTATTATAAGTCATGGATATTGCGCCGCCTGAGAGGAGAAGGGAACTCTTCACTTGAGCTGACCAGGATTG
>NC_061088.1:17191555-17235546 GCF_015104395.2 Macrobrachium nipponense | reverse complement strand
TTAGTTGAATGTTGGCGTAAATGCAAAAATTTTTCTAATATATAAATTGTAGATGTTATCCCTTAAAAAATATAATGGTTTTCACTTTTTGCTCTAGTTTCTCCGATCTATGCTGTTATATATATAACTGGTATTTTATATATATATATATATATATATATATATATATATATATATATATATATATATATATTCATATATATATATGAATTTTTAGGAAAACCTTTACGCAAAATGGGTCATGTTCTTACAACTAGTGATTCGATTTTTTTTGCGAGTGTTTTCAGGGAGGGGAACTACAGGGTGTCTTGGCTCAGCCTTTTGTGGAATGTTCCAGGCCAAGACACTAAACCTTACGCATCTTTATCTAAATTTGGTTACCCTGTCTAGTAATTACAGCAACCGTGATTGTCAACAAGTGATGAGATTTTGAGCGAGGAATGTAATTTTTATCGGAGTAGGGACCTTTTTGGGGATGGCAGAGGTTTGACTTTTCCTTCGTTCATCAAAATCTGGGCTGGATAAGACCATTCACCTGAAATCTCTACCACTTTCGCTCCTTGTATTTTTCCATTCAGAGGTAAGACTGATAAAGGCATTATCTGATCGCTACCTTTCTTCCTCCTTTTCGTATTTACCTTTCCCCTGGTATGAGTGAGGCCATTCTCTTACCGCTAGTTACCTCTAGTTTCGCGATAGCAGAAAAGAAGAAGTAGAAGAAAGAAACTGCCTATCCATACCTGGTATCGAGGTCGCTCTGTTTTTCCAGTCCTCTTCCGGACGTAGCCACTGGGATTTGAGGGGCCTGGGAGACCTGCTGAGACAGACCCAGCAGCTGGTTCTTCACCTCTTTGGTTTCTTCCTGAAGCTGCTGCACCTGATTTGACAGCTGATCTTTCACCTGCTTGGTTTCTTCCTGAAGCTGCTGACTGATTTGAGCTGATCTTTCACCTGCTTGTCTCTTCCTGAAGCTGCTGCACCTGATTTGACAACTGATCTTTCACCTGCTTGGTTTCTTCCTGAAGCTGCTGCACCTGATTTGACAGCTGGTCTTTCACCTGCTTGGTTTCTTCCTGAAGCTGTTGCACCTGATTTG
The DNA here is from genome assembly GCF_015104395.2 of Macrobrachium nipponense. Taxonomy (NCBI): domain Eukaryota; kingdom Metazoa; phylum Arthropoda; class Malacostraca; order Decapoda; family Palaemonidae; genus Macrobrachium; species Macrobrachium nipponense. The sequence goes on along the minus strand of NC_061088.1, from coordinate 17,234,450 downwards.
ACAGCTGGTCTTTCACCTGCTTGGTTTCTTCCTGAAGCTGCTGCACCTGATTTGACAGCTGGTCTTTCACCTGCTTGGTTTCTTCCTGAAGCTGCTGCACCTGATTTGACAGCTGATCTTTCACCTGCTTGGTTTCTTCCTGAAGCTGCTGCACCTGATTTGGACAGCTGATCTTTCACCTGCTGGTCTCTTCCTGAAGCTGCTGCACCTGATTTGACAACTGATCTTCACCTGCTTGGTTTCTTCCCTGAAGCTGCTGCACCTGATTTGACAGCTTGATCTTTTCACCTGCTTGGTTTCATTTTCATGAAGCTGCTGCACCTGATTTGACAGCTGATCTTTCACCTGCTTGGTTTCTTCCTGAAGCTGCTGCACCTGATTTACCACGTTACTGTTAATCTCATGCTGGTGGGAAGTGGTGGGACTGTTTCCTGCCTCTAAGCTGAGAAGTTTTCTCTTCAGCTCCGTCAGTTCGCTGTCCATTCGGCGCAGGAGGATGTGGGTGGCTGATCCTGCGGCAATGAGACAGAGGTTGAGTTTAAGGAAGAAGTTGGTGTCACGTGAGTGATGGAAGAATGGCTCTAGTTTTTAAAGGTAAATGGTAACTACTTTTTTATTTATAGGGTGTTTTTTTTATAGATATTCATATTGTTTTCTCAAAATAGTGGGGTTCAGTATTTTTTTGTTTTCTCATTGCTGTGGGGTTTGATGCGTTTTGTTTTCTCGAAGCAGCGGGTTTGGGTGTTTTTTGTTTTCTCAGAACAGTGCGTTTGGGTGTTTTTTTTTTAACAATGAAGTTAGGCGATTTTTTTTTTTTCAAAAAACAATGAGGTTGAGTGGGTTTTTTTTTTTCAAAACAATGAGGTTGAGTGGTTTTTTTTTTTTCCAAAACAGTGCAGTTGGGTTTTTTTTTTTTTTTTCTAAAACAGTGAGGTTAGGTTTTTTGTTAAAACAGTGAGGTTGGTTTTTTTTTCAAAACAGTGCAGTTGGGTTTTTTTTCTCTCCAAAACCTGAGGTTGGGTTTTTTTTTTCGAAACTGAGGTTGGGTGTGTTTTTTTTTTTTTTATTATTTTACCTTTCAGTTGGGTGTTTTTTTTAAAGCAGTGAGGTTGGGTGTGTTTCTTTCTTCAAAACAGTGAGTTGGGTGTGTGTGTGTGTGTGTGTGTTTTTCAAAATACTGAGGTGTGTGTGTGTGTGTGTTTTTTTTTGTTTTTTTTTTTTTTGTTCAAAACAGTGGTTGGGTGCTTCTATTTCTCAAAGTAATGGGGTTGGAGGTTTTTTGTTTAACCTGGCACTCCAACCCTCATCCAGGCTTGAGTAAAAGTTTCTTGATTTTAATTTCGATTCCTTAATATGTAAAACATCGTCTGACGCTTGATCCACCCCCCTCCCCCCCCGACTCTCCCACTCCTTTATCCCGGCTAAGTTGAAGGACTCCCACTTTCAGTTACAATTCCTTACCGTCTAGAGCAGCGTCGGACGATCCTGTCCCGGGCTGGGCCGCCGTTCCTGAGTCGGAGTTCTTCAGGATGACCTCAGCGCTGTTCATCAGCTGTTGCAGAACCTCGATCGGCAAAGTGTGCACAGTGCAGTCGTTTTCCGTCAGACGCGGCGCAGGCGTGGTGGAAGGTGTCGCTAGCGGCACCCTCGTCAGGAATAAAAAGATACTGACAGTCGCAGCTCTTGCACACGCGGCCATGTCTGCAGAGACACTGAATGCCTTGACATGAGCTGTGCTATTCTTCACAATCGACAACGCCCCTTCGTCTCCTGTCACGTGACCGCGAAAACAAACTACATTAAATTTTTCAGATTTAAAACATAATAAATAATCAAAGGATGTAGAGTAAATAGGTAAAGGTATAGTCATTTTTAATTCAAACTGGCACACGATCGAAAAGAATCTTATTTAAATGAGTAACCGGCAGCTTTTTGATAGCTTAGGCTCGCTTAAGCTATACTCATGTTCATGAGATCATGTGATAACCCGACAATTCTAGCGCGTAACAAGTATATATATGTGCGTGTACATGATACATATATATATATATATATATATATATATATATATATATATATATAATATATTATATATATATATATACTAATTATATATATATATATTATATAATAATATATATATATATATATGATACTATATATATATATATATATATATATATATGTATATACATATATATATATATATATATATATATATATATATATATGATATATATGTATATCATGTATATATATATGTGTATATTATGTGTATATACGTATATATATTATATATATTATATATATATATATGTATATAGATAATATATATATATATATTATATATATATATATATATATATATATATATATTCATATATATATATATATATAATATATATATATATATATATATACTATATATATACATAATATCATACATATCTATACATCTGTATACTATATATTCATATATATACATATATACATATATATATATATATATATATATATATATATATATATATAATATATATATTATATATATATATAGTATATATATATATATATATATGTATCATGTACACACCTATATAAATATATATATTAAGAGAGAGAGAGAGAGAGAGAGAGAGAGAGAGAGAGAGAGAGAGAGAGAGAGAGATCCACAAGTCACATGAGCAGCTAGTATCAAGCAAGTCTTATTTAAGACGACTTGTTACACGCTAGAATTGTCGGGTTATCACATGATCTCATGAACCCATCTATTCGGGATTTGAATCATAACTAAGATTTTAGTTTTGACCACAAAAGTAATTTGGTTTTGATTCAAAACCAAAAAGTTTTCTAACTTATACGACACGACAGATACAAGGGAGGAGCAAAACAAAACCAACCAGTAAGAGTCTCCGTTAATTATAGGGCAACTTAAGTCTTATAATATTATAACATCTACACATTCCCATGGATGAACTTCTCTTAAGAGGTCTCCAACACCAGCCAGCCCCAGTAATATCTCTGGAAAATTAATTCCCAGATTTCACAGTAACCTTTTTCAATCTCTCTCTCGCAGATCCTTCTTTGCCGTCCTTGGGTTTTCCCAATCTGTATTGGCCTTGGTGCTATGCAAATGAATATATATCATGCACTATGTCCTCCTCCTCCTCCTCTCGCTCTCTCCTCTTCTCTCTGCTCTCCTCTCTCTCTCTCTCTCTGATGGGAAGTCTTCGAAATCAGTTCCCCCTCTCCCTCCCTCCTCCTGTCTCCCTCTCGCCTACTTACACACGAACACACTTGTCCGTCATCCGTCATCCTAAGCATGAAACGACTAACAAAAGTAAAAGAGGGTTTTTTACAGAGAGAGAGAGAGAGAGAGAGAGAGAGAGAGAGAGAGAGAGAGAGTCTGTGTTCACACTATCTTTATTTTGGTCATTTGCCTTTGAGACTTTTTTTTCTTGTAAGCTAAAGATTTGGGATATGATTTTCTCCCTCTCATTTACAATCGTCGTTAAGTTGCATTTTCTCATTTTCTTTTTTGTTATATACTTTTTCTTTTTAAATTAAGCAAAAAATATGAAAATAGAAATGAAGCAGAACCTGCCTGCTCATATTTTCATTATTGTTTGTATTATTTTTTTTATAAATTGTAAGTTTTTCTTGCGAATAATAATATCATGCTTGTTAACTGTACACACTTGTAGGCAAAAGTGTACAGTGAAAATATGATTAGAAATTTATTCGGAGAAACACTTGCAACAATAAACTATATAGTTAAATAAATAAAAAGGAATAAATAAATGCATAAAATTCACAGCTTCGATTGTGAAATATTATTCAAACTTTCCTGTTGCATTTTTTTCTTGGTGGGTTTCTTTATCTATTTAGCTGAAACTATAATATATATATATATATAATATATATATATATATATATATATATATATACATATGTATATATATGTATGTATATATATATTATAGAATCTACTGGTCCCTTTTTGCCAGATGTGTATATTTGCAGTATATGTTAATGTTAGCTATCATGTCAAGTGACCTCTTTGACATATTACTATTATTATGTTATTAACTATTAATGACAATTAAAAGCCACAGTAGTGTTAAAAATTATATAATTTTGTACAAGGTTAAAAAAATAAATAAGGAAGAGCATATATATATAATAATAATTATAATAATATATATATATATAATATAATATATATATAGAGAGAGAGAGAGAGAGAGAGAGAGAGAGAGAGAGCTTGATTTTTTTAAGACTTGAAGGGTACATACTCTATTCATACAGGTTTCACTGTTGCCAGCCGTGACCGTAGTGTGCGTATAACATCGAGCATCAGAGTAAATGCTCTGTGTTATTGTGTGACCACTTTTATTGTGTCGAGTCTTGCTTGTTGCCAGCCGTCAGAAGAGAAGCCTCTTTTAACATCGGTGACTGTGCTGTTTTCCTCTGCATTCAATGTAATACATTTTCCTTGTGGAAGACATTAATTTACGTCGTCGTTACATGGAGTACTATAGACGTTATCCAAATGATTATTGTAATTTTTGCTCCTTTTCAGTCTTCTGTAAAAGAAAACTACTGAGATGATTATTTGTCTGTTTGTCCGCACTTTTTCTGTCCGCCCGCGGACCTTAAACACTACTGAGGCCAGAGGGTTGCAAATTGGTTAGTTGATCATCCACCCTCCAATCATCAAACTTACCAAATTGCAGCATTCTAGCCTCAGTAGTTTTTATTTTAGTTTAGGTTAAAGTTAACCATGATCGTACGTCTGGTACCGCTATAGGTGCCAACACCACAGTCCACCAACGGGGCGTGGGTGTTATACCCGAGCCGAAATGTACGACCTTCACCCCCTCCCCCATCATAGTTCGTGTCTTGGGAGATAATAGGCTCCGGAGAGAAAGGAGGAACGATGATAAAAAAGGAGAGAATATCGAACGTTTTGGCAAATGGCGTTTAGCGGTACGAAATGCGTAGGTCTTTATTTCTGCATAGATGATTCTAAAGCTCTCTAAATTAAAGGTACTACATAGGTCAAAAGTTTACAAAAATACAAGGAATGCATTGTATTGTTTGTCAAACGTTTTGGCAAATGGCGTTTAGCGGTAGGAAATGCGTTGGTCTTTATTTATGCAACAGATTAGTCTAAAGCTCTCCAAATTAAAGGTACTACATGGGTCTAAAGTTTACAAAAAATAAAAGGAATGCATTGATTGATATTTTCCTTAGTGATCGACGTACATACCTCTATATCTCTATAAAAACAAAGGAAATAGGTAGGTAATTATTTCCTAAAAATAAAGGATATACTTTGTTCTATATTTTTGCATGAGTAAAAGAAATGCATAGGTCTATAATTTGTAAAATTAAAGGAACTACATAGGTCTAAATATTTGCAAATCAAAGTATATACATAGGTCTATAGCCTGTAAAAGCAAAGGAAATACGTAGCTCTATACTTCTATACGAGTAAAGGAAATGTGTAGGTTTATAGTTTTGTAAAATGAAAAACAGTGCCTAGTTCTATATATTTTGGAAGAGTAAAGAGAATACATAGGCTTATATTTTTGCTAGAGTAAAGGAAATGAGTAGGTATATATTTTTGCAGACATAAAGGATTTGCGCAGATCTGTAGTTTGTGATATTAAAGGAGATATGTGTTAATATTTTTTGCTAAATTAATGTACATAGATTTGCTGCCAATATATAACTGAAAACTCTAGGTCAGATATAGTTTGCTTAATTAACAAAAATATTACAAAATATTAAAGTGAGGAGCCAGCAACGGCTTCATTGCCTTTCATATTCATTCACAAATGGTGACTACTATCGTCTGTTGGTAAATGCAATCCTTTACTCTCTCTCTCTCTCTCTCTCTCTCTCTCTCTCTCTCTCTCTCGTCTCCTCATCTCCTCTCTCCTCTCTCTCTCTCTCTAAGTTTCGCTTTTCATTACTACTTTTTTTTTTATTTTTTTTGTGTTGCTATCCCAGCTTGTAAATGATACTTGTACCTCATACCTGGCTATATTCATTATTATTTTTTTTTCTGTCACAGTCATCCTATTCGACTGGGTGGTTTTTATAGTTCTGGGTTGCGTCCTGCCTTCTTAGGAGTCCATCACTTTTCTCACTATGTACACTCTTTCTACTAGCACACTCTTCTGCATGAGTCCTGGAGCTACTTCAGCCTCTAGTTTTTCCAGATTCCTTTTCAGGAATCTTGGGATCATGCCTAGTGTTCCTATGATTATGGGTACAATTTCCACTGGCATATCCCATATCCTTCTTATTTCTATTTTCAGGTCTTGATACGTATCCATTTTTTCCCTTTCTTTCTCTTCAACTCTGCTGTCCCATGGTATTGCGACATCAATGAGTGATACTTTCTTCTTGATTTTGTCAATCAACGTCACGTCTGGTCTATTTGCACGTATTACCCTATCTGTTCTGATACCATAGTCTCAGAGGACCTTTGCCTGATCGTTTTCTATCACTCCTTCAGGTTGGTGCTCGTACCACTTATTACTGCAAGGTAGCTGGTGTTTCTTGCACAGGCTCCAGTGGAGGGCTTTTGCCACTGAATCATGCCTCTTTTTGTACTGGTTCTGTGCAAGTGTCGGACATTCGCTTGCTATGTGGTTTATGATCTCATTTTTCGTATTGCACTTCCTACATATGGGAGAGATGTTATTTCCGTCTATCGTTCTTTGAACATATCTGGTTCTTAGGGCCTGATCTTGTGCCGCTGTTATCATTCCTTCAGTTTCCTTCTTTAGCTCTCCCCTCTGTAGCCATTGCCATGTGTCATCGCTGGCTAGTTCTTTAGTTTGTCTCATGTATTGTCCGTGCATTGGTTTGTTGTGCCAGTCCTCTGTTCTGTCTGTCATTCTCCTGTCTCTGTATATTTGTGGGTCTTCGTCTACTTTTATCACTTTATTATTATTATTATTATTATTATTATTATTATTATTATTATTATTATTTTATTATTATTATTATTATTATTATGGAAGAAGACCCTCTTTTAAACAAATACTGTTGAGTAAAATGGCAGAATTCAGCCAATTAATCTTATATATTATCTTTTCCATTTTTTTATTACTCGCGAGTAATAAGAATAATTGTAAAGATAATATACAAAAATAATTCGCTAAATTCTGCCATTTTACTCAAGTATTTTTATCATTATTAGTTAAGACAAATATATCATTTTCATTTTCGTACTATTTCATAATTTTTCTTTACATGCACACTACCTAATCTATTTAAGTATAAAAAATAGCCTTAACTAATATTTCTCCGTCTTTCAATAAACAAAATCATTTGTTTTTGTCATTGATCCCATAATGATGTCAGTTACTTTAGTTTTTTCAAAATTCTGAATTTTGAGTTTCCTCTGCATTTTCAATATTATCAACACCTATTTTTTTCTGATTCTGCCTCCTGTCCAGTCATGCATCTCGTTTTTTTTTTTTTTTTTTCAGGAAATGAATGAAAAGTTGCAGTAGACTGTACAATCATTTGCTTGGAAGCAAAAAGGTTAAGAAAAATGTGAGACAAAAAAAATAAAGATTAAATTAGGAAGCTGAACATGTGTGTGTGCGAGAGAGAGAGAGAGAGAGAGAGAGAGAGAGAGAGAGAGAGTCACGTGATTTCCCTTACACTTTAGCATGACAGTGACCGTGTCACTTTTTGTCATAAAAGTTGGAATTTTTCACGTTTTCTTCCATCAACAGATGAGGGGTAACTGCAACACAAAAGGAGATGCCACTTTTGCATCTTCTCTATTATTATTGAAATGCAAGAAAAAGAGTATTTGGGTTGTAATGCATTGCATTTTGGCTTGGACTTCTGAAGTTGATGGGAATCTGTTAGCAATAAGAATAATTCAGTTTTTTCTTACGTGGGCTGTCGATTTCAATCCTTCTTGGTTTTCATTTCCTTCTATTAAATTTTTTTTCCTCTTTATTCTTTATTCACTTCATTGAAAAGAGAAGATTCCTTTATTTGAAACGAAACCAAATGTATATATATATATATATTATATATATATATATATATATGTGTGTGTGTGTGTGTGTGTGTGTGTGTGTGTGTATGCATATGTATATGTATGTATATACTATATATATATATATATATATATATATATATATATACAATATTTATATATATATATATATATATATATATGTATATATATATATATATATATATATATATATATATATATATATATATAGCGATATTTTAAAATATATACCTGAATAATATGGGTAGAATTCTGGTGAATAAAATCAGTATACAGAATGCTATTATCTCTTTAAATTATATATATGACCTGGGTCATATGCCCGATTCTGTTCTCATTATATGATAAAGTCAGAATTCTGTTACACATCTGCACTCAAAACGAAAAACAGGGGGTTTTGCATTTTGAGAGCCATAAGGATATGTGTTGTATATTTTCATGAATATCATTCACTGAATTCTTCAATAATTAAAAAGGAAAACTGATAATCATAATAGAATCAGATATAGTTTATTTACAATGACTTAGAGTGGCCATAGAGAGCGTCAGGAACCTCGATAATTAACGAAGTTACTAAAAATAATAATTCAGGTGCTAAATTTGAATAAATAAATATTATAGGGAATCCAAACGAGAAAAACAAAAATAGGGTAAATGTGAGAATTAACTATTCCTCTATCGAATCCCTCAATTATCCTTCGATGTCCTTATTATCTATTTATCGTCATCATCTTCTTCGTCGTCTTCGTCTCCTTCGAGATCGGCCTGTTCCCCGTCGGCGCGGACTCCTCCTGCTGAGGGCACGGCGTTGGACTCGAGGACTCTGTAGCCCTTGTCGTCAGCGATGTACTTGACCACGAACTCGATTCCTTCAGGACTTTCCCACCTGCAGGAGGGAGAAGGGAGGGAGGTGGGTTTTAACTTCTGTTATTAAGGTGGAATCTCTCTCTCTCTCTCTCTCTCTCTCTCTCTCTCTCTCTCTCTCAGTTGTTACGGATGGATTGTGAAATTGAGGATATCCAGATTATGTGATGATCTCTCTCTCTCTCTCTCTCTCTCTCTCTCTCTCTCTCTCTCTCTTCGCTCTCTTTGGGTATTTCTCTCGAGGTAAAATTCGTGTTATTTATTGAAGTATACAAGTAGATTTTTTTTACTTTCATCTTAAGTAAAATTCATGTTACTATTTGAGGTATGCAAGTAAGACTTTGAATATTTAAAGCTATTAGTTAAAATTCATGCTACTTATTGAAGTATACAAGTAGATATTTTTTTCTTGACAATTTTCTTAAGTGAAAATCTCATTAGTTTCACTAATTGAAACACTAGGCAATTCGCGAACATCCGACATAGCTACCTTGCCCTAACTTTCCACACGGTAAGTAACGTCTCCCAACTCACGTGTATTCTCCGGTAACTGCTTTGCCAGGGGTTCCTTCCTGTTCATGCTCAGCGTCTTCCCCCTCGAAGTCCAGGATTTCGTCTGGGCGAGCCATGGCCACAGCCACTAGGCCTAGGGTGATCAGGAGCTGTAGAGGAGTCAAGGAAAGGGATATGACTTTAGGAGAAGATACATTATAATTTAAAATCCGACACTAAGTTTAACAGCATCCCCTAAACAGTATCAAGGTTAACCTAACATTATCTTCAAATGCTTACCAGTATCTTACCATAAGCTTGGTAGCATCTAGGCATAAGCTTCGTAGCTTCTAAGAAAAAGCTTAATAGGATTTTACCAGAAGCTAAGTAACATTTAACCATGAGTCCAACAAGATTTTAACAGAAGCTAAGTAGCTTCTAACCATAATCTTAACATGGTTTTAACAGAACCCAAGTAACGTCTAACCATAAACCTAACAAAATCCAACAAGTAACTCAGTCCCAACTTACCATAACCTTCATGTTGAAAGACTTTGAGAGTTCGAAGCGAGTTCGAGTCGAGAGGAGGAGCAGGAGACGTAATGTACCACTGGAGGCTGAGGGCAGATGGTTATATATATATACAGCCATGGCCAGAAATTCGACCTTCGGCCACTCCCTTTACCTACGTGAAGAACAACAACCCGGCCGTTCATTTCGTGGGCGCTGGTAGGCCCTTCAGAGAAAGGAACAGACGGCAGAAATAAAAAAGGAAAAAAAAGAGAGAGAGAGAGAGATAGTACGATTGCCTTCTACATTAGTGATGGCGTCTCTCTCTCTCTCTCTCTCTCTCTCTCTCTCTCTCTCTCTCTCTCTCTCTGACACATAGACGCAGGTGATGATGATGATAATAAAGAGAAGACGTTCGTGAGTATTACGTAGCTTGCCTGAGAAAGGTAGGAACTGAACTATGATATTGAACAATCTGCAGAAGAAGAAGAAAAGAAGAAGAAGAAGAAGAAGAAGAAGAAGGAAAGAAGAAAGGCAAAATCATAAGAAGCTGACGATAATGAATAATCAGATGATGGCATAATAATGAAGAATCATAATATGGGAGCGAAATTTGACGATCAGAAGAGTAAATGAAACATAATGAGTTTTCAAGAAAAGAAAACGAATTTTACGAAAACTCCGAAGAAAAGGGAGATGATGCGGAATTATAAGAGGAAAAGGAAACCGATAGTAATCTTGAGGAGGGGGGGAAATGATGAAAAATTAAAAGAAGAAGAAGGAGAACAATTAGAAGAAAAATAAGAAGACGACGACAATAATAACACAGAAGTAGACGATACCAAAATTCCCAAAAACGGAGGCGCTCACTAAACTGTTGCTAAGTCGAGGATGGTAATAATTCTGGTGGAGAAATCCGGGCGTTCACCAAGGATAAGACCCAAGTCCTGGAGAAGTCCAGGACGAAAGTCCAATAGGTAAAGTCCGGCGGAATAAGCACAGATTCGAGGGGTGAGGAGGGCACAGTGATTTTATTAAGAAATTTGCAACACCATCTTTTCACCAGTGGTGGGATAGTTTATTGGAGAGAGAGAGAGAGAGAGAGAGAGAGAGAGAGAGAGAGAGAGAGAGAGAAGGGAAGAAGAAGAAGAAATAATCTGAGAGAGAATAGGTTATTTTCACGGACTGAAATTTTTATTTTCTGGGAAGCTGAATAAACGCCTTTATCATACAGTAAAACCACAGGTTCCAATAAAATTCTTGAAATGGAAACATTGTTGCAATATATTATCAAACATTATAAATTTCTATTCGTAAATCTAATGTTACTATTCATTTATCTTCATTTACATTATACTCTCCTCTTCGTCTTATGCCTCAAAACTCAAGTTTTTTCATATATGTACAGACGGCCAACGAAGAATTGGCGTAGTTTCTTAATTCATTGTTCGTTATGGAAATATTGCCATATGCAGATGCCAGATTATTTACTTAACAATAAATAACATTTCCTTTCAAAGGTGCTATACTTGAAATAAATTACATTAGAATAGAGTAGACTTATTCAACGTATTAAAGATAATTATTTTGCAAAGTAAGGAAAAATATACCGATGGGTCCACGATTTCTAATTTTATTTCTCAACTCTAGCTTCGTGACAGCATACCGAAGATTTTGAAGTTGGCTTTGCTGCCGCTCGAGTCTTGACTCAACGTATCGTACTGCACTGGGGTGTTGTTATTTCGTCTCCTACAGCCGATAAACAATACATCAAGGCGTTAACATTCTTTGAAAACGATGTTTAATTAAACTAATTTTGTCCATTGATCAATAAAATAATTTGCATGACACATTTAGTGGGCCTAAATTGGACTTCTGATTTTCACACATGACTAGCCTAGGTCTATTTTCAGTAGTATACTCTCTCGGATACGTAATATAAATGAATATTTATATCGACAATATATATATATATATAATATATATATATAGATATATATATATAATTATCTGCTTTATTTGATTATTCCCGTTATTCTTGTTTTATTAGTCATGTTTCGCCTTTCTTCTTATCCTTTTCATAATTGCTTAACATAATTAACTCAGACCTGGCTATTCAAAGTCAAAAGCAATCATAAAAAATCAAACGAATATATTCAGTCTTATTTTTTTTTATTTTTTATCGAATTCCTTGCATATCATCTTGTTTCATTTGGACACCTTGGAAAGCTGTGAGAGTCAAAAACTGACGATACATTAAGAAAGGCTTTCTTTCATTAAAGCTTTCTTAGGTTGATCTTTCTGTAGCTATTCATTTCTTCGAAACAGAAATTAATTCAAATTAGTTTCACATATATACCTAGACCTAATACCATAAGCATATTATAAGTAACTGAAAGGATAAGAAATATGAAAGGTGACGTTCACGTTTAAGTCTATTTCATATGTTTTTATTTATTTATTATTTTTTTAAAAGAAAAACCTACTGCTTTAATCAATAAGGGTTTGCTCTTTGACGGCTACAGGTGTAACAAGAGTGTATGCACATATTTTGGGGAATGAAAGATAAAGTTTCTTTGAACAGAAAATATTTTTATAAACATGCATTTTAAGGCGTCCGTTGTCGGTGCGGGGAATTTTAAAATAACCGTTATCATTAGTGATGCTTTCACGAGATGGAGTTCGTAGTGAGGAGAAAGTTGAAAGAAGTGGATCTAGGTCGCCTGAGATGTAGAAGAGAGCGGAGGTGGCGTATAGGAGTGATGGAAGGATTAGGTCGATGTTAATAAAGTATCTCCAATAAAATGTATTCTTTAGGAATTGAAGAAAGAAACTGTTTCCCTCCCTATCCGTGGTATTCATTGGCCACCGATGAAAAACAAAACAAAAAGAGTAAGCCTAACTGAATATCTCATCCATCAAAGATTAGTTTGCTTATTCATTAGACTTATTCATTAGACAACTATCAAAGATTTCAAGTGTAGATTTAAAAATCTCTTCCTCTACATCTAAAGTATTCATCAGACACCAGTCATAAGCGTAGAGCTAGTTATGATTCCTGGTTCAGCAATGTCGTGACGATGCACTAGAATTCAAAATTCACAAATGAATGTTGCTCAGCAACGTTTACTCTACTGTATTGACTTGCTCTCTTGTGGTGCTTTGAGGTGTTCCACCTCTAGGCCCGTGTTCTATATTTTGCCGTTCTTTAAACAATTTGATTCATTTATGTATGATTCTCTCAGGTTTATTAAGCTTTCTTGATATCTCTCCAACAGGAACTTGCACCGAATTGCAGTGCAATAATTGTCTCTCGCTTCTATCGAGGGATGTTTCTTAGACCGATAAATGACACATTGACAGATTCCCGTGCACATAACATCAAAAGCAATAGAGGTGAGGTCGCCTGGTTCACACTGTTAGGATATCGTTGTTTTTTTTTTTTTTTTTTTTTTTTTTTTTTTTTTTTTTTTTTTTTTTTTTAATTTGATAGCATTTTTTGAGATTCCAATGTTTTCTGTAAAATTTAACAAATGGAATAGTTCAACTACCTTCAACTTAATATTGAATATGATAATTTAAGGAATATGTTTATGCGATACTACTAGTGATAGGTGTCTCCTATCTATTGGTAATGTATATCTATGTTTGTGATATGACGTTTTTTATCATTTCGTTCCGTTCAGTCAATTTTGCTATATAGAAAATGGTATGGCTGTTTTTTTAACGTCATTACATATGATTTCTTCATTCTTTGAAAAGAAAAATCGATAAATAAGGCATGAATCGTGGCGTCAGGCAGGTGAACGAAAAATTATGAAAAACTCTGGCCAATAGTTTTTTGGCCCGACAGTACAACTGAGGTGTCATGAAAGTTATCATATTTGAAACAGAGGTAGGAATATACATCCTGCCTATGTGGAACTCTTGAGCGAGACTGAGAGTATCTAGATCTGTGATTGGCTCATCAACAGCCAATCAGGAGCGTCGTAAGGGAAGGACCTAGACATCAAATGCATGGGTGCTGTGAATCTATTGTATTCTGTATTGTAGCAATATTGGTTGCGTTTGCTCTTTCTGAGTTTAGCACTTCAAAAATGGAATATCATCAGCTTTTGTGGTATCTTGCTTTGGAAGTGGAAATTGTAACGCTGTCACTAGCCATGCTTATTTGTTTTTCCAATACAAAGGAATTTCTTTATGCTAAATTTAGCCTTAGTTGAAAAAGAAAAATAGTCGTAATTTTTTCATGTTTTTCTCAAGAAGTTTTAATTCTCTATTTTTAAGTGGACAATGAAACAAATCATTCGCCACATGAGACTGAATAGTGAGAAATAAAGAGAGAGAAGAGAGAGGAGGAGAGAGAGAGAGAGAGAGAGAGAGGAGAGAGAGAGAAAGTGATGAGTGACGAAACCAAAATCTTCATTAGATCAGAATCCTTATCGTGTCCCCTGTGCCAGGTAAGCGAGTGTATATAAGATGTACTAAAATTCTTCTTCTCAGAAGAAGCCAGATCGCCTGAATGATGCGAAATCAATCCAATGATCATCGCTTACCTGGGATTCGGATCTGATGAAGATTTTGCTTTCGTCACTCACCACTCTCTCTCTCTCTCTCTCTCTCTCTCTCTCTCTCTCTCTCTCTCGCTCTCGATTTGTTTCATTATGAAAATTAAATAGACAATTAAAAATTCTTGAGAAAAAAAAATAAGAAATTACAATTATATTCCATCTATAGCTAAATATAACATAAAAAATTCTTTATATGGGAAAACCAATCAAACAAGAATGGCTAGTGAGCGGAGAGTTTTCTTCAGGTGGTGCAGGGTTTTCTTACAGCCCGCAACCTACTATTTTTGCAGTGCTTAACTCTCAAAGAGGAAGCACCTAAAAATTGTTATAGAACATAATCCCATATAGTGGTTTCCAGGATGTTGTATAATTACATGGCATAATTTGAGCGTAATTTCCTAGACTAGCATAATATTTAGCATACTCATTAAATTTATCATAATTTTAGCATAATTCAGGGACATTTGGCACAAATAAAAAATAGCATAATTTTGAGAAAATTAAGAGAAATACAATGGAAATGTTTCAGTAATAAAAATAAACAAAACAATATCGTTTACAAAATTTAAAATTATTATGTGCAATAATAACGGTCGTTGTGGAGTCTTACACGGTCGACTAAGAAATGAAACCGTCCTGGACCTAAAGACCTGTACATATCCTGTCCGCTCAGTCAAACTCCAGGAAGGAAAGCTGTTCTGACAGACCTCATCCTCGCCTCCCCGAACCTAGTAATTACTCATATAGACTGGGTTGTGGCGCGTGTTTGGACTGCGGATGGTACAGTGCAGCCGCCACTGGTTTGAAATTGTGAATCCTTAGACAGGACAGAGCCAATAATGTCGAGAAAGGAAACAGAGAGGCTTGTGGTTATCAAGATAAGCCCTCTACCTCCTCGGACACGGATGATAGTAGTACTAGCACTGTGGTTACTGGTACTAAAAGAAAGATTGCTAAGAAATCATATCCACAGCAGTTCCGAGGTGAGTGGCTGGCTGATCCCGAGATGAAAAGTTGGCTCACCAGGAATAAAACTTATCCTTCAAACCAAAGTGCATTTTGTAAGATGTGCAACTGTACCCTGAAGCCAAAGCTGTCTGTGCTACAGACCCACATGAAATCAAAGAAACATCAGTCACTTGCCGAGTCATCCCAGGAAGCAATAAGGTGGGTTTCATTAAAATAATAATAATAAATCAATCAATAAAATAAAGCACTAAAGTAAGGGATTACTGCAACTGAACTATCTTGAATTTTGAAGGTCAGGTTTTAAAATATAAAAATAACCGTAGAACCACCTGATTTTTCCTTAATTTGCAGGTGTCTAGAATGTTCGGAGAACCCACTAACATTAAGAATGCTACTTCTAAGGCAGAGATCCTGGCAGCTGCCATGGCCGTGGAGCACCATCTTGCGTATAAACTGATGGATCATATGTCTATGGTTTTTCCAAGGATGTTCCCAGATTTAGAAATTGCAAAAGCTTATGCAAGCAAGCGCACCAAATGTGCTGCTCTTGTTGACAATGTTCTTGCTTTTGTGTACATTTCAGGAAAGACCTACTGAAAAATCTTAAAAGAAACTCTGTATTTCTCACTCATAATTGACGAGTCTACTGACATTTCTACTGAGTCTGTAATGGCAATTGTGGTTAAGTATTTTGATTTATCTGTGCAGAACAAGAAAATTGAAACCCATTTACTTGGTTTACCAGCATTGAAAGGAGAAACTGCTGAGCAACTTGATGTTCTGTACGATGAACTGAAATCTAATGATTTAGATTTATCTAATTGTGTGGGATTTGCTGCTGACACAACTAATATGATGTTTGGTAGCCACAATAGCACTGTTTCTAGGTTGAGAGATAAAAACCCTAACTTGCTTTTGATAAAATGTGTTTGTCATTCCATTTTCTTTAGCTGTCAGTCACTCAACCAAACTACTACCAAAGTCACTGGAACAAGTGATCCGAGAATGTAATTCTTATTTTCTCATTCAAGCAAGAGGTTACGGGACCTAAAAAGATTTTCAGGAATTTATGCATTGTCAACAGCAACGAATTCTGAAACTTCATGACATACGCTGGCGTTTCTTTAAGTGCGTGTGTGTCAAGAATTCTGGATCAGTGGAAAGCTTTGCATTTGTATTTTCAGTTAGCTTATACTGAGGATAGGTTACAGTCTTTCTGATTGTTTTTTGTACAGTGAAATAATTTAGTAATCCATACACACATTTATATTTTCAATTCTTGGAGTATATTCTGGCAATGACTGACAAACTGAATGTTATCTTCCAAAGCTCTCACGCAACAATTCATCGTGTTGTCAAGGATGCAGTCAGCTGTCTATTCAGATTGTCAGCTGCTTCCTCAAGCCATCAATTTTGAAAGCCCCCATGCAGCAGCAGCTAATTACTATTGACCCTAGAGACCCTCATAACCATCTTCCTGCTTTGCAAATATATGGTGGTGTGAAATTTGAAATTTCAAATAGGATGCTTCAGAACGCCTTCAGAAGTTTTTAGTAGAATTAGCAGTGCAGTACAAAAGCGGCTTCCACTAAATGACTTAACTCTGTTAGAGGTGTGTTCTTTTCTTGATCCCAGAGATTTGGCAGGAAGTGAGAAAACATCAGTTTTTGAAATTTCCTCTAAATTTCCCAATATCATTAGAGAGTGTGAACAACAAGAGTTAGATAATGAGTGGCGTTCATTGCTGAGAAATGTGACATTGAAAGATTTTTGTCACAGGATACGAACATCGAGTCATTTTGGAGTAAGGTTCATGCTAGTGGAAATTATCATATCCTCTCCAAATTTTGCCAGATTTTTCCGTCTCAAATGCTGACTGTGAGCGCATCTTCTCATTAGTCAACTTGAAGAAGAATGAGAAGCGAAATAGGCTGTCCAATGGTTCATTGACAAATGAACTCTTATGTGGAGAAGGTGTAAGAAAAGCAGGTGTGAATGCATTACTTTGAAACCCATCAAGAGATATGATTAGATCAGTGAATAAAGACATCTATAATAAATAAACAGCCACTAGAAATAACCATTCATGTTTTTAAATGTTTTTTTTTTTTCTTTTTTTTTTTTTTTTCTTTTTAAGCTTTTTTAAAGTAGCATTTTTTTTTATTCATTATTGTCTAATGAGTTGCTTTTTATGGTAAACCTTATTTATATGGGCCTGAAAGTTTCTTTTGTTATTGTCAAAAAACAGTCAGGCGGTTGTGTAGCAAACCATTTGTTGCCTAGCGTCGGAGTCTACATATTTATGTTTCTACCATTTGTAAGTTGTTTATGAGTTTGACCTTAAAAATAATTTCATTTCTACATGCCCATACAAGTAAGGTTGTCCGACTTTTACTTTCCTTTGCATTGTCTTACGGTTAAACTATTATGTTTAATAAAAAGGTTTTTGGTTTTCGGAAAATAAAGTAGCTCTGAAAGTCAGCATAAAGTTAGCATAATTTCACCATCCGATAGCATAATTTTGCTTGGGTCTAGCATAATCTTGAAAGGAGTCTAGCATAATTTGGCAAAAGAGATCTGGTAACAACTTGGCGGGGGGGGTAACTGGTGGAGGGGGTTGGGTACACTCTGTTCTTCATGTTGCTATGTACAATTTATTTAGAAATTGTTGCTTTACATTTAACGATGGTTTTTTGTTCTTAGTATCTGTCCTCGACACAAGGTTAACATTGAATATTTCTAAGACTGGCGGTTCAGATACTCAAAAATAATATGTCAGCTATATGGACATTATCATTTTTCTTTCATAGTTTGTTGATGTATTTGCTTATGATTCCGTTGACGTCTTTGTTATTATTATTATTATTATTATTATTATTATTATTATTATTATTATTATTATTATTATTACTATTTTGTTTGCTAATATAGTCACTAGTAAGAAAACAGGGATAAACATAGTACTATATATATATATATATATATATATATATATTATATATATATATATATATATATATATATATATATATATAATATATAATATATATATATGTGTGTGTGTGTGTGTGTCACCGCACTTTTCAATATCCTCGTTTCGATTCATGGGATTGTTTTGACGATTCGAGTCTGTCCCATATTTATGCATTTGATATTTCTACCCCATGCTGTTTATTAAAAAAATACAAATTCGTGTTGTTTGGAAGGACTGGTCGGTGGGAATTAATACATAAAAATTTGTCACCAAAAATACAAGCAAATATAGATTATCAGAACCCTATATTGGGTTTTATTTGGGGGATTCTGTCATCCATAGCTTTTTTTACTAAAAACTTACATAGTGCCCTCGCTGCTGCCTGCCGTATTTTTAACGTTTTTCATCCTTAGTTTTCTGTAAAGGAAAGCTATTGTGCCGCCTTTATCTGTCCGTCCGTAAGAACTTCTCTCTCTGCCCTCTCAGATCTAAAAAAAAAACTGGGAGTCCGCTAACCTCAGTATTTTTTATTTTATTCAAGATTAAATTTAGCCACGGAACATGCATTTGGCAGCACTTTCCGTAAGCATGGGACGCACCCCTACTCCACCACATCTGGTGAGCAACTGAAACCCTACCGTCCGGCGTCAGTCCGTCACTGCCCAGGCACCAGCGTTGCCAGATACTTTAAAATGAATTGTTGCACAATAAGACTACAAAATGGCGTACAATCACTGGCTAAGCTTGTGCATTGTTATTTTTTAACCCCCTAAAATTTTTTTATGTATAAAAAGATGTCTAATTTTTATATGTACATTTTGTTATCATATAAAATGGTAATAATATTAACAATAGTTGATTATGATACAATAATATCACATAATTACACTATTTTTCATAAAATTGCATCACTAAATTCTTCATCTCCTAGATTAAGGAAAAAACTTTGACTACCTTTTTAAGTAAAAGGTAGAAAAATATAAAAAAAAAAATTAGCATTATAAATCATACCCGAATAGCTTATAAATATATGGTATTCGATATTCTTCAATCATCAAAACAAAACCATGAACCAAACTACTTCAATTACAGTACTTCAAATGTAATTAAAAGTATCAATCACTTTATATTGAAATATAGCCTCCATACAAAGAAAGCAGTTGATGGACGTAACTTTTTAAACCCCTTCAAGAAAAGAAAGCTCCATATAATGTGGAATTTGAGCTGGCACTGACAAGGGGAAGAGTGATCCTTATCACCCTGCAATGCCTTGAAAAGAGAACTCTGCAATCTTTTGTCCCTGATCAAAACAAGTAACTCGGTCAAGTCGAACTGTTCCCCAAAAAATACCCTCGTTTAACGACAGAATAATAGAAAATATACAATATACTAGAAATCAACAGTTTATTTAAAATGTCGTACATATGGACCAAAATGGACGTACACATTTGTCAAATAGATAATAAATAATATCGTAGGTCGTATGAGGGTAAGATTATCGCACATGTACTACAATTGTCGTACATCTGGTACACTGGTTCCTTGTTACAGTAGATTTTTTTTTTTTTTTTTTTTTTTTTTTGTAGATTCCATGACCAGTCCAGTATTATTTATTTTTTTGTAGATTCATGACCAGAGTATTTTATTTGTTTTGTGGTTCATTGACCATACGTAATTTTCTTTTTTGTAGGTTCGATGACTGTCTTTTTTTTTTTTTTTTTTTTTTTTTTTTTTAGGTCGATGTCGGGTCATCATTTTTTTTTCAACGACCAACGCTTTTATTTATTTTTTCTTTTTCTTTTGAGAATCGATGATAAATCGTACTAGGTGCACAACTCAAATTAGTTTCCTTTGTAAATAAGTGATTGGTCGGTCGGTATTCTACAAAGTTTACTTGATTTTATATCGCAGCTTTTTATAGTGTGGAAGGAAAATGAGATAAAATTCATTTTGGAAAAAAAAAAACGATGGTTTCAATTGAAACAAGTTTTCTTTGTTCTGATATCGCGGCAAATTTGTTTTCTTGGATACAACACAAAATTCAATACGGAACTGGCCCTCAATAAGGCGTCCCTCAAAAACCCACATGTAATACGGAAACTAGTTAATAATTCCGCCGCATTAGCATATTAGAGGATATCCAATCTCCAGATACCAAACCTAGACCGAATATAGTAATTCATCATGTTAATATTAACATTCCTCCGAAATGGTATAGTAGCATTACCTTTGCGACTATCAGTAGACAATTCCTCTTAGCTTCAATTGATTTCGCTCTGCTTTTATCCATTCCTTCGTTTTTTTTGGCTTCTATTTATTTATTTATTTATTTCTCTTATTTCTAACGTTCAAAGTTTCACTGTACAATAAAAGGAATTAATTATGGTAACTTTGGAAAATTCTTAAACTGACTATCGACTGAAACGTAGCACTACGTGTCTCTTTCTTGACATTTCATAACTGTACTCCTGAGATGTTTTTCCAATGGTTAAGAATAATTCAATGTAAAAACCAAGTTTAAAGTTTAAGTGAATGATAACAAAGCTTTCGACCTTCACCAAGGTCATTCTTCAGCTGTGCTAAGAATAGTTACAAAGTTTACAAAGAAATCAAAGTAAAAATGTAAATTGTAACAGAGCAGTTAAAATGGAAACTGTCACTCCGGTGGTCGTACTGTTGTATTAATCAGTTCTCGAGGGCGTTGTCTTGTTCTATACTAAGTAGTTAAGTTGATTGCTGGCCCCAGGGGCATTTTTTCCTCCTCCAAATATCTAATTGCAGATTGGCTGTCAGGATTTACCTTAACCATTCAAGTGTGACACGAAAAATGTGTTTGTTATTCATGCCGAGTTTTCCTTAAGACGTGATTATTCAAGCAAAAAAATGCTTCAGTTGGATATTTCACTCCCTGGAAGTTGAATTCAATTCCTGTTATCGGCCTAAGTTTCTTGACTATACCTAATATATATATATATATATATATATATATATATATATATATATATATATATATATATATTTTCACTGCATGCATTAAATGGCTACCATAAAGGTTGAACATTTGGTAAATAGCCCGTAAACACGATCCTTTAAATCATCTGCATAATCACTACAAACAAATAAAATCTTGGAAGTCATAATTTTTCAGAGTGGTTCCAGTTATCATCAGCGTAGAAAATGCAATTAGAAAGGGTTTATTTTCATTATTTATCGGTCTTTGCTGCGAGACTGAGGCCCACACTAGCCCCACAATTGTTTGTAAGAACCCTCAAAAAAAGAGGCCTAAATGCGTAAGAAACAACAAAGAAGAAAACAAACGCCATCTCACATTAACCTCGGGAGGAGGTGGACCTTTATTCCATGATTGTTAAGAAACACAAAACAAATTTGAATGGATTTCTTCCCCCGATGTCTGGAACGGTTTCAGAGGCTGAATTGCTTAGGATCCTTGTTTAGAATTCATTGTTCAGAGGAGAGAGAGAGAGAGAGAGAGAGAGAGAGAGAGAGAGAGAGAGAGATATCATAGCTGGCATGTAAAAGAACTCCGAAGATGGTGATATCCACAGTCAGCAGTAGACCATAGCGATATCAAGACTTCGGAAGACACGGATGACCGTTTCATTGGCTTTGATTTCCCGATTCTGACTGCTAACAAACTCTTCCCTCTCCGCCCCCACCCCCACCCCCAAACCCCCAACCCACAAACCCCCAACCCCCACCACCGGCATAATCAAGTGCCCCGCAGTGCTTATTTAAGCTGGATACGATAAGCGTAATATAAATCTGTTGGCATCAAAACGAGAGCGTTTCTTTATGCTTTGCCGTTTCGTCTGTCAGCACATGAGCGCTTACGGATTGCAAGCTTCTTCATAAACCCAACAAAGAGATGAAATAGATCGCTATAATTATACGTCGGCAGTATTACTGAGGGTGAAATAGGTTGTCTTTATTTCTTCTCTTTGTTTCCATATGGACTCTTCCGTCCGCATAACGTTCTCTAATCTTAGTGAGGAGGTTCTCATCAGCATGTCCCCTCCCCATAACTTTGATTTATATATTTATATATAAATATATATATATATATATATATATATTATATATATATATATATATATATTATATATATATATATATATATATATATATATATATAAATGAGCACCATTGCCGGCTGATGCAGTGCTACACTTACCTTTGCTAGGGTGTACTTTATTTACACGGAATTGGGGAAGTGGTATGAGAGTACGTACTGATAATTCCTATGTGAGGAGTTTTGAAGTCAAATGTTGTGGGTTGTATACGTCAATATATCATTTCAAATCCAACGAAAGCGAAGCTTGTGTATAGTTATGTACTATGGAAGCGAGTGACTGGTCTGACATAAAGCGAATGTTTAAGAAAAGTGCATGTAAAGTTCCCTTTTGTTTTTGACGTAAAAGCAATGAACATTGAGGAAGCAGAGAGAGAGAGAGAGAGAGAGAGAGAGAGAGAGAGAGAGATACATTTAGTGAAATCTTTTACCCTCCGAGAGGCAAAATGAACAAAACCCCAAACCTGAATATTTTCGCAACAAAATAATTTAATTTTTCCACGAACAGAGCATTAACTTCGTGAGAAAGGAAAACGCACAATTCCATTAATTAATAATATCCGTCTATCCGGAAATGCCTAAAACTACAGTCTGAATTTATGGTGACTAGTCCGTTTAGAAATATTTTTCAAATGGCATTTTGCAGAGAGACTCCGCTTTCCCAGTCACGAAAATGGAATTGATTAATCCCCGGTAAATACCGAGGATATGAAAATCCAATACATGAATAAGAGAACGGGAAAGGCTTAAGTTTCTGTTACACCACCTTTAAAACGAAAATACATTTTCAAACAGGTTTGAATCTGGTCTTTATTTTGGCTGTTCTCTGCTACAGTTTCTAACTTATTTTTTCACAGCAAAAGTGCCAAAATTTTCCTTTTGTCACGAGAAGGAGACTAACTTATTCTCTCTCTCTCTCTTCTCTTCTCTCTCTCTCTCTCTCTCTCTATCTCTCTTCTCTCTCTCTCTCTCTCTCACACACACATATATATACACGCGCGCGAGCGCGCAATTGTCAGACACGCTTGGAGTACATGACACAGCCGAAGACAAACGGAGAGAGGGAACGTGAAGATAAAATCTTTACGTATATATGCGATGCTGCTTCCTGATAAAGGTGCGACAAAGAGAGTTACATCCAGGTAAGTTGTGCATATTACTGTATACACCGCTTTGGCACTTTAAACAAAAATTTAAGTAAATGAGTCGCAACGAATGTGGACCTCTCGGCAATATGCGAGTGTCTGTGTGGATGGAACTTGTAGTACCAATAGGCAAAAGTAAATAGAATAGGTGAGTCAGTGGATTACATTTTGTTTTGTCTTAACTGGTTTCGGAGGAGTGTCCACCCTGTTTGGTGAGCTTAATCTATTAATTGGAAGTCACATGACAAGACAGATAGAAAAGTGGGTAGTTCTGCAGACCTTTTTTTTCTAAAGGAGTTAAGGAGGGTTAACTACCTGCTAATACCTCTCTCTCTCTCAATCTCTCTCTATCTCTATCTATCTATTCATATATATCATATATATATATATATATATATATATATATATATATATATATATATATATTATATATATATATATATATAGTATATATATATATGTATGTATATATATATATATATATATATATATATATATATGTATAAATATATATATATATGTATATATATATGTATGTATATATATATATATAATATATATATATATATATATATATATATATATATATATGTATACATATATATATATATATATATATATATATATATATATATATATATATATATATATATATATATATATATATATATATATATATATATATATATATATATGTATATGTATATATATATATATAATATACTATATATATATTAATATATATATATATATATCGAGCTACAATGTCCTTTTAATATCTTATTCGACTCTTACCTCTGGAATTAATATATTTTCATATATGCTTAACCGAAGGGGAATTTTTTCTCGATAATAGACTTGCCTGGGCCAGGGCACGAACCCATGGATCCTTTCAAATCCAGGAACCATGTCAGTGAAGCTTTTACCTACTACACCACTGACGTTCCTTGGATTTGAAAGGAACCATGGGTTCGCGCCCTGGTCCAGGCAAGTCTATTATCGAGAAAAAATTCCCCTTCGGTTAAGCATATATGAAAATATATTAATTCCGAGGTAGAGCGAATTAGATATTAAAGGACATTGTAGCTCGATATATGTATATGAATCACGGAAATGTGACATGACATATATATATATATATATTATATATATATATATATATATATATATATATACATATAGATATGTATATATATATATATATATATTATATTATATATATATATATATAATATATATATATATACTTTTTTCTAAAGCACAATTTTTTCACGGATACAACATTCATTAATAGAATGGCTTTTTCACTGTTAACCAGCTTTTTTGAAAATTGCTTCATATTTTCTAATTATTTTCTTCTTTACTTCATTGTTCAGGTTACTAATGGACACATAATGGGGTTCTTTTCCATTTACTCTAGTATTTTTACACGCGACAGCTGTTTCGTCAACCTATACGTATTGACGTTATCAAGCGTACTGATACAAATATGTTGTTGTTTTTTATTAAGCTGACCTTGTGTCAGCACGGGCTCTTGATCACAGAGCAGCCCGTAATACAAATATGAGCCTTACATGCGTTTTGTGACGTCATGAGGACGAAAAGGTAGTACAATTGCCAGATACCTAGGTTTAAGTATTTTACAAAAGACTATAGTGAAACAAAAATAAGACAAATAAATAAAATATGTTAACAAAAGAAATTATATCAAAAGTTGAAAGTAAGTTATTATATACACATTATTACATATATAATTAATTACAATATGTTTAATTCACTGAATGTCAGCATTGCACTCCTGTCCGCGTGTGGTGGTTTTGTTCCAGGCTGTTGAAGGGCTGCCTCCTACACAAGGGCAAGGATCGGTCTGCCTCACGTTGGATGTTAAGGCTGGGGCGTTGCATGGCGATGCTGACTGCTTCTGATATCAATAAACGATTGTAGTTACCTTCCTTGTGTATTATTTTGGTGTTTGTGAGAAGTTCTTGTAAGGATGGTTTTTTTATTGTGGGTATCCACAAAGTGCTGATGAATGGCCCCCCACCCCTTGGTTTCTGTGGGCCTGCATGCGACGTTTGAGTGTGGTGGTTGTTGTGTCCGATATAGCATTTTTGGGGGACTGACATTGCTCGTCAGCACAGACAAACTTGTATACTATATCAGATTCAACTTCTTTCTCCGTCGATGGTGCCGTACTATTTTTCATTACCAATGAGGCGGTAAGGTTTGGTTTGCAGTAAATTCTTGCTGTTATTTTGTTATATGGCGCTAGGGGGGTGGTTCCTCTTCGCAGTATACCAAGGAGGGCTTTCCTTTCGTCTTCGTGGTGTTTGTTGTATGATATCTGATGGTATATCACTATATCTTTTGTCTTGTCTTGTGTGTTGTCCCCCCACGGGTAGGTTATGGAAGCTTCTAATCTCTTTTTGACAACTTGCTGGATCATGTCATCTGGGTAGCCGTTATTTGTGAGCAGCTGTTGAACTCTGTTGATTTCTTCGTTAGTCGCTTTCCACGTCGAACAGTGTGTTATGGCGCGTTTTAGTATGCATTTACCACAGATCGTTTATATGCATCAAGGCATTCTCCTATAGCATTTAAGCATCTCCCAGCATCTGTCTTTTTAGTGTATACGGTGGTATTGTATTTGTTGTTCTTTTGGGTCACAAGTACGTCCAAGAAAGGGAGCATCTTCTCATCACTTTTTTCTACCGTAAAATTTAATGTAGAATTTGCTTGGAGTTTATTTACTAATTCTTCTATGTCATTTTCGCCCTTTGTTGTGATAAAGATATCATCAATATATCTCCCATAGATTCTGGGTTTTTGGGTGTTCTTCAGAAGTGACCCTTCTGTGTGTGCCATGTATGCGTTTGCAAAAAGAACCCCAAGGGGGAGGGGGAAACCCATTGCTACGCCGTCCTTTTGCCGATATATTTTCGCCCCCCCTATGTGAGAGGAATGGGGCTTCCTTTGTACATGCTATTTCCAGCATCTCTTTTAAGATTTTTTCGGGTATCGGTAATGGTGGTTTCTCAGAGCGGTATATCTTGTCCATGATGATTTGTATTGTTTCATCCACTGGTACGTTAGTAAATAAACTTTCGACCTCCAGGGATGCTATGTCTTCGTCGGGTGCGGTATCTTGCAGTAGGTCGGTGAATTCCGTCGATGATTATAGTGAGAACGTTGAAGGAATGTACGGCGTTATAATTTCGTTCAATTTCTTAGCCACTTTATACATGGGGGATGTAATTTGGGATATAATGGGCCGTAGTGGGTTTCCCTGTTTGTGAATCTTGACTGTGCCGGAGCAGTATCCGGGTGCAAAGTCTCCGATGATTTTTGGAAAGCTTACTGTTCTCTGTTCTTTGTTCGCTTTTTCTGTTAGTCTCATCATTTTCTTTTTGAGGTAATTTGTTGGGTCTTTTTTAAGTGGCTGAAACTTATTATTATCACTTAGTACATTATCCATTTTGGTGTCGTATTCACCTCTATTCATTATGACGTACACTGCGGTTTTATCTCCTTTGCGTATTATTATGCAAGGTCCAAAGACCTTGTTATTATGGTTTCGTTTTCCTCAGTTCTTTTGCCGCTTTCTTTAGCTGTGGGCTGGACTGATGCGGACTATAGTAATTACCACGTGTTCTATTGGCCTCACCCAGTAATTCAGCGATGCACTCTTGTTTAAGTTCGATTTTGCGTTCTTCTTTCAGTCGCAGTAGTTTATCGATTAATACTTCTGTATTAATCCTCTTGGATTCAGGGTGTGGTTTTCGTATGTAATGGCTGTTCAGGCCTAGATTGAGTAACTGCTTTTGGTGTTCATTCAACTCTATTCCTGATAGGTTAATATACCCGGCTTTTTTCTCTTCGTTTCTCACTGGTCCACCGTTTATTATCAGAAGCTTTTTGCTATGCCTTGCACTGACTATTTTCGAATGCTTTTCTATTTCTCTTTCCACTTGTTGTTGCACAGCACATTGGGTCTCTGTGGTATAGTATTACAGAATTCACTCCACTTTGTTGCTCTTTCTTCTTGCACTACCTTTCCGTCCTCATGACGTCACAAAACGCATGTAGGCTCATATTTGTATCAGTACGCTTGATAACGTCAATACGTATAGGTTGACGAAACAGCTGTCGCGTTTTTGTAAAAATACTGGAGTAAATGGAAGAACCCCATTATGTGTCCATTAGTAACCTGAACAATGAAGTAAAGAAAATAATTAGAAAATATAAAGCAATTTCAAAAAGCTGGTTAACAGTGAAAAGCCATTCTATTCAATGAATATATATATATATATATATATATATATATATATATATATATATATATATATATATATATATATGTATGGATATATATATATATATATATATATATTATATATATATATATATATGTGTGTGTGTGTGTGTGTTTGTGTGTGTGTATGTAATATCCTCTTCCTATTTGTGATTTTGGTATCTTTTGTGATAATTCATCATCCGTCTATGGTAAACTTCTCTTATTTAAAAAAATTAAAAAATGCATTGTCGTCATCAGTGCCATCTACCGGTCGTTGAACAAACGACAGAAAGGCCAGAGAATATTTTCGGGTCCTTTCTTCCTTGGTTCCTACTTGGTTCTAATTTGTAAGTTTGGTTTTGTGGTGAAGATGAAGCATAAAATTCTGCGTTGTTGGACGTTGCTTTCCTATTTCGATGGCGCTTATCAACGGATACTGGCGGCGTCGTTGATAAGGTTCGTAAATGGTAGAGTTCGGGTGACAACTGGGTTATATTTAGATTTATTTTTAGATACTTTTTGGATGATGGTTGCTAATATTGAAACTTTATTAGCAGCTGGTTGATATTTAATTACCTGTAATATTGAGTTATTAGTATTCAATAGCAGCTGGAAGATATTGAATGTCTGGTTTTAATATTTACTAGCACATGGAGGGCGTTTCATTTTTTGAAGTATTGAGTTGCTAGTGTTTAACAGCAGCTGGATGAGGTTTGGTTAAGATATAATATTTTAGTCGCAACTGGATGACAGACTTCCTAGTGATGCTTTAGTTAACAGCTGGATATTGAATTACCAGTGATGTTATAATTAACTGCTGGATGATAATGAATTGCTAGTGATATTATAAAAAGCTATCGTGTAATATTGAAGTACTAGTAATATTCATCTTGATAGCAGGTGGCTTATTAATTGCCATTGATATTGTACTTACCAGCAGCTAGGTGAACTTTTAATTACTATTGAAATTTTACTTGGTAGCAGGTGGCTAATATTTGTATAGTGATATTTTTCTTGGTAGTGGTTGATGTTCATTTGATAAGTGATATTTTTATTAGTAGCAAGTGGATGATATATTGCCTGTTAATGTTTGGCTTGATAGCAGGTGGATGATATTGAATTGCTAGTGAAATTCTCACGGTGGCAGTTGGGTGATAATCTTGGCGGTAAATGGATATTGAATTTCTAATTATTTTTCTTTGTAGTAGTTTATATAGTTTCCAGGATATTTTTCTTAGCAGCTGGATGATATTGAATTGTTAGTGAACTAATTTGTTTTGTAGTTGGATATTGAATTGGGAGCTTTTTTAAGTATTAATTGGATATTGAATTGCTAGTTTAATTTTCTTTATAGCAGCCGGAAGATTTTTAATTCGGTTTTATTTTTTGTATTAAATTATTTTGAATTCCTAGTTTTTCTTGGTAGCAACTTGACCATTATTGAATTAGTAGTGAATTTCTTGGTGGCAGCTGGATATAGTTGCGACAGAATTTTTCTTTATAGCAGCTGGCCATTGAATTACTGTTGTATTTTTTTTAGTACAATTGGATAATACCGAATTAATAGTGATATTTTTAAGTTGTGACATATAAGACATCTAAGTGTCTTCTTTTCAGGTTCCAGGATCCTATAAATGGAAGGTTTCAACTTCATTTTGGTCAAAGTAATAATTCTGCAAACTTCACTTCGCCGGACTATATCCGTAACTATAACTTTTCAGATGTTCCTATTTCAGATAAGATGTTCCTATTCTGTGTACTCAAAAAACCTGTACTAACACCTTGCAAGCTAATCCTCCCCCTTAGAATATTTTCAATTAAATCTTTATATCTTATATTAAGCTTTAAATTTTAATTTCGAGCTTTGACTGCGTGTTAAGATTTTTTATAGTTAATATAATTGATAGGATTACTTAATCTTGTTTTATAAAGTAAAGTAATTAAAGTTTTTTCTTAAAGGTTAGGATATTCCTATTCTATTAGGCTTTGAAGACAGCATTGATAAATATTAAGAATGTTTGACCTGTGACTTTTTAATTACAGGTTTTGCTGGGATGAAGAGAGAGAATAGTCTTAACATCAAACAGCGTTCAGAGCAGCATGACAGACAACAGTTGATTGATATAACCAAAGATATTGAACGGATTAGCTAGTATTTATCGTCAGTAGTGGACGCAGTAACGTCCAATTAATATAGAGTGGTGGTAGTTATCGTGGTGGTAGTTAAAACTACCATAAGTTATACCTAGAGAAACTGACGGGTTTGTTAATTAATAAAGGCTTATTAAAGATTTGTCTACGCTAAATTTGAGTGACTTTCCTTTTGATCCAACAACAATCCTACTAGATTAAGTGATAGTTTATTGGAATGTTTTCTTTATCACAAGAATATATAACTCTCAATGCAAAAGACAATCGTCCATCGATTTAACTTAATATGAATATAAATTTGAGATAACGAAGTATAACTAATGTCTTCAATTTATTGGAAAGTTAATATTAATGTCGAAATACTAGCTAATGTGAGGTATTGCTAATGTGTAAATATTAAATTTAGATTAATTTGGTAGTTTTAACAACCACCAACAATGCAAACTTGAATAAACTATTGAGGCCAAAAAATCAGTTACCTCTCCTCATTCAGGTGTCAATAAGGCTTTGAAATGTAAGAAATTTGACTAAGGCAATGCAGTATAAAGAGGTAAATGAAAGGGAGAAAATAATCTAAATTGAATTTGTAAAACACTAGACCTGCGCATTCCTTGATACTGTTTTTTGCTTTGCTTTCAACTGTGAAGTCTTAAGTGGTTAAAAAGAGACTGTTCTCTTAAATTTGAGTAAAAAAAAAAATTAAAGTTAGCCATTAGAATTAAGTAACTGCAAACAAGCTCCTGGAATCCCTCCCATGGTTCTATGGGAAAGCGCTTAACATTGCCTGGAAGACCAAAGTCTTGTTGGTGATAGACCAATCAAGCCATTCCGGATCATGGTTATCGTTGGAGTTGTTCCCATTATTGAACCGCTGCCCATAGCATTTTTAAGTACCGGCTAATCCTGTTTAATTTCTTAAGGGGTTGGAGCTAACTTTTAGATTGCTAGAATAGAAATGTGTAGTTAATTGGCAGTGATTTGAAGCCATTGCTTGAGAAAGTCTATCAGGGTTTTAATCCTGAGCTGCTGGGGGAGTAACAACTAAGTTGAGCAATGAGTAAAAGTTGAAAAAGCTACAAAAGCCTTTCGTAGGTCATTGCCAAATCCTAGTTTGAATCCCTAAGGTAATGACCTAGATAAACCTAGTAACATTGCCCTGTATAACTTACGCAGGATCATTTGTGTAGGAAGACTACAGTTTTGAATGACCAAGTTAAGGTTAACTAGGTACAAAGTTGTGGTGAATTGGTGACGCTTAAAATGAAGAAAATTGCCCAGTTCTCAGGGTCTTGATGGTAAATAATTAACTTCTCATTCAGAACTTTATTCACTCGGGGGAAGAATGTGTATATTGCTGAATTTCTCTAATACTTTAATAAGTTTTCGAAATTTGTAGTAAGAGTGGAAATTCACCTGGTAATTTGCCTCCAAAGTAGTTGATTCAGACAAAATTTTCAATAAGCTGACCAAATAACTACCATACGTAACTGGGTGTCAATAGAAACAAATCGGACAACTTTAGTATGAATTCAATATTTTCATGAATTGTTCAAGGAAGGTTTAGCAGAGCACACTGGTAAACCTAAAGGGGGACTGGATTGCATGGGCAATCAATCAAATATAAGGGCTGTTAGGAATTCAAACGGAGGCTGATGTTCATAGTTTCTAATCGCGGGGGCTGAACTTTCAATGTTGGGAAGGCAATAAACTCCGGCAGGGCCGGTTTCCACAGAATGTAACTGCAACGGAATGTGTTGGCCTTAAATATGGACTGCATTCTTCCTTTACTGTTAGTGATATTTGTATGGCAAGCTTTTTTTCTATTTAATCCATGTTGGCGAGTTAGAAAATGCTAGAAAATATACATTTAACTGCTGATGACATGTAGATATACGTGCAGTATTAGCATATAATTTCTTTTGACAATGACTCTGTGCATCTTGCTAT
The DNA here is from genome assembly GCF_015104395.2 of Macrobrachium nipponense. Lineage (NCBI taxonomy): Eukaryota > Metazoa > Arthropoda > Malacostraca > Decapoda > Palaemonidae > Macrobrachium > Macrobrachium nipponense. The sequence continues at coordinate 17,202,384 of NC_061088.1, read as the reverse complement.
GATTTCTGTTCGAGTTAGATCATTTCATGACGCCTTAAGGCCTGTCCACTACGAGCAGGCCTGATCAGCGTGCTCCGAGGTTTGACGGGCAAATTCTGGCGGGCTTTCCCGTGAATATTGTCCACACGCATGAGGCGATGGGAGAGGTGTGTGTGCTCGACGATGCCAGTAATTTGTTCAGTGCGGTACGATAAACATTGTGCTTAACCGCAAAGAAGATATTATGCAGCATGGCAATTGCTTTGTGTGTGATGAAAAAGAAGAGAATATGGTGTTTTTTGCCCCAAACGAATGGCTAAGTAAAAGAAATGTATACGGTTAACGTACGTCTGCCAGGGTCGAAGGTCAAGCGATCGGGCACCACCATGGTGATTTTGATACAAGACCCATCGGGCAATTTGACGGTTTGCCCGTCAAGTGTGCCCGTTAGAGGGGAGGTCCGCCGATCAGTCCCGGTCGTGTGGACAGGCCCTTTACATAAGCGAACGCCAGAAGTTATCGGTAGTGGTAAAATAGGTGACTTTCTTGTTTAACAACGTCAAAATTTGATTTAAACTATTATCGAAGTGTCAAAAGTTGGCTTACTTGTACAGGTGACAACCAATAAAATAAATCCTTACGCTACGCCCCCAATTGTAATGGCAACGACAATAATCCTTTTGTTGAGGTTATACGCAATACTTAATGTTTTTCAAACCTTCGTTTGCGGTGGTGAGACGCTCTACTGTTCTTTGTCCTTCGTTCTCGAGTACAGACCCATGGAAATGTATATTTTGGCAGGGTTATTCACGTCGAAATCTGGAAGCAGCTCCCACCCATACAGGGAGGGGGTGGGAGCTGCTTTTTTTTTGGGGGGGGGGGGGGGCAGATTATGGGGGAGAGACTGTAACTGATTGTGTGTTATCCACTTTTTAAACTGATTTACTTTATTTCGATAACTGAAGAGTCTGTCTTAACCAAACCAAATTTTAGTACACTTAATTTCAACAGGTTTCCACCCGGGTATTAATTCCGAAAAACACAAATGCAGAGTAATGGGCGGTTTTGAGAACGACGACGTCTGCTGTATTTGTCAGTTAAACTTCCTTGTTTCTTGACCAGGACTGGACAGTCCCAAGTAAATATCATCTGTTTAATACGTGTCTTTCTATGGTCAGAAAAACGCTACATTTTAGTAAAGATTGTTTGTTTGCTCATCAGAAATCGGCATAAAATACGTCACGTACTGCACACGAATTACTTTTCATCGACACATTCTCTACCTTGTCTAAAGCCCCACTATCCAGCGGAAACAGCCACAGGTAGATCGATAACAGTCACGTCACAGGAAAAAAAAAAAAAAAAAAAAAAAAAAAAAAAAAAACAAAAAAGTCTCATTGATATTCCCTAGATTATGTATCCATTCCTTTTCTTCTTTTTAGTACAAACCCGTGGGGGATTACCTACCGTATAAGCATAAAAGACTCTAATATCATATATAGGTAATAACCCCCAGAAATATTGTGAATTTTCCAATGTGGACTATTACGGCCGCCATAAAATTAATGTGATTCTCTCTCTCTCTCTCTCTCTCTCTATCTCTCTCTCTCTCTTCTCTCTCTCTCTCTCTCTCATATGCGTGCGTTTGTTTTTACATGAAAGTTTAGAGGCCTACAGTTCTAAAAAATAGTGAAAACTTTCAAAATCCGCAGTACTATTCTTTCAATTACGTTGAAAAATTACAGACGAGGGTAGAAAGTATATTCTTTTCGCTTATTCGGGGAGTAAGCCTACAAACTACACTGTTGTTCGTAGGAAAGGCCAGTGGATGAGGCTCCAAAAGGTCTGCCAGGGATTTTGCATTGAATTAGAGAGCAGGAATTTTAGAAAAGGATATTCATGTTTTATTTATTTGAATGAAAATGTACAAATTAAATAATGCGCATGTTAAACAGAAAATAACAATTATTTCTAATAAAAGATAGCGTATTAATCGTAATTTTCGTTGGTGAAACCACTTTATTTCAAAGTTGAATTTAGTACCCACCCCAAAAGAGCTGTAAGTCTGATCACTCCTTGCTTTTTTTTTTTTTTTTTTTTTTTTTTTTTTTAAGCAGAATAAATTACGTTCACTAACCGCTTGTTCCTCAATCACAGTTTTATCAATTACCCTCTCGTTGCTAAAACATCGTTCGATATCAAATCAATAGTTTTTAATACAAAGTTTTTTTTTTCTTTTCACTGATCACAAATTTGCAACCAACCTTTACTCCAAAAATAGGTAAGGGAGAAATTATTCCACACCCTTATCATGGCTCCTGTGTGTGACAGGGTTGCCGTCGATGACGCTAATGGGAAAAAAGATTGTGTGAGGTAATCGGAGAATGGGCCCCCAGCCCCATTTTTTTTTTTTTTTTTTTTTTTTTCCCCCTTTTTTTTTTTTTTTTTTTTTTTGCGTGTGACGGTATGGGAGATATTTTGCTGTTGATAGTGAATAGTAGGGTTATATTATTTGCCAACTTTATTCTGTAAATAATTTTGCTTAATATGTTACATTAATGCTATGACATTATTCAGAAATCTGTGCATCAACGGAAGAAAATAGCAAACGGACACTCAAACAGAATAATAGCTATTGCAATGGTAGTATTAAAAAATCTACAATTTGCTTTAGATTCAACATTTAATTATTTTTGAACTGGCTACAGATTATTATTTTAGTACTTCCGAGTTTTAAAACTCAATTTGACTTGGTAACAGCAATAAAGAATTATGAAATGACTCTCTTTAACTGATACCTGAAGAGCTGACATTTTCTCTCAGAAAGAGAGAGAGAGAGAGAGAGAGAGAGAGAGAGAGAGAGAGAGAGAGAGAGCAACTAAATTCTTTAATTGTATAATTAGGGCAGTGGGATTAGTACTATAGTATTGCATGGATCGTATTGCACCGCAATACTGCGTTTGGTCTGCAATTTATTATTATGAAATAAAAAATAACCATCGATATAGCGCTCACTTTTGTCGTACAATGACATTCAATTTGCGTTGTCTATCATTGAGATTGTTTTCCTAATTTTCCTGTAACTGAGGTTTTAGTATGATGTGTCTTATTGTCAACTCTAAAATTACCCTCTGTCTGTTAATTACAAGGTTGAGTTTAGTACAGCCTATACATAATACTTATGGAAGTAGTTTGTAACTGTTTAATTAAGTGTCGATGCCTCACGTATAGCATCAGTCATAATTTTGAGGTGCCCAGTGGAGCAAGGGCGCAAGTGCCGTTTTTTTACAAACTGAGAAAAATTCATTTAAAGTTTTGAAACATCAATATCTTTGAAATCAACCTTACGATTTTAATCTAGTCTTTGCAGCTTTACAGGAAATTTATCTGTGTACCATACATCCAAAAATGACGTCGTCATTATAAGTCATACTTGAGCAACAGTATAAAATGTAAGGTTAAGTAGAGTGTGCCTGCTTGTTATTTTGCCTGATTATAATGAATATATACTTATTTTGGCCATTATCAATTACCGACATCACAGCATATAAGAATAAATATTATAAATCGTAAAAAAAGTCATGCATAAACACCAAAAAAACATAAACAGCTAATATATATATATATATATATATATATATATATATATATATATATATATATATATATATATATATATATATAAAAATAAGGTAAATTCGCATTTATAGTTTTCAAACGTCAATATTGTTTAAACCCACCAATGTTTTTAATCTAGTTTTCACCTTTTTAAAGGAAATTTATCTCTATACCTTAAATCCACACATTATACCATTATTATAAGTTATACTTAAGCTATAGCATAAAATGTAAGGTATGCGTACAGTGGGCCGGCTTGTTATTTTGCTGGATTATCACGATTTTTGCGGTTTAATTAACTTTCTTTGGGCATATCTTAGCTATTGACATCACAGTACAGTTCTCAGAAAAAAGGATGATCTTTGTCTGCTTGTGGACATGATTAGCATCGAGGTCACGGTTAATGCAACTCATTATGTCGTCCCACATGTCATGGTCGATTTACGTCTTTCTACGTTATAAAGACGAAAGTTGTATGGCCACAGTCTTCTTTTTATAATAAGCAACACTAGTGCTCAGCGTGGGTGTCGGCAATGTTTGTTATAGATAGAGGCAAATGCGCAATAAAATCATTACCGTCTGAACAGTATACTGATGCTATCAAGTGCGGCTCTAGATTGTGTTGCAAGAACTTTATTATGCGCATCCAATTCACGTTGCGTTTCATCCAGCTGAGGTTTTTCACAACACTTTTATATTTGTTGTCAATAAATGAAAGGTATCAACAACTGAAGGCATGAAACCAACACTAAACACGGTCCTAAACACGTTACTATAATAATTGAAAGAAACAATATCTACATTTGGATGATCATACTTTATAAAGTTCACATACATAGTAAACAGCTTCACAACGCTAAGATTCAATCCCATGTACACGAGGCTACAAGATTTTGTGGGAGAATACCTATGAGATGTCACGGTCGGCAGCGCTGCTTCCTTCATAATGTGACCACGCACAAAATATAAATAAAAAGGTAAAGTTAAAATAAACAAGGGAAAGAGAAATAGAATTAAGAAATGGGTAAGTAAAACAGAACTTTCGTAATCAATCACCTATTTGTGTACTTGAACTATCCTCAGCAGGTAATAAATATCCTGCAACGATTTATTGGCACAGACACCAATCATTTCTGCAAATATGACGTCTAGCCATTGCCTCCGTATGCCCCAATATCCTTTAAAAGATGCCTCTATCATGGGCATAGTAGCTTTCTCAAAGCACCCATCGGCACAAGCAAGTCCAATTCTACGTGCTTCTAGAAATTCTAACGTTAGTGAAGTCTTTCAGCAAGTATAAGCCTTACCTTGAAGACCAGTATGGAATGAAATTAAAAGGAAAAAAGAAATAAATCTTTTAGATCAAAACATAAGACAAATGTAGAAAAAGGGTGACGACGTACTGTGCAAACTATCTATTTCGTATCATTTTATTCAGCGTCGTAAGAAAGGATGCTTCTTCAGTGAGAACGGGAACATTGGTGTCTGCCCCTCGACGCCTCCGGTGTCTATTGACTTTACTTTTCTTTATTTAGGATAGGAAAGGTTGCATTAATTGGGAACAGGTGGGGGTTGGGAGGGTGAGGATGTGAGAGTGAGGAAATGAAGGAAGGAAGGAAGGAAGACAGGAGGAGAGTTGACTGAGAGGGGTATGGATAATGGATGGTTGTGAGAGGAGACTACATGACCTGGAAGGGTTCGATGATGACAAGTTAATTTTGTTTTCTTTTCAGGTAATTGAGTGATGAGGTGTTTGTGGTCGTTGTTTGTTGTTTAGGATTAAGCTGGCTTTATGCCAGCACGGGCTCTTGCTCATAGAGCAGCCCGTAGGTCATTTGAATTTTTTGGATGTGGAAAGGTGATTTTTAAGGATATGAGGTGAGCCTTTATTTATGATTCTATGGGTTATGCACGTGAAATGGTATGATTTGAAAAGGAAAGGAAAGGTGAACAGGCAAGGTTACAAACCCCTTTAAACCCTAAGGTACCCATTAGTAGGAGATAAAGATCGATAGTAGCGAGTCCTGGCGAGTCAGAGATAGCCAGTAAGGAAAACGAAAAATTTATAGTCGTAGAAAAACGGAAAAAAAAGCACATTAATCTACGGAGTTCAAGTACCATATTTCACTTAACGACAATAGAGGTCGTTGTTGTTTTTGATTTAGCTGACCTTGTGTCAGCACGGGCTCTTGCTCACAGAGCAGCCCGTAAATTAGAGGTCTCACCAGAGCCTGACTGTATCTTCCAGACTGAGGTCACGGAATTTTCTCGACGGTTTTTTTCTTATTAAATTCCTTCTCTTGGCCTTCTGTGCCTTTAGAACCTTGTTATCAATTTTTTTCAGCTTAATTTATTTTTTTTCAGTTGTCTATTAGCACGGATTTGCCTTTTAATTCATTTATTTTGTTTAATTAACATAGTTTAATTTTGTGATAAAATTGGGGTTCACAGTTTTATTGCGCGTTTTCCCTGATGCCGTTTTCTCCGATGGTGAGCTGAACCTAAAAGGTCTGCTATGTCCTTTTATACTTTAGCTGGCCTTATGCCAGCACGGGCTCTTGCTCAGCTCATCGAGCAGCCCGTTTGACCGTCTGCCATTGTACAGTGATGCTCGATTCTCATGCGACATGATTCTTTTTGTATCGTCCAGATTCTCAGGCTCAACGTGACGTTGCCAAGTAGTGTTCGACTTTTTTCTTCATTTCTAATGTCACACATGTCGAAAAGTGTGCGAATTCACAACTGGCACTTTTTTCCGCATGGTTACATAATTATGATCCCTTTTATGCATTGGTGTAATTCGTAATCCGTGTGATTTGAACTGATTTTTTTTTTCCTAGTTTTACATAGCTGAGTTCGAAGTGGGTCGTGAATTGCTACTTTCAGGTGACTAGGCCTAGTTCCGGGCATAGCAAGGCTTACAATGCAGGGCCACTGTCTGTTATTTAGGCAAAGATGGAACCATTAGGACTGATAGCAGGACCTGTCCTTGCACCTGTGAAACAGACTTGCTAAATAAAAAGTAAGAAAGAAGGTCGCAAGCAACCAGAACTCACCCGTAAAATCACCACCTGGTTAATTAGGGAGACGACAGACAACCCCTTCTACCTCTACATCTACCCACAATCCTAACTCCACCTTGTTCACTTCAACCTTTTACCTCAAATCTGCTAATCATATTCCAACCGTGAAATTTAAGACTGAATTTGCGTAAGTGGGCGATCATAAGGAAGTGATATCACTCAAATTCATATTTCCACGGGCAACCAGTAATCAGTTCGATTCAGTCAAGCATTATTGTATAACAGAAATTCATGAGTTTTTTGGGGAATATATATATAATATATATATATATATATATATATATATATATATATATATATATATATATGATATATAATAAAAGAATCACCCGAGCATGACCAATAGGCCTAGTGCTCGATTCTTAAAACAGCCCTCTGGTTATTCTTGACTAGATAAAAAGGTCTTGAGAGAGAGAGAGAGAGAGAGAGAGAGAGAGAGAGAGAGAGAGAGAGAGAGAGAGAGAGAGAGCATAACAGGAGATACTCAAATTAAAATAATGCTCAACAAGCATATTCACACTCCGAATCGTATGGACAAGAATAGTCTCACTCATGCACTGAAAAAAAGGTGGAACCTACGAAAATACTTGTTTGATGCAACCCTGAACGCAATTCCACATGCAACAATTTGCAAAATTGAGGAATTCGATGAAATTATTAGCTAACAAGCTGGAAAATATATTCCCTTGATTCTTGAATAGGCCTAACCATGGAGCCAATGCTAAACGCGCACATAACTTGGATTTAGTTTTTTTTTTTTCTCACACCAACTTGAGTCTTATTTATATTTCATTTAATCAGATGCTAAGCTTCTTTGTGCTTTATCAAAAAAAATCATAACTTTCGATATAACGCTATAAAAGTAGAAAGTTAATTTACAAATCATATTAGGCCAATGCTTATGCACTCGGTTCCTGCTGCCACTCAATGGTGAACACTTGATATCACACATTGAGAGCCGCAGATGTTTCTATGGGGATTTTTATTTATTTATTTACTTATTTTTTTTGAGGGGGATTATTTTGTTTTTCTTTAAATAAACAGTTATTGAACTGGCATTGACCATTCACTGGGGAAATACCTTCTGGGGTTCTACAGTTAATTACTGATACTTATTATCAGATAAAGAGGATGACAATAATTGGAATAAAATATACTAACTGGCAACCCCACGAGGGTTTCTTAAAAATTTTAGTACGACCAATTATGAAATCTGTCGCTTCACTTCTGGAACTAACTGTGCAATTAACACCAAATCATCGTTTGGTGTGACCGAAACTTCCCTATGTTGTGCAAAACGTGAGATAAATGGAGAAATAAAACCCAACGTCCAGGTCCGGTGCATTTTTATGTACCTAACCGACCATAATCTGTGACGTCACACAACCCAGTCGAAGTGACAGTTGACTGATGTAGACATAGGGACAATTGCCTTTCTTACACTTTGGAATACGATTTTATAAATATTCCTCCATAGATTTGAGGGGTGAATGTGATTTTGGACGCATGAAAAATGGTAGATCATGTGAAAATCGATATTGGAGAAATCGAATAGGCGAAATGTTGCAAAAATCAGGTTTTTTTTTTTTTTTTTTTTTTTTTTTTTTTTTTTTTTTTTTTTTTTTTTTTTTTGTGTGAAACCTCCAGAGACTGAGGGTATCCTGAAGACTGAGGTCACGGGGTTTTCTCGACAGCTTTTAAGATTCCCTCTCTTGGCTTTGTGTGCATTTGGAATCTCGTCATCTATTTTTTAAAAGATAATTTCCTATAATGAGTTGTCCGTTGGGGCGAAGCTAGGCGCCTGTCAGTTCGTGTATTTTGTTAGATTAACATAGTTTCATTTGGAAGGTGTTCCTCAAGTCTATTCTTAAATAGGCTCCACTTTGGAGGGGTGCCGATCGTAAAAATATTTGCCAAAAATACACTAATCAAGACAGGCTAATGAAATTATCAGGCATTATTAACCCTATAATAACGTATATTCTCTGTGAGATTTATCATCCTACAGGGAAAATAAATGATTTTATGAAAAAAAATGTGAAATTCAGTGTCTCTTGTACAAGGGACACTGGTGGTCGGTGAGAAAACTACAGTCTTGAATAGAAATTCGGTCTGACAGAATGTTGGTATATCCACCTGGAACATGCACATAACGTATTATCAAAATAGAGCAGTAAATAAGCACGTAATAACAAAAAAAAGAGCAACAACTTCAGCGAAAGCATCGCAGATATATATGCAAATCGCAAATTTTATAGTTTATCTCTCAAAACTTGGTCTATGTCGTTTTCTACGTTTTCTAAGATTAGTTTCATCACAGAAAACAGCTTTAGGTTATCAGGGTATCTAAACTAATTTTTCAAGTTTCTTGTCCCAAGAAAAAATCGCTTTTTTTTTTCGCTTTTTTCTCTTTTTTTTTTTTTTTTTGTTTTTTTTTTTTTTTTTTTTTTTCGGGGGGGGAGGGGGGGGTGGATATTTCTTTGATTGTCCTAAATAATATAATTTTTAGAAGTTTTAGGGCCCCAGGGATGTCCAACCTGCGGCCCACTATCGACTCTCATTAAAAAAAAAAAAAAGTTTTTAAAAAAAAAAAAGTTTTTTTAGCAAATTTATCATAGTGAGTACCAACTTGAACTGATCGAGCTGCAAAGTCGGGAAGGTTTAAAAACTTTCCATAGAGAGCACACACTTCCTTTATTTTATAAGAAATTGCATTCTCTCAATGAATTCAATCAAATTATAAAATTATTTAGAAAATGATTATGTATGTGGGGAAGTACATACTCTTGCGAGCAGTTTTTTTTGCCAGCATGAAAACATTAAAACTGCAGAAAGAAATATGGTTGACTGACAGACATTTAGCAAACATTCTTAGAATTAAGAATACATCCTTCGATGCAAATATTGAAAACATTATGGCTGGAAGACAAAGTCAAAAGTCTCATTGAATTAATATTGGTTAAGTTAAATTAATGGGTTTATAATTTTAATGTATAGCTACATATAAAATTACAATATTTACAATGTTATAACAAAGTGTGTTCACATGGTTTTGTTTTATATTGTAATTTTTCATTAAATTCTGGAAGACAAAGTCAAAAGTCTCATTGAATTAATATTGGTTAATTAAATTTAATGGGTTATTTTCTATGTATAGCTACATATAAACATTACAATATTTACAATGTTGTAATAAAGTGTATTCACATGGTTTTGTTTTATATTGTCATTTTTCATTAAAATGTATTCAGATATTCTGGGGTTTTGCGGCCCAGTTAAATATTTAAGTTTGCAATGCGGCCCATTAAATTAAAAGGTTGGACATCCCTAATTAAGGCTATCAAGTGACATAATAACTACAAACTCTCAAAAGGTTTTGTCCCTAAATCGAGGTTTGAATTTTTTCTGATATTTCTTCCTAGCTATTATCTCATTTATCGGCGTGGCTTTCGCTGAAGTTGTTGCTCTTTTTTTTGTTAATACGTGCTTATTTACTGTTCTATTTTGATAATACTTTAAGTGCATGTTCCAGGTGGATATACCAACATGCCTACAGACCGAATTTCTATTCAAGAGCGTAGTTTTTTACCGATCACCAAATTTATCCCTTTGTAGTACGGGCACCGAATTTCACATTTTTTTTTTCATAAAATCATTTATTTTCCCTGTAGGATGATAAAACTCACAGAGAATATGCGTTATTATAGTGCTAATAATGCCTGATAATTTCATTAGCCTGTCTTGATTAGTGTATTTTTGGCAAATATTTTTACGATCGGCACCCCTCCAAAGAGGAGCCTACCCTTAACACTTTTGAGCTACATAATCTATGTTTACCAAACTTCCATTCTTTCCATATAACGAAATCTCTCGTATTCCACTGATACTACCTCTGAACACTGAAACACCAATAATGACCATTATAGAACACGTAGCTTTTTCTTTTCCTGTGGTAAAAATAATAAGAGTGAGAATGGTAGTATACAGTGATCAGTTCAAAGGTAGCAGCTATATATGTATATCGTATCTGAGTGAACGAGTTTCTGAAATATTATCGAAAAAAAAAAAAAGATAGGACCATTTGATTCCTCTCAGTCTACGCGCCTCGACATGCAGTGGGAAGCTGTTGTTGCTCTCATATGGCGATAT
>NC_061088.1:17171555-17186555 GCF_015104395.2 Macrobrachium nipponense | reverse complement strand
GTACACATTTGTCAAATAGATAATAAAAAATATCGTAGGTCGTATGAGGGTAAGATTATTGCACATGTACTACAATTGTCGTACATCTGGTACACTGAATTCAGCATTAGATGTTGTACAGAAAACTCGATAGTGTATTGGAATTTATTTTAATTTCAATCTTACTTATATTTAATAAAACAATTATTTAACAACCAAAAGCAACTGACATTAAAGAGTAAATCCACTAATAAAACTTTGTGACATTGCCGTACATTACTTTTTCCCTAGACATGGCCAAAGATACATAATAATGTAAAGCACTTATCACAAATGTTGACGTTGACGTTGACGTATTCCAAAATTGTCGTTGTCTTGGAGTTAAAACGTTCAGTTTTGTTCTGGGTTAATTTCCTATTACAATGTAGATGCCGGCCTTGCTAATGAGTAACTCTTACTGTAACTGTTCGTCGTGGCTGTGGTAACCTCCGAGGTAATTTACTTCTTACCTTTGACAGGTACATATTACGCACGCGCGAACTTAGTTAAGGCCTATTGGGCAATTACTAGTTTAAGTAATTTAATTCATAAGTTTAATTGTATTATTCATTTTACTTATCATTAACGCTAATAGTTACTATACTAAGTAGCATTAAGTTATTTACTTTTGATTTATTAAGAAAAATAGATAAAGCTTCGAGTGAAGCTAACGACCGAACGGCTATTCCCCACAGTCGGACACAAATACCAACCCTTTCTGATTTCTAACAAGTGCCGACGAAACTTCGGCACATTTTCTACTTGTTTTTATTACAAATGGTACACGAAATATGCTCCCAGAATGCGTATACTTTACTGTAAATAAATAATGCGTCACCAATCTTGATAATATAGGTGAGTTTAGGGAAAAGAGTAAATGTTTTATTAGGAGTAAATTTGGTCTCGGAATAAAGATACGATTTCGATGGATATTCGTCTCCGTCATTTAAGCTGCTCAGAAAATCGAGATAAAAAATATAAAAAATACGCCAAGGACGATATGACACTTATATTATTCGTTTTGTAACCGGATTGTTTACTGATACAAGTTAGCTTAGTAAACAGTTGCAAACAAAATAGGAACCGAAGTCGTTCCAAGGATTTCCTTTCATCTCAATGGTTGCCTTCCAAAAATATTAATTACTACGAGAGAGAGAGAGAGAGAGAGAGAGAGAGAGAGAGAGAGAGAGAGAGAGCTTAAAAGCAATCTCTTGACCTTAATTCGTTTAGCATACATATCAGCCATCACTGATTTGTCATATATTAACGAAATAGATAAGAGAAAATCAGTTTGAACTCAGATGCTGTTGTTGCTGTTGTTGTTGCTCTTGTTGTTGCTTTTCTTGCTGGGGGGTAGGAAAGCCTTATGGAAAAGACTGAAAAAATAAATAATGTACATGTTAAACAGTACAGAACCATTATTTCTTATAAGATATAGCGTATTTATTAAAATATTCGCTGGTGAAAGAACGCCCCATTTGACTGTAGATTGTAGCACGCGCCCGAGTAAGCTCGAGTTCGGATCATGCACTGTCTGCTTATCGGTTGATAAAATCTAAAAGGAACCCCAATTTAAGGTAAGGGACATATTAACTTCATGAGAGAATTTCTTAGGTCTAAAGCTCTTTCCAATACGATCGACACACACACACACACACACACACACATATATATATATATATATATATATATATATATATATATATATATATATATATATATACATATATATATATATATATTATATCTATATATATATATATTGTAATAATAAGGTTAATTTTCATTCGTGGCCTGTGAAGTAAATTTCATTCGGTTACTTTCAATTTGAATTTTTATTGACACAAAAAAAAGACTGGTTAAGGTTTTTCTCGCTCCCACTGAAGGTTGTTATTATTTAAAACAAACAAAATAAATGAATTAAAAGGCGAATCCGTGCTAATGGACAACTAAAAAAAAGGAAATTAAGCTGAGAAAAATTGATAACAAGGTTCTAAAGGCACAGAAGGCCAAGAGAAGGAATTCAATAAGAAAAAAACCGTCGAGAAAATTCCGTGACCTCAGTCTGGAAGATACAGTCAGGCTCTGGTGAGACCACAAACACCTCTTCACTCAATTACCTGAAAAGAAAACAAAATTAACTTGTCATCATCGAACCCTACCAGGTCAGGTAGTCTCCTCTCACAACCATCCATTATCCATACCCCTCTCAGTCAACTCTCACATCCTCACCCTCCCACCCCCCACCTTTTCCCAATTAATGCAACCTTTCCTATCCTAAATAAAGTCAAGTAAAGTAAATAGACACCGGAGGCGTCGAGGGGCAGACACCAGTGTTCCCGTTCTCACTGAAGAAGCATCCTTTCTTACGACGCTGAATAAAATGATACGAAATAGATCGTTTGCATAGTACGTCGTCACCCTTTTTCTACATTTGTCTTATGTTTTGATCTAAAAGATTTATTCCTTTTTTCATTTTAATTTCATTCCATAACTCGTCTTCAAGGTAAGGCTTATACTGCTGAAAAGGACTTCACTAACGTTAGAATTTCTAGAAGCACGTAGAATTGGACTTGCTTGTGCCGATGGGTGCTTTGAGAAAGCTACTATGCCCATGATAGAGGCATTGTCTAAAGAATATTGGGGCATAGGGAGGCAATGGCTAGACGTCATATTTGCAGAAATGATTGGTGTCTGTGCCAATAAATCGTTGCAGGATATTTATTACCTGCTGAGGATAGTTCAAGTACACAAATAGGTGATTGATTACGAAAGTTCTGTTTTACTTACCCATTTCTTAATTCTATTTCTCTTTCCCTTGTTTATTTTAACTTTACCTTTTTATTTATATTTTGTGCGTGGTCACATTATGAAGGAAGCAGCGCTGCCGACGGCCGTGACATCTCATAGGTATTCTCCCACAAAATCTTGTAGCCTCGTGTACATGGGATTTGGAATCTTAGAGCGTTGTGGAAGTTGTTTAACTATGAATATGTGAACTTTATAAAGTATGATCATCCAAATGTAGATATTGTTTCTTTCAATTATTATAGTAACGTGTTTAGGACTGTGTTTAATGTTGGTTTCATGCCTTCAGTTATTAATACCGTTCATTTATTGACAACAAATATAAAAGTGTTGTGAAAAACCTCAGCTGGATGAAACGCAACGTGAATTGGATGCGCATAATAAAGTTCTTGCAACACAATCTAGAGCCGCACTTGATAGCATCAGTATACTGTTCAGACGGTAATGATTTTATTGCGTATTTGCCTCTATCTATAACAAACATTGCCGACACCCACGCTGAGCACTAGTGTTGCTTATTATAAAAGAAGACTGTGGCCATACAACTTTCGTCTTTATAACGTAGAAAGACGTAAATCGACCATGACCTGTGGGACGACATAATGAGTTGCATTAACCGTGACCTCGATGCTAATCATGTCCACAAGCAGACAAAGATCATCCTTTTTTCTGAGAACTGTACTGTGATGTCAATAGCTAAGATATGCCCAAAGAAAGTTAATTAAACCGCAAAAATCGTGATAATCCAGCAAAATAACAAGCCGGCCCACTGTACTCATACCTTACATTTTATGCTATAGCTTAAGTATAACTTATAATAATGGTATAATGTTTGGATTTAAGGTATAGAGATAAATTTCCTTTAAAAAGGTGAAAACTAGATTAAAAACATTGGTGGGTTTAAACAATATTGACGTTTGAAAACCAGAAATGCGAATTTACCATATTAATATAATAGTATATATATATATATATATATATATATATATATATATATATATATTAGCTTGTTTATGTTTTTTTGGTGTTATGCATGACTTTTTTTTACGATTTATAATATTTATTCTTAAATGCTGTGATGTCGGTAATTGATAATGGCCAAAATAAGTATATTCATTATAATCAGGCAAAATAACAAGCAGGCACACTCTACTTAACCTTACATTTTATACTGTTGCTCAAGTATGACTTATAATGACGACGTAATTTTTGGATGTATGGTACACAGATAAATCTCCTGTAAACCTGCAAAGACTAGATTAAAATCGTAAGGTTGATTTCAAAGATATTGATGTTTCAAAACTTTAAATGAATTTTTCTCAGTTTGTAAAAATAAAACGGCACTTGCGCCCTTGCTCTACTGGGCACCTCAAAATTAGGACTGATGCTATACGTGAGGCATCGACACTTAATTAAACAGTTACAAACTACTTCCATAAGTATTATGTATAGGCTGTACAACCTTGTTAATTAACAGGACAGAGGGGTAATTTTAGAGTTGACAATAAGACACATCATACTAAAACCTCAGTTACAGGAAAATTAGGAAAACAATCTCAATGATAGACAACGCAAATTGAATGTCATTGTACGACAAAAGTGAGCGCTATATCGATGGTTATTTTTTATTTCATAATAATAAATTGCAGACCAAACGCAGTATTGCGGTCAATACGATCCATGCAATACTATAGTACTAATCACACTGCCCTAATCATACAATTAAAGAATTTAGTTGCTCTCTCTCTCTCTCTTTCTGAGAGAAAATGTCAGCTCTTCAGGTATCAGTTAAAGAGAGTCATTTCATAATTCTTTATTGCTGTTACCAAGTCAAATTGAGTTTTAAAACTCGGAAGTACTAAAATAATAATCTGTAGCCAGTTCAGTGATCATTAAATGTGAATCTAAAGCAAATTGTAGTTTTTTTTAATACTACCATTGCAATAGCTATTATTCTGTTAGAGTGTCCGTTTGCTATTTTCTTCCGTTGATGCAAGATTTCTGAATAATGTCATAGCATTAATGTAACATTAAGCAAAATTATTTACAGAATAAAGTTGGCAAATAATATAACCCTACTATTCACTATCAACAGCAAAATATCTCCCATACCGTCACACGCAAAAAAAAAAAAAACCAAAAAAATAAATAAATAAATAAAAAATGGGCTGGGTGCGGGGGCGGGGGCGGGGGCGGGGGGCCCATTCTCCGATTACCTCACACAATCTTTTTTCCCATTAGCGTCATCGACGGCAACCCTGTCACACACAGGAGCCATGATAAGGGTGTGGAATAATTTCTCCCTTACCTATTTTTTGAGTAAAGGTGGGCTTGCAAATTTGGATCAGTGAAAAGAAAAAAAAAAAAACTTTGTATTAAAAAACTATTGATTTGATATCGAACGATGTTTTAGCAACGAGAGGGTAATTGATAAAACTGTGATTGAGGAACAAGCGGTTAGTGAACGTAATTTATCTGCAAAAAAAAGAAAAAAAAAGCAAGGAATGATCAGACTTACAGCTCTTTTGGGGTGGGTACTAAATTCAACTTTGAAATAACGTGGTTTCACCAACGAAAATTACGAATAATACGCTATCTTTTATTAAAAATAATTGTTATTTTCTGTTTAACATGCGCATTAATAATTGTACAATTTCATATTCAAATAAATAAAACATGAATATCCTTTTCTAAAATTCCTGCATCTCTAATTCAATGCGAAATCCCTCGCAGACCTTTTGAGGCTCATCCATAGATAGGCCTTTCCTACGAACAACAGTGTAGTTTGTAGGCTTACTCCCCGAGTAAGCGAAAAGAATATATTTCTACCCTCGTCTGTAATTTTTCAACATAATTGAAAGAAATAGTACTGCGGATTTTTGAAGGTTTTCACTATTTTTTTAGAACTGTAGGCCTAAACTTCCATGTAAAACAAACGCACGCATAATGAGAGAAGAGAGAGAGAGAGAGAGAGAAAGAGTGAGAATCACATTAATAGTCACATTGGAAAAATTCACAATATTTCTTGGGGGTTATTACCTATATATGATATTACAGTCTTTTATGCTTATACGGTAGGTAATCCCCAACGGGTTTGTACTAAAAAGAAGCAAAGGTGGATACATATCTAGGGAATATCAATGAGACTTTTTTTTTCCTGTGACGTGACTGTTATCGATCTACCTGTGGCTGTTTCCGCTGGATAGTGGGGCTTTAGACAAGGTAGAGAATGTGTGGATGAAAAGTCATTCGTGTGCAGTACGTGACGTATTTTATGCCGATTTCTAATGAGCAAACAAACAATCCTGATTAAGAACAAACAAAATGTCCTGATTAAGAAACAAGGAAGTTCAACTGACAAAATACAGCAGACCTCGTCGTTCTCAAAAACCGCCCATTAGGCCCCGTCCACACGGTCGAGATTTGGTCGACGAACTTTGTCAGATGTGACGTCAGCAGCGGAGAAACAGCGAGAAAAGTCAGAACCTTGCTGCGGTTTCTCCGCTTCTGACGTCACATCGAACAAAGTTCGTCGAGCAAAGCTCGGCCGTGTGGACAGGGCCTAACTCTGCATTTGTGTTTTTCGGAATTAATACCCGGGTGGGAAGCTGTTGAAATAAAGTGTACTAAAATTCGGTTTAAGACGAACACTTCAGTTATCGAAATAAAGTAAATCAGTTAAAAAGTGGATAACACACAATCAGTTACAGTCTCTCCCCCATAAGCCCCCCCCCCCCCCTCCCAACCCCCCGAAAGCAGCTCCCACCCCCTCCCTGTATGGATCTTTAACTTCCAGATTTCGACGTGAATAACCCTGCCAAAATATACATTTCCATGGCTCTGTACTCGAGAAACAAAGGACAAAGAACAGTAGAGCGTCTCACCACCGCAAACGAAGGTTTGAAAAACATTAAGTATTGCGTATAACCTCAACAAAGGATTACTGTCGTTGCCAATTACAATGGCGATAGCGTAAGGATTTGGATTTTTTATTGGTTTGTCCACCTGTAACACAAGTAAGCCAACTTTTGACACTTCGATAATAGTTTAAAATCAATTAAATTTGACGTTGTTAAACAAGAAAGTCACCTATTTTACCACTACCGATAACTTCTGGCGTTCGCTTATGTAAAGGCCTGTCCACACGACCGGACTGATCGGCGGACCTCCTCTCTAACGGGCACACTTGACGGGCAAACCGTCAAATTGCCCGATGGGTCTTGTATCAAAATCACCATGAGTGGTGCCCGATCGCTTGACCTTCGACCCTGGCAGACGTACGTTAACCGTATACATTTCTTTTTACTTAGCCATTCTTTGCACCATATTCTCTTCTTCATCACACACAAAGCAATTGCCATGCTGCATAATATCTTCCTTTGCGGTAAGCACAATGTTTTATCGTACCGCACTGAACAAATTACTGGCATCGTCGAGCACACACACCTCTCCATCGCCTCATGCGTGTGGACAATATTCACGGGGAAGCCCGCCCAGAATTTGCCCGTCACCGCGGAGCACGCTGATCAGGCCTGCTCGTGTGGACAGGCCTTAAGGCGTCATGAAATGATCTAACTCGAACAGAAATCATAGCAAGATGCACAGAGTCATTTGTCAAAAGAAATTGATATGCTAATACTGCACGTATATCTACATGTCATCAGCAGTTAAATGTATTTTCTAGCATTTTCTAACTCGCCAACATGGATTAAATAGAAAAAAAGCTTGCCATACAAATATCACTAACCAGTAAAGAAGAATGCAGTCCATATTTTAAGGCCAACACATTCCGTTGCAGTTACATTGTGGAAACCGGCCCTGCCGGAGTTTATTGCCTTCCCAACATGAAGTTCAGCGCGATTAGAAAACTATGAACATCACGCCTCCGTTTGAATCCTAACAGCCTTATATATTGATTTCCCATGCCATCCACGTCCCCTTTAGTTTACCAGATTGCTCTGCTAAACCTTCCTTGAACAATTCATGAAAATATTGAATTCATACTAAAGTTGTCCTATTTGTTTCTATTGACACCCAGTTACGTATGGTAGTTATTTGGTCAGCTTATTGAATATTTTGTCTGAATCAACTACTTTGGAGGCCAAATTACAGGTGAATTTCCATTCTGTTAATACTACAAATTTCAAAAACTTATTAAAGTATTAGAGAAATTCAGCAATATACACATTCTTCCCCGAGTGAATAAAGTTCTGAATGAGAAGTTAATTAATTATTTACCATCAAGACCCTGAGAACTGGGCCATTTTCTTCATTTTAAGCGTCACCAATTCACCACAACTTTGTACTAGTTAACACCTTAACTTGGTCATTCAAAACTGTAGTCTTCCTACACAAAAATGATCCTGCGTAAGTTATACAGTGCAATGTTACTAGGTTTTTACCTCTAGGTCATTACCTTTAGGGATTCAAACTAGGATTTTGGCAAAATGACCTACGAAAGCCTTTTGTAGCTTTTTCAACTTGTGCTCATTGCTCAACTTAGTTGTTACTCCCCCAGGCAGCTCAGGATTAAAACCTGATAGACTTTCTCAAGCAATGGCTTTAAATCATGCCAATTAACTACACATTTCTATTCTAGCAATCTAAAATTTAGCTCCAACCCCTAAAGAAATTTAAACAGGATTAGCCGGTACTTAAAAATGCTATGGGCAGCAGTCAATAATGGGGAACAACTCCGATAACCCATGATCCGGAATGGCTTGATTGGTCTATCACCAACAAGACTTTGGTCTTCCAGGCAATGTTAAGCGCTTTCCCATAGAACCATGGGAGGGATTCCAGGATTGCATTTAATTCTAATGGCTAACTTTAATTTTTTTTTACTCAAATTTAAGAGAACAGAGTCTTTTTAACCACTTAAGACTTCACAGTTGAAAGCAAAGCAAAAAACAGTATCAAGGAATGCGCAGGTCTAGTGTTTTACAAATTCAATTTAGATTATTTTCTCCCTTTCATTTACCTCTTTATACTGCATTGCCTTAGAAAAAATTTCTTATATTTCAAAGCCTTATTGACACCTGAATGACCAGAGGTAACTGATTTTTGGCCTCAATAGTTTATTCAAGTTTGCATTGTTGGTGTTTGGTTAAAACTACCAAATTAATCTAAATTTAATATTTACACATTAGCAATAACCTCACATTAGCTAGTATTTCGACATTATTAACTTTCCAATAAATTGAAGACATTAGTTATACTTCGTTATCTCAAATTTATATTCATAGAAAGTTAAATCGATGGACGATTGTCTTTTGCATTGAGAGTTATATATTCTTGTGATAAAGAAAACATTCCAATAAACTATCACTTAATCTAGTAGGATTGTTGTTGGATCAAAAGGAAAGTCACTCAAATTTAGCGTAGACAAATCTTTATAAGCCTTTATTAATTAACAAACCCGGTCAGTTTCTCTAGGTATAAAACTTATGGGTAGCTTTAACTACCACCATTATTAATGGACTTTCAGGGTCCACTACTGACGATAACTACCACCACTCCATATTAATGGACTTACTGCGTCCACTACTGACGATAAATACTAGCTAATCCGTTCAATATCTTTGGTTATATCAATCAACTGTTGTCTGTCATGCTGCTCTGAACGCTGTTTGATGTTAAGACTATTCTTGCTCTTCATCCCAGCAAAACCTGTAATTAAAAGTCACAGGTCAAACATTCTTAATATTTATCAATGCTGTCTTCAAAGCCTAATAGAATAGGAATATCCTAACCTTTAAGAAAAAACTTTAATTACTTTACTTTATAAAACAAGATTAAGTAATCCTATCAATTATATTAACTATAAAAAATCTTAACACGCAGTCAAAGCTTCGAAATTAAATTTAAAGCTTAATATAAGATATAAAGATTTAATTGAAAATATTCTAAGGGGGAGGATTAGCTTGCAAGGTGTTAGTACAGGTTTTTTGAGTACACAAAAATAGGAACATCTTATCTGAAATAGGAACATCTGAAAAGTTATAGTTACGGATATAGTCCGGCCGAAGTGAAAGTTTGCAGAATTATTACTTTGACCAAAATGAAGTTGAAACCTTCCATTTATAGATCCTGGAACCTGAAAAGAAGACACTTGGATGTCTTATATGTCACAACTTAAAAATATCACTATTAATTCGTATTATCCAATTTTTACCTAAAAAAAAATACAAACAGTAATTCAATGGCCAGCTGCCTATAAAGAAAAAATTCTCTAGCCACTAGATCCAGTTTTGCCACCCAAAGAAAATTCAACTAATTCAATAATGGTCAAGTGGTACCAAAGCTAAAAACAAGTAGGAATTCAAAATAGCAATTCCTATCCAATTAATACTTAAAAAAGCTCCCAATTCAATATCCAACTACAAAACAAATTAGTTCACTAACAATTCAATATCATCCAGCTGCTAAGAAAAATATCCTAGAAACTATATAAACTACTACAAAGAAAAATAATTAGAAATTCAATATCCATTTACCACCAAGAATACGTTATCACCCAACTGCCACCGTGAGAATTTCACTAGCAATTCAATATCATCCACCTGCTATCAAGCCAAACAATAACAGGCAATATATCTCCACTTGCTACTAATGAAAATATCACTTATCAAATGAAACATCACCACTACCAAGAAAAATATCACTATACAAATATTAGCCACCTGCTACCAAGTAAAATGTTCAATAGTAATTAAAAGTTCACCTAGCTGCTGGTAAGTACAATATCAATGGCAATTAATAAGCCACCTGCTATTAAGATGAATATTACTAGTACTTCAATATTACACGATAGCTTTTTATAATATCACTAGCAATTCATTATCATCCAGCAGTTAATTATAACATCACTGGCAATTCAATATCCAGCTGTTAACTAAACCATCACTAGGTAAGTCTGTCATCATCAGTTGCGACCAAAATATTATATCTTATAACCAAACCTCATCCAGCTTAGCTGTTAAACACTAGCAACTCAATACTTCAAAAAATGAAACGTCCTCCAGGTGCTAGTAAATATTAAAACCAGACATTCAATATCTTCCAGCTGCTATTGAATACTAATAACTCAATATTACAGGTAATTAAATATCAACCAGCTGCTAATAAAGTTTCAATATTAGCAACCATCATCCAAAAAGTCCCTAAAAAAAAAAAAAAAAAAAAAAAAAAAAAAAAAAAAAAAAAAAGATAATTCAATATAACCCAGTTGTCACCCGAACTCTACCATTTACGAACCTTATCAACGACGCCGCCAGTGTCCCCGTCGATAAGCGACATCGAAATAGGAAAACAACGTCCAACACCCGCAGAAATTTTACTGCCTCACCAGAAAACAAAACTTACAAATTAGCCAATTCTCGCACTGTCTTCTTAACGAAATAATTTTCCTCAGGAACAAGGAGGAAAGGACCGAAAATATTCTCTGGCCTTTCTGTCGTTTGTTCAAACGACCGGTAGATGGCAATGATGACGACAATGCATTTTTAATTTTTTTAAATAAGAGAAGTTTACCATAGACGGATGATGAATTATCACAAAAGATACCAAAATCACAAATAGGAAGAGGATATTACACACACACACACACACACACACACACACACACACATATATATATATATATATAATATATATATATATATATATATATATATATTATACATATCATATATATATATATATATATATATATATATATATATATATATATTATATATATATCATTGAATAGAATGGCTTTTCACTGTTAACCAGCTTTTTTTAAATTGCTTTATATTTTCTAATTATTTTCTTTACTTCATTGTTCAGGTTACTAATGGACACATAATGGGGTTCTTCCTTCCATTACTCCAGTATTTTTACAAAAACGCGACAGCTGTTCGTCAACCTATACGTATTGACGTTATCAAGCGTACTGATACAAATATGAGCCTACATGCGTTTTGTGACGTCATGAGGACGGAAAAGGTAGTGCAAGAAGAAAGAGCAAACAAAGTGGAGTGAATTCTGTAATACTACTACCACAGAGACCCCCCCCAATGTTTGCTGTGCAACAAGTGGAAAGAGAAATAGAAAAGCATTCGAAAATAGTCAGTGCAAGGCATAGCAAAAAGCTTATGATAATAAACGGTGGACAGTGAGAAACGAAGAGAAAAAAGCCGGGTATATTAACCTATCAGGAATAGAGTTTGAATGAAACCACCAAAAAGCAGTTTACGCAATCTAGGCCTGAACAGCCAGTACATACGAAAACCACACCCTGAATCCAAGAGGAATTAATACAGAAGTATTAATCGATAAACTACTGCGACTGAAAGAAGAACGCAAAATCGAACTTAAACAAGAGTGCATCGCTGAATTACTGGGTGAGGCCAATAGAACACGTGGTAATTACTATAGTCGCATAGTCAGCCCACAGCTAAAGAAAGCGGCAAAAGAACTGAGTGAAAACGAAACCATAATAACAAGGTCTTTGGACCTTGCATAATAATACGCAAAGGAGATAAAAACCGCAGTGTAACGTCATAATGAATAGAGGTGATACGACACCAAAATGGATAATGTTACTAAGTGATAATAATAAAAGTTTCAGCCACTTAAAAAAGACCCAACAAATTACCTCAAAAGAAAATGATGAGACTAACAGAAAAAGCGAACAAAGAACAGAGAACAGTAATGCTTTCCAAAAATCATCGGAGACTTTGCACCCGGATACTGCTCCGGCACAGTCAAGATTCACAAACAGGGAAACCCACTACGGCCCATTATATCCCAAATTACATCCCCCATGTATAAAGTGGCTAAGAAATTGAACGAAATTATAACGCCGTACATTCCTTCAACGTTCTCACTATAATCATCGACGGAATTCACCGACCTACTGCAAGATACCGCACCCGACGAAGACATAGCATCCCTGGAGGTCGAAAGTTTATTTACTAACGTACCAGTGGGATGAAACAATACAAAACATCATGGAACAAGATATACCGCTCTGAGAAACACCATTACCGATACCCGAAAAAATCTTAAAAGAGATGCTGGAAGCATGTACAAAGGAAGCCCCATTCCTCTCACATAGGGGCGAAATATATCGGCAAAAGGACGGCGTAGCAATGGGTTTCCCCCTTGGGGTTCTTTTTGCAAACGCATACATGGCACACACAGAAGAGGTCACTTCTGAAGAACACCCAAAACCCAGAATCTATGGGAGATATATTGATGATATCTTTATCACAACAAAGGGCGAAAATGACATAGAAGAATTAGTAAATAAACTCCCAAGCAAATTCTACATTAAATTTTACGGTAGAAAAAGTGATGAGAAGATGCTCCCTTTCTTGACGTACTTGTGACCCAAAAGAACAAACAAATACAATACCACCGTATACACTAAAAAGACAGATGCTGGGAGATGCTTAAATGCTATAGGAGAATGCCTTGATGCATATAAACGATCTGTGGTAAATGCATACATAAAACGCGCCATAACACACTGTTCGACGTGGAAAGCGACTAACGAAGAAATCAACAGAGTTCAACAGCTGCTCACAAATAACGGCTACCCAGATGACATGATCCAGCAAGTTGTCAAAAAGAGATTAGAAGCTTTCCATAACCCTACCCCGTGGGACACACACAAGACAAAGACAAAAAATATAGTGATATACCATCAGATATCAATACAACAAACACCACGAAGACGAAAGGAAAGCCCTCCTTGGTATACTGCGAAGAGGAACCACCCCCCTAGCGCCATATAACAAAATAACAGCAAGAATTTACTGCAAACCAAACCTTACCGCCTCATTGGTAATGAAAAATAGTACGGCACCATCGACGGAGAAAGAAGTTGAATCTGATATAGTATACAAGGTTTTTGTCTGTGCTGACGAGCAATGTCAAGTCCCCCCAAAAATGCTATTGGACACACAACCACTACACTCAAACGTCGCATGCAGGCCCACAGAAACCAAGGAGCCATTCATCAGCACTTGTGGATACATAATAAAAAACCATCCTTACAAGACCGATCCTTGCCCTTGTGTAGGAGGCAGCCCTTCAACAGCGTGGAACAAAACCACCACACGCGGACAGGAGCGCAATACTGACATTCAGTGAATTAAACATATATGTAATTAATATATATTTATGTATAATGTGTATATAATAACTTACTTTCAACTTTGTATAATTTCTGTTGTTAACATATTTATTTATTTGTCTTATTTTATGTTTCACTATAGTCTTTTGTAAATACTTAAAACTAGGTATCTGGCAATTGTACTACCTTTCGTCCTCATGACGTCACAAAACGCATGTAGGCTCATATTGTATTATGGACGGGCTGCTCTGTGATCAAGAGCCCGTGCTGACACAAGGTCAGCTTAATCAAAACAACAAAAAAAACATATTTGTATCAGTACGCTTTGATAACGTCAATACGTATAGGTTGACGAAACAGCTGTCGCGTGTAAAAATACTAGAGTAAATGGAAGAACCCCATTATGTGTCCATTAGTAACCTGAACAATGAAGTAAAGAAAATAATTAGAAAATATGAAGCAATTTCAAAAAAGCTGGTTAACAGTGAAAAAGCCATTTCTATTCAATGAATGTTTGATCCGTGAAAAATTGTGCTTTAGAAGTATATATATATATATATATATATATATATATATATATATATATATATATATATATATACATAAATATATATATATATATATATATATATAATATATATATATATATATAGTCATGTCACATTTCCGTGATTCATATACATATATCGAGCTACAATGTCCTTTAATATCTAATTCGCTCTACCTCGGAATTAATATATTTTTATATATGCTTAACCGAAGGGGAATTTTTTTTTCTCGATAATAGACTTGCCTGGACCAGGGCGCGAACCCATGGTTCCTTTCAAATCCAGGAACGTCAGTGGTGTAGTAGGTAAAAGCTTCACTGACATGGTTCCTGGATTTGAAAGGATCAATGGGTTCGTGCCCTGGCCCAGCAAGTCTATTATCGAGAAAAAATTCCCCCTTCGGTTAAGCATATATGAAAATATATTAATTCCGAGGTAGAGCGAAATAAGATATTAAAGGACATTGTAGCTCGATATAATATATATATATATATATATATA
>NC_061088.1:17164055-17169055 GCF_015104395.2 Macrobrachium nipponense | reverse complement strand
GAACAATGAATTCTAAACAAGGATCCTAAGCAATTCAGCCTCTGAAACGTTCCAGACATCGGGGGAAGAAAATCCATTCAACTTTTGTTTTGTGTTTCTTAACAATCATGGAATAAAGGTTCCACCTCCTCCCGAAGGTTAATGGTGTGAAGATGGCGTTTGTTTTTTCTTCGTTGTTGTTCTTACGCATTTAGGCTTTTTTTTTTTTTTGAGGTTCTTACAAACAATTGTGGGGCTAGTGTGGGCTCAGGTCTCGCAGCAAAGACCGATAAAAATAATGAAAATAACCCTTTCTAATTGCATTGTTCTACGCTGATGATAACTGGAAAAAAACCACTCTGAAAAAAATTATGACTTCCAATAGTTTATTTTATTTTTTGTAGTGATTATGCAGATGATTTAAAAGGATCGTGTTTACGGGCTATTTACCAAATGTAAACCTTTATGGTAGCCATTTAAACGCATGCAGTGAATATATATATATATAATATATATATATATATATATATATATATATATATATAAGTATAGTCAAAGAAACTTAGTCCGATAACAGGAATTGAATTCAACTTCCAGGGAGTGAAATATCCAACCTGAAGCATTTTTGCTTGAAATAATTTCGTCCTTAAGGGAAAAACTCGGCATCAATAACAAAACACATTTTCGTGTCATACTTGAATGGTTAAGGTAAATCCTGACAGCCAATCTGCAATTAGATAATCTGGAGGAAAATGCCCCTGCCAGCAATCAACTTAACTACTTAGTATAAGAACAAGACAACGCCCTCGAGAACTGATAATACAACAGGACGACCACCGGATGTGGACAGTTTCCATTTTAACTGCTCTGTACAATTTACATTTTTACTTTGATTTCTTTGTAAACTTTGTAACTATTCTTACACAGCTGAAAGAATGACCTTGGTGAAGGTCGAAGCTTTGTTATATTTCATCACTTAAACTTTAAACTTGGTTTTACATTGAATTATTCTTAAACCATTTGGAAAAACACATCTTCAGGAGTACAGTTATGAAATGTCAAGAAAGAGAAAACACGTAGTGCTACGTTTTCAGTCGATAGTCAGTTTAAAGAATTTCCAAAGTTACCATAAATTAATTCTTTTATTGTACAGTGAAACTTTGAACGTTAGAAATAAGAGAAATAAATAAATAAATAAATAGAAGCCAAAAAAAAACGAAGGAATGGATAAAAGCAGAGCGAAATCAATTGAAGCTAAGAGGAATTGTCTACTGGATAGTCGCAAGGTAATGCTACTATACCATTTCAGAATGTTAATATTAACATGATGAATACGATATTCGGTCTAGGTTTGGTATCTGGAGATTGGATAATCCTCTAATATGCTAATGCGGCGGAATTATTAACTAGTTTTGTTCCGTATTACATGTGGGTTTTTGAGGGGGACGCTTATTGAGGCCAGTTCCGTATTGAATTTTGTGTTGTATCCAAGAAAAACAAATTTGCCGCGATATCAGAACAAAGAAAACTTGTTTCAATGAAACCATCGTTTTTCCAAAATGAATATTATCTCATTTTTCCTTCCACACTATAAAAAGCTGCGATATAAAATCAAGTAAACTTTGTAGAATACCGACCGACCAATCACTTATTTACAAAGGAAACTAATTTGAGTTGTGCAGCTAGTACGATTTATCATCGATTCTACAAAATATAAAAAAAATAAAAGTTCTGGTCGTTGAAAAAAATGATGTACCCGACATCGAACCTAAAAAAAAAAAAAAAAAAAAAAAAAAAAAAAAAAAAAAGTACCAGTCATCGAACCAAAAAAAATACAAAAAAGAAATTACGTACTGGTCAATGAATCTACAAAAAAATAAATAAATACTGGTCATGGAATCTACAAAAAAAAAAAAAAAAAAAAAAAAAAATCTACTGGTAACAAGGAACCAGTGTACCAGATGTACGACAATTATAGTACATGTGCGATAATCTTACCCTCATACGACCTACGATATTTTTTATTATCTATTTGACAAATGTGTACGTCATTTTGGTCCATATGTACGACATTTTAAATAAATTGTTGATTTTCTAATATACTGTATATTTTCTATTATTCTGTTCCGTTAAACGAGGGTATTTTTTGAACAGTTCGACTTGACCGAGTTACTTGTTTTGATCAGGACAAAGATTGCAGAGTTCTCTTTTCAAGGCATGCAGGGTGATTAAGGATCACTCCTTCCCCTTGTCAGGTTGCCAGCTCAAATCCATCAATAATATTATTGAGCTTTCTTTCTTGAAGGTTTAAAAAAAGTTACGTCCATCAACTGCTTTCTTTGTATGGAGGCTATCTTTCAATATAAAGTGATTGATAACTTTTAATTACATTTGAAGTACTGTAATTGAATTAGTTTGGTTCATGTTCTTGTTTTGATAACTGAAGAATATCGAATACCATATATTTATAAGCTATTCGGGTATGATTATAATGCTAATTTTTTTTATATTTCTCTACTTTACTTAAAATGTAGTCAAAGTTTTTTTCAATAATCTTGGAGATGAAGAATTTAGTGATGCAATTTTATGAAAAATAGTGTAATTATGTGATATTATTGTATCATAATCATATTGTTAACATTATTACCATTTTTTATATGATAACAAATGTACATATAAAAATTAGACATCTGTTTATACATAAAAATTTTGGGGGGTTTAAAAAATAACAATGCACAAGCTTTGCCAGTGATTGTACGCCATTTCGTAGTCTTATTGAGCAATAATTCATTTAAAGTATCTGGCAACGCTGGTGCCTGGGCAGTGGACGGTAGGGCGTTCAGTTGCTCACCAGATGTGGTGGATGAGGGTGCGTCCCCATGCCTACGGAAAGTGCTGCCAAATGCATGTTCCGTGGCTAAATTTAATCTTGAATAAAATAAAAAAATACTGAGGTTAGAGGACTCCAGTTTTTTAGATCTGAGGGCAGAGAGAGAAGTTCTTACGGACGG
Organism: Macrobrachium nipponense; assembly: GCF_015104395.2. Classification (NCBI taxonomy): domain Eukaryota; kingdom Metazoa; phylum Arthropoda; class Malacostraca; order Decapoda; family Palaemonidae; genus Macrobrachium; species Macrobrachium nipponense. Next base: position 17,166,065 of record NC_061088.1, on the reverse strand, counting down.
GACAGACAAAGGCGGCACAATAGCTTTCCTTTACAGAAAACAAAGGATGAAAACGTTTAAAAAATACGGCAGGCAGCAGCGAGGGCACTATGTAAGTTTTTAGTAAAAAACTAATGGATGACAGAATCCCCCAAATAAAACCCAATGTAGGGTTCTGATAATCTATATTTGCTGTATTTTTCGGTGATCCATTTTGATGTATTAAACTCCACCGGCCAGTCCTTCCAAACAACACGAATTTGTATTTTTTTTTTTTTTTTTTTTTTTTTTTTTTTTTTTTTTTAAATAAACAGCACGGGTAAAATTTCAATAGCATAAAATATGGAACAGACTCGAATCGTCAAAACAATCTCATGAATCGAAAACGAGGATATTGAAAAGTGCGGTGATATATATATATATAATATATATATATATATATATATATATATATATATACATATATATATATATATATGTTTACATTATACACACACACACACACTATATATATATATATATATATATATATATATATATATTAATATATATATATATATATATATAGTATATATATATATAGTACTCATATTTAATCCCTGTTTTCTTACTAGTGACTAAAGTAGCAAAACAGAATAGTTATAATAATAATAATAATAATAACAAAGACGTCAACGGAATCATAAGCAAAAACATCAACAAACTATGGAAATAATATTGTCAATAAAGTTGACATATTATTTTTGAGTATCTGAACCGCCAGTCTTAGAAATACCCATTGTTAACCATGTGTCGAGGACAGGTATTAAAAGACAAAAAACATCGTTAAATGTAAAGCAGCAATTACTAAATAAATTGTACATGGCAACTTGAAGAGCAGAGTGTACCCAACCCCCTCCACCAGTTACCCCGCCATGTATATACAACAAATACTGACCACTAGATGGGATTATGTTCTATAAACAATTTTAGGTGGGCTTGCTCTTTGAGAGTTAAGCACTGCAAAAATAGTAGGTTGCGGCCTGTAAGAAACCCAGCAACTGAAGAAAACGCTCCGCTCAGTAGCCATTCTTGTTTGATTGGTTTTCCCATATAAAGAATTTTTTATGTTATATTTAGCTACTATAGAGGGAAAATAATTGTAATTTCTATTATTTTTTTTCTCAAGAATTTTTAATTGTCTATTTTAATTTTCATAATGAAACAAATCATTCAAAACACATGAGACTGAAAATAACGAGAGAGAGAGAGAGAGAGAGAGAGGTGAGTGACGAAAGCAAAAATCTTCAGCAGATCCGAATCCCAGGTAAGCGATGATCATTGGATTGATTCGCATCATTCTTTCTGAGAAGAAGAATTTTAGTACATCTTATATACACCCGCTTACCTGGCACAGGGGACACGACTTGGGATTCGGATCTAATGAAGGTTTTGGTTTCGTCACTCATCACTTTCTCTCTCTCTCTCTCTCTCTCTTTATTTCTCACTATTCAGTCTCATGTGTCGAATGATTTGTTTCATTATCCACATTAAATAGAGAATTAAAACTTCTTGAGAAAAAACATAAAAAAAATTACGAGTATTTTTCAACCAAGGCTAAAATTTAGCATAAAAATTCATTGTGTTGGAAAAACAAATAAGCATGGCTAGTGACAGCGTTACAATTTCACTTCCAAAGCAAGATACTACAAAACTGCTGATATTCCATTTTTGAAGTGCTAAACTCAGAAAGAGCAAAAGCACCAATATTGCTACAATACAGAATACAATAGATCCACAGCACATGCATGTTTGATGTCTAGGTCCTTCCCTTACGACGCTCCTGATTGGCTGTTGATGAGCCAAATCACAGGTCTGGATACTCTCAGTCTCGCTCAAGAGTTTCCACATAGGCAGGATGTGTATTCCTACCTCTCCTTCAATATGATAACTTTCATGACACCTTAGTTTTAGCCTGCAGAAAAGGAGGGTTTCTGAATTTTATCACTGCACATCTTCAAGCATTACCTTTATTTATATATATGTTTGTGT
>NC_061088.1:17131789-17163555 GCF_015104395.2 Macrobrachium nipponense | reverse complement strand
TGTATGAGGTACAATCACTTAGGTAATGGTATCTGGTGAAAGCCTTTAAGTAAGTCCAAGCAGGTGAAAAATTTATTCTGACCTAACAGAGATAAGATATCGTCGGTATATGGCACTGGAAAACGATCGGGAATCGTTTCCTTGTTTTAAACGTTTGTCAGAAATCTACTCAAATACGCCAAGTCCGATTTTTTTTTTTTTTTTTGCATGACTTTAAGGGAAAAATTATATGGGCTATTTGATTTCCTAATGACTCCTATTACTAACATTTTTTCAACTTCGTCATTTATCTCTATTTTGAAATTTCATTGGGCGTCTATACAAAGGTACGTATATAGCTTTATGTTTGTCCTTAGACCGTATGCTGTGTTCAGTGACATCCATTTCCCCCAGAGATCACTCGCTAGTGGAGAAACATCCTGGTATTCAGATAAAAGATAAACAAAAATTCTGCTGAATCACCTCTGCTTGAATGACTTTACAGATATTACTTTAGATAGAGTATAAGAGAGATTCATCTACGACTGGTTGGGCATGATTAAAAGATTAACAACAATAAAAAATGCGATATTTATAACTTCCGTATCCACGATATGTATGGGTTTTGTAGATCACTAGATTTAACTTCTTGCTGCGAGTCAACCATGTCTAGGGCTTTGTTCGCGGAAATCGTTATATTTCAGAGTGTCGGGAAGGATTAAAATTTCAGATCCCTGCAAAGTCTTTTTTCACACTCTAAGACATTCAAGGGTGCATGCGTCTCGAGATTTTGCGTGCAAACTGCGACTGCGGTTGTGGGAGAATTCTGTTGGGTCGTTGAACAATATCACGATTTATGAGACAAATGATTGGTTCCTCGAATAAAAGTTATTATTTGATTAACTGTCTCTTTTTGTTCTAAACGGATTTTAATATTATAGGAGGTTTATAGAATTTCCTTTGATAAACACGCCTTATTTGGCAGGAAGTAAGATAATGTTTTGTATACCCATAGATGGATATCTTACAATTACACTAGATACAGATCAGTGATTTTTATAACTATAGAGGTATCTGTAAGCGCTCGCTTATCCGGACTACTGAATCTGCGTTATGCTATGACAATTAACTTGTTATTGCCAATTACTGAACCATACTCCGGACTTCTCAATAGGGAAGTTCGAACAACAAACGGTGAGTCCGTAAATACAGGATATTACGTGGACTAAAGGAATAAACAAGATATTCTAATTTTTACAGTGCATACAGTCGGGCTTAATCCACCGCTACTTATAATAATTTATTGTATTAAAATTATGAGAACCTGCTCTGATTACTTGATACGGTCGTGTGATTCATAGGAAAATTCCTTTTTAATTCAAAAAGGTATTGGCATGAATGATCCAACATCGCTTTTCCCCGCTCTGCTAGAGTCGCTTATTGTGTGGAATGTGCTTTGCTTTGAACACTTGGCAGATTTGACTGACCCTGGCCGTTTGACTAGATGACACAGTAACCAAGTTTGCTTAAACACGATTTGTTTGATTCTGATTTTTAGGGCTACTGTTTACCTATTTCTTTTTATTACCATCGGCAACGTATTGTGTGTTTTTAGCATTATGTTGCTGTTAGTTACATAGAAAGCAACGAACGTAAGAATGACTTGATCTATAAAGAATTGAGCGATTACTATTAAAACAAGTTATCTCTACTGCAATATTGTTATTAACTATATGTACTTGCTAAAATATGAAATAGTGAGAGATCCAGGTCAGCGCATTTAGACATTTTGTTGATTTGTTTATAGGAATGTTAAGTATGTTAACCTAATGAAAGTTTTTACAGACATGTTATTCATTGCAATCCAGCCGTATTTTTTTGAAGTTAAGTTGAGTCATTGAGGCTCGATTTTTTAAGCATGACTAAAGGCTGAAACTGCGATCGGGACCTTGCAAAGGAGCATTTATTGTCACGACCCGAAATGGTGTTACCTCTAATGTATCTAGATTTGTACGGGTGTTCCACTTGTTTTTGTGTGTTTTCTTATCACTACGGTGCCTAACTACCCTATCCATGCATCTGTATAAATACAGATGTCCACTGCGTAAACACATATTCAATGTTTTAATTTGATTTGTTACGTACAGAATTAATAATCACCCAAAATGATAAGATTAACACAGTATATGATTATAATAGTTCAGGGGAACTTCTGGAAACAGAAACTCAAAGATAAAAACTCGCAGTAGCGAAATCCCAATGATGTAGATAATTTCTGTAAAAAAGTAAGATTAGGAATGTCTCGTAACTTCACCCACAGGAATAACGAAAATTCGACCTGCAAAGGAAACACTCAGTTACTCCAAATGAATAAAAAGATTGTACTTAGCTTGATTTTGTGGGAAGTCACGGTGTTCCGATAACGATGTGCCCTTGGCCCTCCTTCTCTGTTTAGCGGATGACCTGGTTTTGGCTTGAGTTTCCCCGTGCGCATTGTTTATTTGTCCTTTGAAGAACCAATGCTGAAGATGCGTTCGGTTTGTTTCTTGAAGTTATGCACTGTTGAAATCGCTCACTAAACGATGATACTAAGTTGCTTGAAGAATCTCTTGCTTTCGTCGTCGTTGACTTCTGATATGATACATTATTCGTTATTCTTCCGAAGACGTTGAAGAGTTCTTGTTGTTTTCTGAAGTCGCTGCCACCAGTGAAAGGGCTGTTGCCTTGTATAATAAGGCGCCCTATGAGGTTATGTTAGACTTGCGATAATCTTACGTTAAGTCAGTTGGGTATGCACTTCCATACTCATTGGAGTGTCTTGGGGTTTGATGATAACTCACGAAGTCGGTATCTTCTTTGTTTATGACGACGATGTGTTAAACTCATGATGATAGTTATAACTTCATTCGATCTCTTTCTGATGTGAGGTTCTAGTAGAAAACACTGAGTACAAAAAATAGTTCTATTCTCTGAGATTACATGATGAAGATCAGAGGAAATTTGTACAGGTCTGCCAATGATGATGGCTAATTCAAATCTGACTACAATCTCGTTTACAAATCGTAAAGGAAGCAGACAGTAGCTCGAACAAACGAACATACATACAGATGACATAGATTACAAATCATGTAGGCCGTTTGAATTATAGGTCGCGGTAGTTGTCTCAAGCAGGAAGCTTGGACTAATGTTTTCAAAACAAATGAAGGACCACAGGTGACGGCACGTCATCTTAGCCTACTTTATTGTATACGTCATCTTAGCATACTTTATCATCTCTGGTCTGATCACATTCCTGCAAGCAATCTGGTTGACCTCTTGGGTCACTGGTTTTAATTAATCATAGTTTTAGTTTTTTATATATATGGAATAACATTCCATATTTTTATTATGTAACACTTACAGATACATACCGGCTTAAAATCCTTCGGGATCATCACTATCTAGGAAAGATTCAAAGAAAATTTCTGAAACAACAGGAGCCCGAATGAGGGCAATGAAAGCTCTAAGGGGCTACCGATGTCACGACAGTATGCCTACCAACACCACTGACCAGATTGCTTCAACATCCTTTGACTACGTTCCAGAGTGACTGGTTCAGATTGCCATCAACACGATAGATTGGTTGTCTAGTTGTAAAGTTACTTGGTAACCTAAACTAACTAATATGCAGTCATTAACATTCAGTCTTACATCAACCCCAGAGAAAACATAATAATGATAAAAAAGCGTTTGTATGTGTGTATATTCTTGTTCATACATAAGTATATATCGGATGTGCATTTGCAAAAACGCAATAAAAATGTGTTACTTCTTTCTTTACATTGTTTTTGGCAATATCTCCCTTTTCCTGTTCCTAGATTTTAAAAAATAAATAAAACGCGTACTTTGAGCCGTCATTTTTTCTTCCACATCTCCATTAAGGAGCCTTTTATAGCCCTTCTTGTGACAGCACAAGCACCCCCTAACGACTCCATTCCAAGAGGAAACACCCTCTCGTCCTCCCCTCACAAGTGTACTCGTCATTCCCCCTTCAATTTCTCCTCCAGAACTCAACGCTAATCTCAGAGCTGAATGTGGGTTGATTTATGAAACGGCAGAGGCTTATCTAAAGCCCTCCGAATTAAGAGTTGAAAATTTTCCTCGGTATATCCCTTCCTTTCTTTGTCTCTGGTTATTTATTTTATTGATATTGTACTTTATTGATACGTAATATTTGTGAGAATAAACAGGATTCGATCGAAACTGTTACCTAGACCGTTCAAGGGAATGGAGGCGCGATTTCTATACATTCCTGTATAGGTCTGAGGGCAGAAAAAAAAAACTTTGAAAAATATTAAGCTTTTCATCTTACAAAACTTACAAAAGAAAAATGTTCCGGATAACAGTCTTAGAAATAACTGTAATTTTGAGAATACTTTCAATTTAGAAAATACAGTGTTTATCTCGGACGCTAATTTATTAAGAGCTTAGGATTTTGATTAATTAAAAAATAAAAAAACAAGAAATTCACTGCTCAACAGCATTCCCGAAAAAAAATATTATGAAAATAATATATCGCCGTCAACATTAACGTTTGGTTATCCCGTTTCTTACGATGCCAGAACCAGCTTTGCCAAGGATTTTAGAAGGATTCATCAAATCGTAATGCTCCCGAAAAGGACATAAGTCCTAGTAAGGTCCTGCTTGACATAAATGAATGGAGGATATCTCTCACTGCCGACAGCAGTAGTCCTTCCCTAATCCAGGTATATTATTCCATTCCCGAGAGAGTTCTCTCCCTCTCTCTCCCATTCAATCGTGATTATGGGTTCGTTTCCCGCTGCCGGACGTCATGATTTCTTTTATATATCTTTGAAGTTGGATCTCGAGGTTTTGTAGTAACAAGCTTACTAAAATCTGGCCCCTGTGCCAGTCAGTATTTTGCGCATGGTGAACACTGGAGGACTACATTTACTAAAGTAACACGTCTCCTCCAAGTTGCATCCGCATTTGAATACCTTCGAACGAATGTTTTAGTACCTCTTCCTCGTGCGTGTTTCACTTCCAGGACTTCCTGGCTGGCATAAACGAGGCCGCGACAAAGGGTGGATATGCGGAAGTTCGATTTCTCACGGCAGGGGCTGAGTTCAGCACTTTTTCTGAAAGGTTTAGCAGTAGCGATTCATCGGCCGTGACCACAAAGAGGCGCTGAGCGTAAATCGCAGGCGAGTCTGAGAATCAATGAGGTCCTGGTTAGTTTATTTTTGAAAACAGTATACAATAAAGTAACGCCTCATTGGTTTCATCGTCTTAGCGATGCAGAACAGACGTCTACGCTTTTTAGATTGTTTCTTTTGATCGCTCTCAGTCAACTGGTTCGTCAGTTATAGTTTCTGTGTGTACCACTTACTTTGGTATAGTCTGTTTCATTAAACCTCGACTACTCATATTAAGCATCATTGAGTGGGTGGGGATACCGCATATAGCTGCTCGCTGCTGATACCTTATAGACCAGTGACCCTCTTTGGGGACGTGGGCGTGGGGCTGCAGCCTCATTCCAAAACTTCTATGTGTAGAGTGGATGAGTAGCTACTTCTGGAGTCTCATGGACTGTCAGACAGACAAGTCGTTAAGCGGACGACTCTTGACATTGATTTTCTTGCTTGCTTCTCAACAGCTGTTTGTCCAAGTACACAACGCCGTGCATATATGGTGGTTTATCTTTACGTGCATGTCCTTTTCAACTTCACCTTTTCATACTTCCCTTACATATAACTTCTCCCTTTTGTTAAAACAGGGTGATCAATTGGTGGCTTCCTTAGCCATTTTACGTCCTTATATTCATCCGACTTGTGTACATACCATTATTATCATTATAAAAAATAATGGCAGAATTCACAGAATTGATTTTGTACAAAATTCTTTCAATTCTCCTTATGCTTTGTACGGATTGACCCCTGACGGTTACGACCTGTTCGCGACCTACGAGATACACCTAAATACCTGTTGTAGACCCTGATACCCCGTCGCCTTTGATAACACCAGCCCGAAATTCCGTTGACGACCTACAGCACGATGAATATTGGACAGCTGCTTAGTAATACCAACGTGCCAGAAAGACAAATCATAAGGAGAATTGAAAAAATTTTGTACAAAATCAATTCTGTGAATTCTGCCATTATTTTTACTAAAATTTGTTTGAAAGAAGGTCTGTTTATATCATCATTATCGTTATGTCTCATAAAGGCCAAAAACAACGAGAAAATAAACGCGCTAAAACTTTTTGCTGATAAGTAGAAATCAGGTCCGCGGCGTTTCGCTCTACTGACCCAAGGTGAAAACTGACCATAAATTTGCAGTTCCTCGTTGGACGAGTGGTTTTCGCGCTCGGCTACCAATCCGGTGGTGCGAAGTTCCATTCTCGGCTCGGCCAACGCGGAACTAAATCAGAAGAATTTATTTCTGGTGATAAAAATTCTTTTCTCGATAGAATGTGGCTCGGATCCCACAACAAACTGTAGGTCCCGTTGCTAGGTGACCAATTGGTTCTTAGCCACGTGAAAAATATCTAATCCTTCTCGCCAGTCCTAGGAGAGCTGTTAGTCAGCTCAGTGTCTGGTAAAACTAAGATATACTTTAACCATAAATTTTCGAAGTACAAACGGGAATATGAAACGGGATCCAGGTCAAGCCAAAGTTATATATAGCGGGTTCACTTAAGGTAGAGTCTTCGATGAGTCCTATGCTTACGAGACGCTTGTTTGGCGGCCGCTGATTGGCTGCTACCAGGAGGTATGCAGCTCCCAACCAATCAGCGGCCGCCAAACAAATGTCTCGTAAGCAAAGAGTTCGCCCAAGAATCTACCTTAAGTGAACCAGCTATAGTAAATATGACGAAGCACCGCCTGAAGTTGGAGTGAAACTCCTCCGGGAATAGTTGGAATTCCTAACTGGAACCGAATTTTCACTGGAATTCCTTCCGAAGTTAGACGAGCTGATCCGACTTGACTGTGATCAGCTTCAGTTATGGAAGAATATTTTTATTATAATATTTGAATAAATATATAATAAATATATGTGGCAGTTTGAAAATCATGAATAATTTAAACGGATTGTTTTAGCATATTCAGACTATCACTATTAATGTGAGTCTTTCATCCACAGGAGACAGAATTACATAAATATTACAAAAAATCAGTTGAATCGTCTTTCGAAGTGAGGAGATTTGTTTGTGTGTTTGTATGGCGTTTTTACGTTGCATGGAACCAGTGGTTATTCAGCAACGGGACCAACGGCTTTACGTGACTTCCGAACCACGTCGAGAGTGAACTTCTATCACCAGAAATACACATCTCTCACACCTCAATAGAATACCCGAGAATTGAACTCGCGGCCACCGAAGTGGCAGGCCAAGACCAAACTGATCACGTCACTGGGGCGCTTCGAAGTAAGGAGAGACAAAGTAATGGTGCGTAGGATTGCCATCAAGCGTCATATAAATTTACAAGCAGTCTCTCGTACATGATATTACCAAGTGAATAACTATCGATGCGAGACTTATCGTGCACAGTTACAAAGACATAGACTAACCACAATATGAAAAATTAACTAATAGCAACAACTAGGCTCATAAATTGCAACTGCAAGGAGAGAACTAAGTATGACAGAAACTGTTCTTTCGAGAACAATGTGACCTCTGATAAATTGTCAACACGAAGGTTGTGATAAACGTCTGGAAACTATTGAATATTAAATGCATTTTCACGTAGTTCATCTATATATATATATATATGATATATATCTATATATATATATATATATATTATATATATATATATATCTATATATATATATCCTATATATAATCCACAGGTGAAAAATAAGAGGCGGCGTGTAGGTCCTGACCGGTTTCAACTCTATTTCCAAGCCCATTGACGAAGGTGTAGTATATATATTTGTGATTTCTAATACTATGTATCAGTACGTCGTCAATGGATTGGAAATAAAGTCGAAATCATTCAGGACCTACACCCTGCCTCTTATTTTTCACCTGTGGATTAGTGTGATAAATAAGTCAGGTATCAAAGTGATTATAATCATATATTATATATATAATATCTAATATTATATATTATATCTAATATATATATACTTTATATATATTATAGCTAATTGATATATATAATATTATATATAATATATATATATATATATATATATATAATATGAAAAATAGTAAAGAATCTAATGATCATATTTTTTACTAGGTAAGAGGCTACTGTGCTGTTACAAAATGATCAAGATCGAGGTGGGTTGATGCCGACTCCAAACAATGATACTCGAGCGCGACAGGGATTTGTAGGGTGAGAGGAGGCGTTAAACTTATACCTCTCGTGATAGCCTTGTGGGTAAAGAGCTTCACTGTAGGTCTTGAATTCTTGGTTCCATGGTTCGCGCTCATGAGCCGACGAATTTCTTATCAACCAAAATATTCCCCTTCGGCTAACCTATATGAAAATATGTTAATTCCGAGGTAGAGCGAATTAGATATTAAAGGATATTTGTAGCGTAATGTCTATATATGAATCACGGCGATGTGATAACACTCATACACATTACCTTTGAAAAGTGGTGTCACCACCACTTATATACTACAACGTCGCACTTATCTTTTACCCAGCCTCAACTTACCCCCTTCTTAATCTTAATGTAATTATGACGCTAACTAATGCCGTCCCAAAAGACCAATTGGATCCTACAAGCCTTTAATAATAACTTCATTAGTTGCTGTGACTACAGAATACAGAACTGACCTAGTCAATAGCAGATGTTATGACCCGAGTTACGCAACGAATCCCCTCATTATGTAACGTTTCCTAATGTTGAACTCGTTTTCATTCATCGGTATATATATATATATATATATATATATATATATATATATATATATATATATATATATATATATATAGTGTGTGTGTGTGTATGTATATATATATTTTTTATATATTTATATATTTATATATATATATATATATTATATATATATATATATATATATATATCATATGTGTGTGCGTGTGTGTATGTATATATATATTTTTTATATATATTTATATTATTTATATATATTATATACTATATATATATATTATATTTATATATATATATGTATATATATATATATTTATTTATATATATATATATATATATATATATATATATATATATATATATATATATAGAGAGAGAGAGAGAGAGGAGAGAGAGAGAGAGAGAGAGAGCAGCTTACTAGAGGTACAGAGATCCATTTTTGCTAAATAAACTGTACTTCAATATACTATAACATACTTATATACATACCCCATTGGTAAGAGCAAGACAAGTCTTGCCGACCCATGAAAGACAGGACGATTAATTTTTGACATTTAGGTATCAAGTCAAGAAGTCAGCACTAAGAGAGAGAGAGAGAGAGAGAGAGAGAGAGAGAGAGAGAGAGAGAGAGAGAGAGAGAGAGAGAGAGAGAATCACTTTACCACAGCAGATATCACGAAGATGCTACGGAATAGATCATGGTTATTCGATAGACATGTTTCAGAAATGAGGTAGAAAGGGAAACCCCTTCAATCAAATATTTAGCCTTTGGAACCTGGTGCCAACTTCCTTGGGTCACAATGAGGCCCTGAGTAGCTTATCAGTGGAGACAAGGGTTAGGTACAGTGAATGAATATTCTGTTAAATCTACCATTCGACTTTTGGACATCACGGATTAAATATGAATGATTCAATTCTTGTTATTGAAGACATAAATGTCTAAATTTGTACCACTCCCTCCTCGACACCTAAAGTACCATCTTCACCTTCATTATAAAGCTTAACGACTTGTTTGCCTGACAACCCATGAGAATCCAGGAGTGGCTACGCATCCACTCTATGCATTGAAGTTTTGGAATGAGGCTGCAGCCCCACGCCCACGTCCCCAAAGAGGGTCACTGGTCTACAAGCTATCAGCAGCGAGCAGCTATAGGTGGACCCCACCCCACCCAAATACTAACAGACTCAATGATGCTTTAATATGAGTGGTCGAGGTTTATGAAACAGACTTTACCAAAATAAGTGATGCAGACAAAACTGACGAAACCAGTTAACTGAGAGCGATCAAAAGAAAAAATTTAGAAAGCATTGATGTCTGTTCTGCGTCGCTAACACGATGAGACCAATGAGAAGTCACTCTATTGTATGCTGTCTTCAAAATTGAACTAACCAGGACCTCATTGATTCTCAGACTCGCCTGCGATTTACGTTCAGCGCCTTTTTGTGGTCACGGCCGATGAAGCACTGCTGCTAAACCTTTCAGAAAAAAGTGCTGAGCTTAGCCCTGCCGTGAGAAAGCCAACTTCCGCATCATCCACCCTTTGTCGCGGCCTCGTGTATGCCAGCCAGGAAGTCCCGGATGTGAAACATGCACGAGGAGGTACTAAAACATTCGAGTGAAGGTATTCAATTGTGGATGCAGCATGGCGGGGGAGGCGAGGTGTTACCTTTGTCAACGTAATGAAGTATGGACGTCAAGGTAATGAAAACTACATGTGGGAGGGCAGCGACACATGCATGTTGGAGTAGTTGAAGATTTATGAGAAAATATTGAAACATGCAATATGGAGATAATTGCGAAGTCCTGTGTCTGTAATGTATGTAACGGTACTATGAAAATGCAAGTTTAGGAATAAAATAGGTACGCCCACAGGTACTGAAATAATTGTCATTAAATATCGAACAGAAATTAGAAGGTAATAAAATATGGTGTGAAATCAACAAATGATCTATACCAAATAATAAAACATGTATGTGAACAAAATAAAATAATATGACACGCAGGAGGTTTTACAATAATTTTCATACGGGGATAAAAATATGTGACGATAATAAGGAATGTTCATATTAAAACATGCATATGGAGGCAGCACGTCCGCAAAGAAAGGCGAAATACAGTACTTGTCGAAAAGTATTTATATGAACGTTGCCATGAATGTGTATGCACGCAAGCCGGTCCCAAGACCTTGTTAACAGAAAGATTGAAACTGAGGATTGAACAAGCATTTAAAAAAAAAAATAAAAAAAAAAATAATAATAAATAAATAAAAATAAATAAAACAAAAAAACCATTGATAGTAGAAGACTGAACTGAGGATTAATCAAACCACAAAAAAGGAAGCAAAAATTTATAACAGAAGACTGAACTGAGGATTAAGCTTCTACCTCAAAACAAAACAAAAATAAAATAAAATAAAATAAAAAAAAGGAATAAAAACACTAACAAACTTTAGCTGGCGGGTACAAGCGGCAATTTATTCCAATGAGACTCGGAAGCCAAAAGAGAATGAAAGTGAATAAGTAAGAAAAACCATTAATATGGTCAACAAGTAAATTAAGATAAGCATTTTACCTCCATTTCTGGGAGTCCGGTGCCATTCCGTCTGGCACATTTCAATGAAAAGAAAAAAAAGTTGGGTGTGTCGCAAGTCGAGAATTAATATTTCTTATTTGTAAATAAGAGGTGGTACTACTGAGGTACAGTTGCGTGGAAAATAGATTAATGCATGCTACAGACATATAGATGGATAGAAAGATGGATAAAGATCAAGTACTGACGTTCAGCCATGGCATAAAAACTGATCAAATGTTTGAGGGTATTTTATGATAGTTTCACTTCACTTCCATGGTATGAAGATTCCCTTGTCTAGATTTTTCTCATCACAAGTCAGGGGTTCTCTCTCTCTCTCTCTCTCTCTCTCTTTTCCCCACCCAATCTTCGACACACAAACAGGTGACTAACGTCTAGTTACCTTAATGTTCACTTCTTAGGTGCCTAGAGGCTAAATGAGATTTTAGGAAACAATCTGCTTTGTTCCTTCCTTCCTCGTCATCCGAAAATCAATTAACTGACCCTCGGTTGGTGAGCTCAGAGCGCTTACCGCTGCGCTGAGAGAGAGAGAGAGAGAGAGAGAGAGAGAGAGAGAGGACGAGAGAGAGAGAGAGGGGGGTTAAGATCCTTATTGCTCCAAATATCTTTGGCACGAGCCATGTTAATAACAACTCAAATACGTAATCCCGAGAGAGAGAGAGAGAGAGAGAGAGAGAGAGGAGAGAGAGAGACTCGAGATCTTATTACTGCTTCAATGTCCTGGCACGAACCATATGACCAATCAAATAAGAAATCCCGAGGCGAACGTACGCACGCACAATTTCGCGCGCGCACACGCACACATACAGAGAGAGCGAGAGAGAGAGAGAGAGAGAGAGAGAGCGAGCCAAGACATGAAATCTATACAGCTGCTCCATCAACCATCCTAACATTCCTTACTCAATTAGTCCCCAAGTGGAGACCTCTCCGCTGAAGGGGAACAGCTTCCTCCTCATTAGCTCTTCCTGTTTCCATCCTGACCATTTAGAGGTGACATTTGACCACTTTGCAACAAGGTCAGTGACCTCCACCAAACCCCCAGTCTTTATTCTCCCTAGGTCATCATCCTATTTCTCAGGTAACATTTCTCCGGTAGGTGTCAACTTTATGGTCTTCAATAAGAACATGAATTTTTATTATTATTATTATTATTATTATTATTATTATATTATTATGAAACCTGTTCATATGTAACAAGCCCACAGGGGACACTGACTTGAAAGAATAAGGTGTTCAAAAATTGAAAAAGAAACCCACAAAATCACTGTGTATAACGTGTTTATTTATGAGGATTTACACTTTACTTCACTCCGCACTCACAATGTGAATACACATAAATAAACACGTTATTTATGTGTATTCACACTGATTTTGTGAGTTTTCTAAAACTGATTTTGTGAGTTTCTTTTTCAATCTTAAGAAGAAAATGAAAACCGAAAGAAGTTTTGTTTGGTTCCAATATGGGTGTACATGAGGAAGAAGTAAGAAGAGGTAAAGGGAAATACAGAAGGAAGAAAACCACACTAATTAAAAAGGAAAAAAAATAAATAAATTAACAAAATAGATAAAAATATATTAAAACGCAAGCAGAATACATTATCTATTTTTTTCCTTTTACCTGTGTTATCCATTGTAAGTCATACTTTTCATATTTATATTCCGTTATTGTAAAATACTCACTTTTATTGATTCAACACAGCCATTGAATATACTATTTTTCCTTCCTTTCTTACAATGTGCAGTAGTTACAAAAAGTTCGCGGTTGACTCTTTAATCAAAAATTTCATTGATATAAAATTACAGGTGAGAATTCTGATTCATATTTCTTCGTTCTCTGAATAAATGGCTTAGGACTTCATCTTAAGCTGATATAAAACTTAACGTGAATTTCGGAATCTATAAATCTGAAATATCTAAATCCCAAAAGGCTCCAACTCCCACCCTCCCCCCTCCCCACACCAAAAATAGAAGAAAAAAAACGATGATAGTTTAACACCAGAACCTATGATAAAGTACTGGAAGTTTCTATTTATCTAATATATATATATATATATCATATATATATATATATATATATATATATATATATATATATATTATAGACATCGAAGAAGAAGAAAGACACGTGCTCCCAGAAATAAAGAAAAATAAGAAAGACTTCAACGACATATAATAAAACCACACACCTCAAGATCCCTGACATTATCTGAGCTCTAAAACAGAGCTATGGTATTACCAACGAAAATAGAAACAGAAGTAATCCGTATTGGACACCCTATTCATATGGAACAAGTGAACCAAAGGGACCACTGACTTGAAATTCAAGCTCCCAAAGCCTATTATTATTATTATTATTATTATTGTTATTATTATTATTATTATTATTATTATTATTATTCTTAGAAGATGAACCCTACTCATATGGAACAAGCCAACCAAACGGGCCACTGACGTGAAATACAAGCTTCCAAAAAATATCATTATTATTATTATCATTATTATTATTATTTATTATTAATTTATTATTACTATTCAGAAGATGAACCCTCCAATTCATATGGAACAAAGGGCCACCAAAGGGGTACTGACTTGAAAGTCCCCAAAATGAATTTATTCACAGACGACACAGAAAAGTGCAGAAGTTGTTGTAAATAAGAGTGATCTATTGTTTGGTTTAGGGATTATATATGAGCTCCGGTGGATGAGAAAAAATATTAAATAATTAAGAAGCTTTGGATTTCGAGTTACGGAGAGATTAGGCGTAAGGCGAAGGGGACCTTAAAGATAGAGGCGCACTTTGGTGGTAAACACCATTTTCCTTGGGTTCTCTCTCTCTCTCTGACAGATTTGGAATTTTAACATACACACAAACACACACACACACGCACATACACACTGATATATATATATATATATATATATATATATATATATATATATATATATATATATACATATATATCATATATATATATATGATATAAATAAAATATACATATACATACATACAATAATATATACATATAGTATATATATTATATATATATATACATATATATATATATATATATATATATATATATATATATATATATATATAATATATATATATATATTATATATATCTATATATATATATATATATGTATATATATATAAAATATACCTGTATAATATTTTTTTTTTTTATATATTTTATTATATTTTTTTAGTGTGTGTGTGTGTGTGTTGTGTGTGCGTGTGCGTGCCGTGTGTGTGTGTTTCCGCTTGTGTATGGTTACATATATTTATATCTAAATATACTGTATTATATATATATATAGTATAATATATATAT
Source organism: Macrobrachium nipponense (assembly GCF_015104395.2). Taxonomy (NCBI): domain Eukaryota; kingdom Metazoa; phylum Arthropoda; class Malacostraca; order Decapoda; family Palaemonidae; genus Macrobrachium; species Macrobrachium nipponense. The sequence continues at coordinate 17,148,796 of NC_061088.1, read as the reverse complement.
AATTCTAAATCTGTCAAGAGACAGAGAGGGCGGGGGGGGGGGGGGGGGGGGGGGGGGGGGTGGGGGGGGGGGGGGAATGGAGTTTACTACCAAAGAAGGTCATTACAGGCTAAGGTCCGCTACGCCCAATCTCTCCTAACTCGAAATTTAAAGTTTCTTAATTCTTTGCTACTTTACTTTCTCCAAGGGAGCTCATATTCCCTAAACCAAACAACACAGATGACTCATGTTTACAACAACAACTGGACTTTGTTATGACGCCACTGAATAAATTCATTCCGGTGCCTCTGGCAAGACACAAGGAATAAGAAATCCTGGAAGACAGAGTCCAGAGATGACGTCAGAGTTCAACATTTTTTTTTTTCTTTTTTACCAAATCGCTTTCTTAAAAGCCTTGCATAAAATCTTGAAGGAAAAAGGCGTGAGACCTTCAAACTCTATGATGTCATTGCCGCAGGGATGTTCCGATGTATCTATTTATTTAGCCTCAAAGACACAGCCATCGCCTGTTTAAAAAAAAGAAAAAAGAAAAAAAAAAAGTTATTTTAGCGATGGGCGCAACTTAAAAGATATTTGGATCTCCGGTCTGCATCGCCCATTTGAAGTGGTACTTAGGATTTTTCCCTGAAATTCATTTCGTTTTAATACAAATGATTCCGCAGCTTTGTGCCCACACTCCTCAAACGCGGGATCGAAACCCCTGATCCTCCTTCAGAAGACTCCTCAGGCAGCGAGAGGAGCCAACGCGGAGTCAGGGAAAAAAAAAAAAAAAAAAAAAAAACAAGTCTCCTTTTCAATTCGGACTCCGAATTCTTGAGCTTCGAAAAAAACGTCTTCAGGATCCTGGAATACTTAGGCTGCGGACTCATGGCTCGACTCCAAACGGATTTCCTTCTCTACACCTCCACGAAGAATGAACTACCTGATCTAAAAACTAAGCTTAGCTCAACGTCCCGGAATGGTTACACACATCAGTATGTTTAAAATACGTGAAACTTTGTGTACATTGTTTGGCCTAGTTGGTGGCTGCGAGCCAGCCCCTAGGATTACGGAGGAATTCGTTTTCTTAAATGATACTATAATAGCAGCGCCCGAAGTCGCCGACGCTGGAATCGTCTTATCGACGGATGGCGGATGTCCCGCGATGGACGGTGGATGGCCAACAGGAATTGCTAGTACTGCACTCGTCATTGGCAGGGCATTGCTCCTTTCTGTTGGACTATATATTTATATAAGTGGTGCATTCACAGAAAGCGAAAGCAACAGGAGAGGCTGTTGCAGAAACCACCACAAGACTGGAACAGCTGTTGGGAGAGAGCGACGTCATGACACAGGTAGCTGAAAAGATGGAGCGGAAAATTAGAGCTGAATTTGAAGAATACATCTTGGAAAAGGATAAATTGATAGAAGATCTAGCCAACAAACTTGAGGTTGCTCTCCGTCAAGAGGAGAAGATGGACAATTGCTGGCAATAGAAGATTCTACTCGAAGAATCTTTTGGAAACGTCAAGATGAGAAACAGGAACTCGAACAGGCTGTGAAAGAGAAAGACGTAATAATACAAGAAGCTGAAAGAGAGGCAGCAGAAACAGACTAGCTGAACTTTGAAGAAAAATTGCTGGAAAAGGATAATTTGATAGAAGAACTAGCCAACAAACTTGAGGCTGCTCTCCGTCAAGAGGAGAAGATAGACAATTTGTTGGCAAATGAACAGCTCTTAGAAGAAGAACTGGACTGGAAATATGAGAAACAAGAGCTGGAACATCAAATTGGGGCCACTTACCATCTCATGACAGAGATGGAAAACTTGTTGGAGGAGAAGAGCAAGAGTGAGAAAAGGCTAGAGAGCTGCCTGCGAACTTTAGAGGAGGACCTGCTGAACAGAGATCGCCAAATAGATCTCTTATACGAAGTACGGAAATGGAGATATGAGAAACAGGAACTCGAACAAAAGATTGAGGCCACTCTCCATCACGTAACATAGATGGAAAACTTGTTGGAGAAGAACAAGACTGAGAAAAGGCTAGATAGCTGCCTGACAACTTTAGAGGAGGATCTACTGAACAGAGATCGCCAAATAGATCTCTTAAACGAAGAAAGAAATTGGAAGCGTGAGAAAAAAGATCTAGAACATCAAATTGAGATCGCTCTCCAACACGGAAAGGAAATGGAAAACTACCTTGAAATAGCAAAGGCCAGAGCAAATGAGATGGACAGATACTTGGCCTCATTACAAGACTATGAAGCAAAGCTTAGAGATTGCTTTGCTGTGGAGGTAAAGAAGAGGGATGAGCAGATACAAGAAATTGCCGACAAACTTGAGGCTTCTTTCCATTATGGAAAGGAGATAGAAAACTTTGCTATAAAAGAAAAGGCCAGAGCAGATGAGTTGGACAGATACGTGACCTCCTTACGAGAATTTGAAACAAAGCTTAGAGATAGCTTTGCTGCTGAGGTCACGAATAGAGATAAGACGATAGAAGAGATGGCCAGCAAAATTAAGGCTACTCTCCATTATGGACAGGAGATGGAAAACTTTGCTATAAAAGAAAAGGCCAGAGCAGATGAGTTGGACAGATACGTGACCTCCCTACGAGAATTTGAAACAAAGCTTAGAGATAGCTTTACAGCTGAGGTCAAGAATAGAGATAAGAAGATAGAAGAGATGGCCAGCAAACTTGAGGCTACTCTCCATCAAGGCGAGGAAATGGAGCATTTGTTGGAATAGTGCAAAATCTTGAAGGAAAAGTGCAAGACTTATGAAGAAAACATGATCCAGGAACAAAAACGAGCCAGAGAACGACAAAGATTACAGCAGGAAGCTTTGATGAATCAGGACAGATATATGTTAACGACACTTCTACATGGAATTGCTAAAAGGAATATCCACCTTCAACAGCACTAGGGAATGACACTGATATTGTGGAAACCATTTGCGAAAGAGACGAGAAGCAATGGAGAGAGCACTACAGAGCCCAACATGAGAGGAACGACTACAAAAGGAACTGGCAGGATGTAACCCAGATGCTGGAAGACATAATAACTGGAGATGAAGGACAGCAGAAAGCGAAGAACAGAAAATCTGAAATTGCAATGAGTCATGAAACCCCAAAGGGATGAACTGTCGAATGACGACATGAAGGATGAACCTTGTGATCAAAACCCCGAGCATCTCTAACAGCCGAGATCTATAAATAGAACAACACCTCCACAAACAAGATAATCCGGGAAACAAGCAATCTCTAGCTCTACCTTAAAAACAAAAATAAAAAGAAATTGGGAAGAGGCAACCTCTGGCGCGATGTAAAAACCCATAAGTTAATGCCTCCAACCATCAAACAAAAAAAAAAAAATAAAAAAAAACTTGGGAAGAGGCAACCTCTGGCGCGGCGTAAAAACCCGTAAGTTAATGCCTCCAACCAAAAAAAAAAAAAAAAAAAAACTTGGAAAGAGGCAACCTCTGGCGCGGCGTAAAAACCCGTAAGTTAATGCCTCCAACCATAACAAAACTTGGAAAGAGGCAACCTCTGGCGCGGCGTAAAAACCCATAAGTTAATGCCTCCAACCATAAAAAAAAAAAAAAACTTGGAAAGAGGCAACCTCTGGCGCGGCGTAAAAACCCGTAAGTTAATGCCTCCAACCAAAAAAAAAAAAAAAAAAAAAAAAAAAAAAACTTGGGAAGAGGCAACCTCTGGCGCGGCGTAAAAACCCGTAAGTTAATGCCTCCAACCAAAAAAAAAAAAAAACTTGGAAGAGGCAACCTCTGCCGCGGCGTAAAAAACCCGTAAGTTAATGCCTCCAACCATAAAAAAAAAAAAAACTTGGAAAGAGGCAAACCTCTAGCGCGGCAGTAAAAAACCCGTAAGTTAATGCCTCCAACCAAAAAAAAAAAAAAAAAAAAAAGACTTGGGAAGAGGCAACCTCTGGTGCTGGCGTAAAACCCACCGTAAAGTTAATCTCTCCAACCCAAAAAAAAAAAAAAAAAAAAGAAAAAAAACTTGGGCAAGAGGCCAACCTCTGGTGCGGCGTAAAAACCCGTAATTTAATGCCCTCCAACCAAAAAAAAAAAAAAAAAAAAAAAAAAAAAAAAAAAAAAAAAAAAAAAAAAAAACTTGGGAAGAGGCAACCTCTGGTGCGGCCGTAAAAAACCCGTAAGTTAAATGCCTCCCACCAAAAAAAAAAACCTTGGGAAGAGGCAACCTCTGCCGGACGGCGGTAAAAACCCGTAAGTTAAATGCCTCCAACCAAAAAAAAAAAAAAAAAAAAAAAACAAAAAAAAACCAAAAAAAAAAAAAACTTGGGAAGAGGCAAACCCCTCTGGGGCGCGTAAAAAACCCCGTAAGTTAATGCCTCCAACCCAAAAAAAAACTTGGAAAGAGGCAATGCCCTCCCAACCCAAAAAAAAAAAAAAAAAAAAAAAAAAAACTTGGGAAAGAGGCAACCTCTGATGGCGCTGGGCGTAAAAAGAAACCCGTTAAAGTTTGTAATGACCTCCAACCATAAAAAAAAAAAAAAAAAAAAAAAAAAACTTGGGAAGAGGCAAACCTCTGGCGCGGACGTAAAAACCCGACCGTAAGTTAAATGCCTCCAACCATAAAAAAAAAAAAAAAAACTTGGGAAGAGGCAACCTCTGGCACGGCGTAAAACCAGTTACCGTAAGTTAATGCCTCCAACCATAAAAAAAAAAAAAAAAAAAAAACCTTTGGGTGGGAAGGCAGGGACCCCTCTGGTGCGGGCGTAAAAACCCGTAAGTTAATGCCTCCAAAAAAAAAAAAAAAAAAAAAAAAAAAAAAAAAAAAAAAAAAAAAAACAAAAAAAAAAAAAAAAAAAAAAATTAAAAAAAAAAAAAAAAACTTGGGAAGAGGGCAACCTCTGGCGCGGGCGTAAAACCCGTAAGTTAATGCCTCCAACCCAAAAAAAAAAAAAAAACTTGGGAAGAGGCAACCTCTGGTGCGGCGTAAAAACCGTAAGTTTAATGCCTCCAACCAAAAAAAAAAAAAAAAAAAAAAAAAAAAAAACTTCGGGAAGAGGCAACCTCTGGTGTCGGCGTCAAAACCCGTTAAGTTATGCCTCCAACCAAAAAAAAAAAAAAACTTGGGAAGAGGCAACCCTCTTGCCGGCGGCGTAAAAACCCGTAAGTTAATGCCCCTCCAACCCAAAAAAAAAAAAAAAAAAAAAAAAAACAAAAAAAAAAACTTGGGAAGAGGCAAACCACTCTGGGGCGGCGTAAAAACCCGCCCTAAAGTTTAATGCCCTCCAACCCAAAAAAAAGAAAACTTGGAAAGAGGCATGCCCTCCAACCAAAAAAAAAAAAAAAAAAAAAAAAAACTTGGGAAGTGGCAGGCCAACCTCTGGCGCTGGGCGTAAAAGACCCGTAACGTTTGTAATACCTTCCAACCGTAAAAAAAAAAAAAAAAAAAATAAAAAAAAAAAAAAAAAAAAAAAAAAAAACTTGGAAGGGAGGCAACCTCTGGCGCGGGCGTAAAAAACCCGTAAGTTAATGCCCTCCACCCAAAAAAAAAAAAAAAAAACCAATGGGAAAAAAAAAAAAAAACTTGGGAATAGGCCAACCTCTGGCGCGGCGTTAAAACCCGTAAGTTAATGCCTCCAACCATAAAAAAAAAAAAAAAAAAAAAAATCTTTTTGGGGAAGAGGCAAAGCCTTCTGGTGCGGCGGTAAAAAACCCCGTAAGTTAAATGCCGTCAAAAAAAAAAAAAAAAAAAAAAAAAAAAAAAAAAAAAACTTGGGAAAAAAAAAAAAAAAAAAAAAAAAAAAAAAAAGAAAAAAAAGCAAAAAAAAAAAAAAAACCTCTGGGTCGCGGCGTAAAAAACCCGTAAGGTTAGCCCTCCAAACCCAATAAAAAAAAAAAAAAAAAAAACTTTTGGGAAGAGGCACCCTGGCCCCGCGGGCGGGTTAAAAAGAAAAAAACCCGTAAGTTTAATGCCCTCCAACCATAAAAAAAAAAAAAAAAAAAAAAAAAAAAAACTTTGGGAATAAGGCAACCTCTCTTGGTGCCCGGTCGGCGTAAAAAAAAAACCCCCGTAAAGGTTCAAATGCCCCGTTCCAACGCCATAAAAAAAAAAAAAACAAAAAAAAAAAAAAAAAAAACTTATTGGGGAAGAAGGCCAATCCTCCTGGCGGCCGGCCGTAAAAAAAACCCCGTTTAAAGTTTTAATGCCCCTTCCCCCCCAACCCCAAAAAAAAAAAAAAATAAAAAAAAAAAAAAAAAAAAAAAAAAACTTATTGGGAAAGAAAAGGCAACCCTCCCTGGCGCGGCGTTAAAAAAAAAAAAACCCCGTAAGGGTTCAATGCCCTTCCCCAACCCCAAAAAAAAAAAAAAAAAAAATAAAAAAAACTTTGGGGGGGAAGAAAGGTAACCTCTGGGGCCGGCCCGTTTAAAACCCCGTTTAGGGTGTAATACCGTCCAAACCATAAAAAAAAAAAAAAACTTGGGAAGAGGCAACCTTCTGGTGCAAAAAAAAGCCGTAAAAACCCGTAAAGTTTTTTAAAATGCCCTTTCCAACCAAAGAAAAAAAAAAAAAAAAAAAAAAAAAACTTGGGAAAGAGGCCCAAAAAAAAAAAAACCTCTGGCAAAAAAAAAAAAAGCGGCGTTAAACCCGGGGTAAAGTTAAATGGCTCCAACCATAAAAAAAAAAAAACCTTGGGGGTTGGCGTAAAAAAAAGCCAACCCCTCTGGCGCCGGGCGTTAAAAACCGTTAAGTTTAATGCCCCTTGTCCCGAACCAATTAAAAAAAAAAAAAAAAAAAAAAAAAAAAGAAAAAAAAAAAAAAAAAAAAAAAAAAAAAAAAACTTGGGAAAGGCAACCTCTGGGCGCGGCGTAAAAAACCGTAAGTAATGCCTCCAACCAAAAAGAAAAAAAAAAAAAAAACTGGGAAGAGGCAACCTCTGGCGCGGCCGTAAAAAACCCCAATAAGTTTAATAAACTGGCGCGGCGGTAAAAACCCATAATTAATAACTCCAACCAAAAAAAAAATAATAAAATAAAAAAACTTGGGGGAAGAGGCAACCTCTGGCGCGGCGTAAAAACCCGTAAGTTAATTAATGCCTCCAACCAAAAAAAAAAAAAAAAAAAAAACTTGGGAAGAGGCAACCTCTGGTGCGGCGCAAAAACCCGTAAGTTAATGCCTCCAACCAAAAATAAAAAAAAAAATAAAAACTTGGGAAGAGGCAACCTCTAACAGCCGAGATCTATAAGTAGAACAACACCTCCTCAAACAAGATAATCCGGGAAACAAGCAATCTCTAGCTCTACCTTAAAAATAAAAAAATAATGAAATAAATAAAAAATTGGAAGAGGCAACCTCTGGCGTGGTGTAAAAACCCTTAAGTTAATGCCTCCAGCCAAAAAAAGAAAGAAAAAAAAAAAACTTGGGAAGAGGCAACCTCTGGCGCGGTGTAAAAACCCGTAAGTTGATGCCTAAACCACAGAAAAAAGAATAAAAGATTGAAGGCAACCTCTGGCGCAGTGTAAAACCCGTAAATTAATGCCAACTCACCAAAAATTTAAAAAAGAAAAAAATTATTGGGAAGAGGAAACCTTTGGCGTGGCCTGAAAACCCTTAAGTTAATGACTCAAAAAAAAAAAGGGGGGGGGGGGGAGCAACCTCTGGCACGGTGTAAAGGCCTGTATGTCAATGCCTTCAAACCAACTCCCCCCCCCCCAAAAAAAAAAAAAGAAAAAAAAACTTAGGAAGATGCAACCTCTTGCATGGCATAAAAATCCTTAAGGTGATGTTTCAAAAAAAAAAAAAAAAAAAAAAAAAAAAAAAAAAAAAAAAAGGGGTTGAAAAGACAACCTATGGCGTGGTGTTTATTAAAAACCTGTAAGGTAATGCCTCAACCTCGGGCCCCCCAACAACCCCCATTAAAAAAAAGATGAGCAAACTTTGGCGTGGCATAAAAACCTGTAAGCTAATGCCTCAAAAATAAATAACTACATAAATTAATTAATATAAATAAATAAAAACTGGGGTAAAGGCAACCTGTTGCATAGTGTGAAATACCGTAAGTTAATACCTTCAACCACCCCCCACCCCCCAAAAAAAAATCTGGTGAAGAGGCAACTTCCGGCATGGCATACAAACTCTTAAGTAAATGCCTCCACTCCACTCCACACACACACACACACAATAAGGGGTGGGGGGTCGGGGAAGAGCCAACCTCTGGTGTGGTGTGAAAAACCTGTAACTTTATGGCCCCAACTCACTCAAAAAGAAAGACAAAAAAAAATATCGTGTAACAGCTGGCAAATCCAAAAGTATGTGGGGTTGGCAGACCCAGGAGGGTCTTGCATGAACTTGAACTGAATATAGAATTTAGACCAAAGGCCAAGCACTGGGACATAAGAGGACAGTCAGCGAGAGAGAGAGAGAGAGAGAGAGAGAGAGAGAGAGAGAGAGAGAGAGAGAGAGAGAGAGAGAAAGCAACCTTCCACATTCTGTCGATTGTTTTCTCTCCCTGAAGAGGAGGGTCGTCACGACTGTTGTCATGCCTCCTCAACCCAAGAGAAAATTTATGCTCGCTAAGGGGCCCATTACATTAACAGACAAGCATCCTTCTTTGCCCACAGACACCACCCTAAAATGCCATTTTAAAGAAACGGTGCTTATTTGATTAAGCTATTCAACTGTGAAGGGGTCTCCTGAGAGTCTCATGTGGTATGTCCAGGAGAGGAACAATGACACTATTCTCTCCGGCCCTACTGTTAATATAATAATAATAATAATAATAATAATAATAATAATAATAATAATAATAATAATAATAATAATAACAGCACTAGCAAAAGCAAGACTAGATCCCTGACCAGCAAGTCTGAAGTTCCATTATCGTGCTCAGGCAGCCTACCGTTCAGAAATCACGTAGGACGGTCCCTAGGCCTAGAAGGAAGACCGAGCAGAAAGTTGCCTTACGCCGCTAGCGGTCTAGTGCAAGAGAGCTACGAATTACGAAAGGGATATCCTTCAATGTGTGTGTGTGGGGGGGGGGGGGGGGGATCATGGCAAACTCTATCAAGAAAATCAACTGAGAAACATTAGTCTGCACATGATTTATCAACGCATTATCATCACCTAAAAGCGTAAGGCTCATACTTGTTACAAGCGATAATGCAAAGCAATTTGCCTAACTTCCAACAACCTTACCCTTCGGCTTAACACGGCAACGTTCCGTTCATTATCCAGAGCAATTCAATAATGAGCTATAATGAACTTGGGATTAATGCGCCTCGGGAGTGGAAGTCAACACGTGACTGAAATGGAATGTTTACAAGCATCGACAACGGACACAGTACGATACAACTCATTAGAGCATTGGGCAAACATCTTTCATGCGGGATTTTTAAGCATCATGAGATGTGTAGTTACTGACGAGAGAGAGAGAGAGAGAGAGAGAGAGAGAGAGAGAGAGAGAGTTGACTTTTGCAACCTACTGAACTCTTAAAATGCGATACATTAACCACTCAATGTGTAGGTATTGACGAGAGAGAGAGAGAGAGAGAGAGAGAGAGAGAGAGAGAGAGAGAGAGAGAGAGATTTAATTTGGAAACCTACCGAACTCTTAAAATGCGACTACGGTACTCCGTCCGTCCCTCCCCGTGCAATCCATGATCAAGACATGCTAACTGGAAACCATTGTTACCGCGTTTAATACATATATTACAAACAAACTTACCTCATCGAAATGAAATCGAAACACAAATAACGGGGGACTACGCTACCCTTTTCGAACATGAAACTATCCTTTACCAAATGAAGAAAAAATCAGTTCATTTACTTAGTCTGGAGAAGTTCTGCTCTCAATTACAAACGTGTCCAGTTGACCGCTCAATCCTTTGGTAACTTGATTCACAAATCGATGGGACACACCTGCAAGGTGAAAATAATACCTATAAATTTATCAGTCAGGAAAATACACTTGAAATATATAAAATCTAAAAATCAATTTAAATCCGTACTTAAACAAGAGGAGAATGATATTGCACTCGTTACGTATCTTTAAACGGACCCTACGCTACTGATATTACTGATGACTAGGAGTGACTCCGTTTAAGAATATGTCAGCCTATACTTTCGCACAATAACATAATGGTAGAAGCGACGGCATAATCATTTATTATCTAAACGAAGCCACAAGCTTTCTGGTATGGATGTGGCATGTAAATACATCCGTTGACTTAATATTGACAGCAGATTATTAGGAGAGAGAAAAAAACAAATGAAAGACTTGCGCCAGAACAAAGGACATGGTACTATCTGGCCTTCACACACTTCTTTCTTGTACCGTTATGAACATAATATTGCTACGTTGTCTCAGTACTACTGAACGACACGTCATCCATCAAGCTGGACTATCATTATCACACACGATTACCCATTATTGGCTCATAAAATTTAGTGATTTATTAGTATAAGTCATCTATTCAAATCGAGGTAAAAAAGTCACAGCAAAAAAATCGCAGGAAAAAGCCAACGTTAAGCTTATGGCTACAGTATCTCAAGTGGGTTTGCATGCTCTTCTAATGATATTTCAACAAATTTATTTATCATAAGCCTCATTACTCTTTCTTTGATCGAAATAATCCTTGTACTTGATTCTACAAGGACTTTACCTATAGTGTTCCATAAACTCCTTCCAGAATTCCTCGTCTGCCAACATAGCTGTTATGTTTCCCTTTCAGCATCTAGTTAATACTGATTGATTGAATATACAATTTAGGCCAAAGGCCAAGCACTGGGAACTATGAGGTCATTCAGTGCTGAAACGGAAATTAACAGTAAAGGGTATAATGAAAGGTGTAAAACAGGAGGAAAACGTCGCAGTTGCACTATGAATCGTTTGGTGAGAGGCTGCAAGGTAAGATGCAAGAAAGAGAATATGAGTCTAGATTTTGCTACCAAGCACAGCCGAGTAAAATGATAAACGTGCCCAATTTACGCAATGAAAAATGCTATCGTTTTTGGATGGAAAGAGTTTGGTTATTAAGCATGGATGTATCCACCTTTACGAGTCACCAGTAATTAAACATGGCGGACTCTCCTTGGGACGACGCCCGTGTTTCGTACTAACCCCTCGGGGATCAGGGTACAATTTACTATTATATTATTAGGTAAAAATTTTGTTTTACTTACACACATAAAATAATCCAGACTTCCAATCACCCAACAGTCTGACGTTTAACGCTGATACAACTAACACAGCGCCAGCGGGTGGCCGCCTGGCTGGTGACGTATCAGCGAATATCATAGACGCGCATATAACTAGCGAACATATGATGTAGTTTACGTCACCAAACAGTTTTATAATAAGAAGAATTAATCTCTATTTCAGCAATGAAGTCTGTCCAAATAATGGTTTACATAAGTAGCACCCTGAAGGGCATAAAAATAAAACAAAGAATGTTATCAGTGACGCTACTGTAAATTTCAAACTAGTCAGGTAGGTTCATTGTTCGCTGAAGACAAAAATAGCTACAGCATCGTAGCATTATCACTTAAGTTAAGGCTCGTGGTACCCACTTCACCAACCACGCTTTTATATATTGAATCTTAAATATTAGAATACAAGGCTGGTGAACATCATTTGTTTTTATTTCGTATCAAAATATGAATCTATTACGACTCTTTAATACTCTGGAAAGAAGTTGTGGGCAACTCCAACAGACTTGTACTTTTGAGATGCCGGCTCCGTTGAGTACTTAGTAGTTTACTGTATATTATCAAGGTGCTCGTTAGTTCCTCTACAGAACTACGTTGGTGAACATAAACGACAGCCAGGTGTTGGCCTCTATCGGCTATATTAATGAAGTGAAGCGACATTTGTAATGATGGATCAAGAAAACCGATGTAATCATGTGTGCCCTAAGTAAAAATCTTCTGACGTGGTGCGCGGATTTGTTCTGTGACAACACTAAATACGTATAGTAAGCTGTACTAGTGTAACGTTGTGAATTGTGATTCGTCAAATCGGTGATATAAACTCTTTGGAGACTTAATTAGTACCATTTTATTGCATGTTAATGTAATATTAAACAGCATTTATTTTTGTCACAAGTAACGCTGTACCATTCACATGTGTATCGGGAGCTAGACATAGGCCTAGTCGAATATGTTACCAATGGCAGAGTGTACTAAGAAGCCATATCACATCATCTTGTTAAAATGTAGTATTTTTTATATGTAGGCTTATATGACAGAAACAACATCAAGTTTATCAGTTAAGAGGCCGAAGCTGGTGTTCTTCATTGACCACATAGTCGTCCTTGGCTTACAATATGAAATGCAACATAGGCTTATGTATTTTCCACGCCATAAGCAGCCATTTCTACGAACTGCATTTATTTTTAATCGCGGTACATAATTAGAAGAGAGAGAGAGAGAGAGGAGTGGGCGGGAATCGATGATCCTGATAATTGTCACATCGATAAATTTTTAAAAGGAAATAACAAAATGACGAAGCTAACAACGTATGTAATAGTAATGGCACAATGACTCCACTTAATTTCTTGCACTTTTTGGATACGCTTGTCACTACAAAGCCTACGGTCCAAATGAAGAACCAAATGATGCAATTATGACGACCGTAGTAGGATATGAACCCGCAAGCAGTTTATTAGAACAAGTATCAAAACATTTAACTGAATGTATAGCAAATGGATAGCTGCCCCTTCCCGAGAGAAGACGAAACATACTGTGTCTCCTGATCATTAGGCCGAGGTATGTCTGTTTATTGGTTTCGTGGCCGTCGTTTTCATCGTTTGATATTAATTCGTTGCTATTGATTGTCCTTCATATTAATATTTACTGTTATTTAGTTATTTTGATGATGCTTGGAAGTACATAAGACCTTTATCATTGTTGATAATGATTAGCTGGTGCACGGATATTGGACATGACCGTCAAGTTGTATTTTCTCTGTAGGCAGCGGGCGGATTGAAGCGTAGAATGCACACACCCATATAATGTATGTATGTATGCTGTACATGTGTGTTTTATTGAAAATATATGCCCACATTTCCTTCACAATACAATCTGTTTAATTGAACATTCAGGTTAGAGAACTTGTTTCAATACTTATGATGAATTGGTCGTGCTTTCTTGATCGGGAAATGAATGAGGTCTACTCGAACATTCTCGTTGCGGCTTATATATATATATATATATATATATATATATATATATATATATATATATATATATATATATATATATATATATATATATATATATATATATATATATATATATATATATATATAGTGTGTGTGTGTGTGTGTGTGTGTATATATATATATGTAGATGTTTGTGTGTGTGTATTCCGTTTATGGATATTTGCTAAATAAAATTCACCGTGGCTTTGTTGATCAGTGCAGTGAATTAGTCTACTAGTCAGCAATGGGAGGCAGTATATAGAGTGGAGGAAGACTAGCACAATATCCAATATTCTTTGGATACTGGACCAGCAGTCTCACCCAAAGTATTATCCACGGGGCACCGTAGGTATTAATGCAACTCCTTTCTTTCCTTTTACTGTGCCTCTGTTCATATTCTCTTTTTCCACCTTACTTTCCAGTCTCTTAACTATTGATTCACAGTGCAACTGCGAGATTTTTCCCTTTTCACGCCTTTCAAACCTTTTTACTGTTAATTTCGGTGTCAGCTCTGATTGACCTCATAGGTCCCAGCGCTTGGCCTAAATTCTTAATTCTGTTCTATTCTTCCTCCCGAAGTCTATTGCAATCACCCGCATCAGGTTAATTATTGTAGCAAGGATTGGTACGCAGTGGGTTGAGGCTTTACCACATTACCATGTTCCTCGTTGGACGAGTGGGTTACTCGCTCTCTTACCGATTCGGTAGTCGCGAGTTCGATTCTCCGCTCTGCCAACGTGCAATTAGAGGAATTTATTTCCGGTGATTAGAAATTCATTTCTCGATAAAATGTTGTTCGGATCCCACAATAAGCTGTAGGTCCCGTTGGTTGCTGGGTAACCAATTGGTTCCTAGCCACGTAAAAATATCTAATCCTTCGGGCCAACCCTAGGAGAGCTGTTAACCAGCTCGGTGGTCCGGTTAAGCTAAGATTTACTTTTTTATCACTTGGACAAAATTATGAGCTTGTGTAAAAATCACGTAGATGAACAATTTGCATGGCATTTGAGGTAAGGTGAGGAAAGTGGAGATGCTTAGAAGTGGTAAAATTTTCAGAGAGATTAACGACTGGATTAAGGTGTCGTGTGACTGTTTAGTCATGTGGAAAGGATAGGTAATAATGGGTTGATGGAAGGATTGTATAGTACAGAAGTTATCATTCACTAATGTTACGCTGAAGAAAGAAGTGAAGACTCAGAAAGGTGTTGGGTAGATGATATGAAAGAGTTACTTAAGAAGGAACTGGTAGATTACGTGCAAAATGTATGTATGTGTGTATGCTGGAATTCAATATATAATTTAGGACAAAGGGCAAGCACTGGGGCCTATGAGATCATTCGGCGTTGAAGCGAAAATTGGAGGTAAAGGGTTTGAAAGGCGTAACTGGAGGAAAACCTCGCATTGCTTGCTCTATGAATCAATTATTAGGAGAAGGTGGAAAGAATTGTGGAAAAGAATATAGAAGCAGGTACAGTAGAAGGAACGAAAGTGCTAGGGACGCTGCAAATAACTTAGTAATGCCTACAGTGCACCGCATGAGGTGCACTAACGCCACTACCCCTCTGCGGGGTGTGTTGGTGTTGTGGGGGGGGGGGGGAGATGGTAGGATCAACGAGCGTGTGGTGAGCCTTATGGTAAGTGTATGAAGCGGGTGATGTTATGGATGTTTTACTGCACATGGACTTATCCGCTATCCAGCAGTTAAAGAATTAACGTGGCATTGATTGTTGGGATGTTTTTATTACAGTGAATCCATCCCCTTTAGGAGAAACGTTTAGTGCTGATATATATATATATATATATATATATATATATATATATATATATATATATAGTATATATGCTTATGGTGTTCTCGCTCTGTGTTTAAGGGTTTGGAATAGAACTGTTTTTAGGAGGCAACAGTTTGTGTGTTTGTATGGTGTTTTTACATTGCATGGAACCAGTGGTTATTCAGCAACGGGAACAACGGCTTTACGTGACTTTCGAACCACGTCGAGAGTGAACTTCTATCACCAGAAATACACAGATCTATCACCTCAATGGAATGCCCGAGAATCGAACTCGCTGCCACCGAGGTAACAGTCAAAGACCAAACCGACCACGCCACTGAGGCGCTGGGAGGCAACAGTTGAAACGTATATAAATATTGTTGGGTGTGTATGAAGGTTGACAGTTACCCGTGTAGACGAAGCGCATTAGTCAGTGTGGAATAACAATGGCTGAAAGGAGAGGAACGTAGACATGACGAAGTGGTAAAAGGGAAGAGAGAGAGAGAGAAACAGGATCGTTTGGGACGGTTTAATTATGCATAGAATGTTTGACAATATATCGATTCGTACGATGCTTAAGTCTTGGGAGGAGGGGAGATAAATGCTTAAAAGTGATAAGTCGACGATTTTGGCAAAAGTTTCAGAACATTAAAGAAGATTAGAGAGAAACTGGAAGCGCTGATGCTGCTTTTTATGAACTTTGGAACTGGGAGTGAGATTGTATTATTTTTCCTCTCATTTTTGCCGCGTTCCTCGTTGATTTATTAATTAAGTTATGAATGTGGTGTCAGGCGTTCTTTTATATTGTTCAAAGTGCACACTAATGGGAAACGACTCCTGTTGTAATCGTAAAAGCACCACTCCTAATTAGTAGCTCATAATTATTAGACTCTTGTCAGTAGTATATAGTGCTTTGAGTAATTAGAGACCATCGGTAAGTTTTGTTAAAAATTCTCCTTCGTCATCGAGTAAATTACATGTATTTCTACTGTGCCTGTGTGTTGCACATAACCGATATGTACACGCTGCATTTTGTTATAAATATAAAAAGTAAACCTCTCCGCTATTAAACACTGTTCCATCACAAATTTTCCTCTCGTTTTCAGTTAAGCTTCATCGTTATACTTAGCAGGCAAGATTTCCACATCAGTTTTGTTTACAAGTACTTTAATGAAGAGCGTGACATCCACACATGACAGCGTTATCTCTGCAACTGACGGAGTGACTCTGTACCAGACGCTGGCTTGGCAACCACTGGGCTCTGCTCTGCTGGTGCTCCTGCGCGGCTGCGCGGTAGATAGGCTGACTCGATCACTCGATCGAATCCGAGAGTCGAGACAGCGATGCAGAACTGTACAGTTCTCTAAGCTTTTCAGCAGCAGATGCGCTATGCATCTGCTTTGTTTTAAGTAGACGCCCTCGTTAAATGATTTTAGAATTGGCATGATAACTGATTTTAAAACTGGGCTGTACGTTCAAATTGCTAGTACGTGTTTTCAACTGCACAGCATGGATTGGGTCTAGAGAAAAGACATGCCTAGCTGCTGAATCATGGATAGCCACTATGTGCAGAATACTTCCATAACACTAATCCGTTTATACGACAGTACAAAAACTCGAGGTAACAAGTCAAACTGCTTACACATGGTGCAATTCAAAATGCATGAACACTAACCATTCATCACTATCCTGCACATACATGCTTTACGATTCCCTAAACGGAGCAATCCACCACCACTTCACTTAAGTTTTCCATAATTTCACTTGAGCTTTGTTACATCTATTGATATCCACAATTTCATCCCGTGCTGAAATTGATCTACACTTTATTTTCAATTAGGATGTTATTTACAATAGTATGCTGTTCCTTTAGGTTGCTTAAAGATACAAAGATCTAACGGGCATATAGTAAGAGAGCTTTGTAATACATTTCAATTTAATTTAGGTGAAACTTGTGAGCATTTAGTTCTGAATGGTTTTAAATAATGTCTCCTCGAGAATAAGTGAAACTGCAACCCTTATTGCAGAATCAGTGTTTAGCCTCCTAAGGGACGAATTCCCTCGTAA